>NW_022103920.1:74232947-74247866 GCF_000313985.2 Echinops telfairi
TCTGCTACCTTAATACTAAACCTATAAATGTAGGCTCATAGATCTATTTCCCCATCCTCATATAAATATATTTGCATATGTACATGTCTTTATATCTTTTTATCAAGGAAATTTTAGGTTTTTTAAAAACGCCATGTTATTTTATAAACTCTAGTAAAGGAATTACTAGTAAAATCTCAGTGGTCATTATCAGGAATTCTCAAACGTTAATGTGCTTACAGGTCACCTAGTGATCCTGTTAAGATGTAGTTTCTTATTTAATAGGCATAGATTTGGCCAAAATTTTGCATTTCAAACAAGCCCGCAGATCATGATATTGCTGGCTCAGGTCAATATCTAGACAGCACATCTATAGGCACCTAGTTTGTCATTTGTGTTTAGAAAAATGCAAAATAGTAAATTACTTTTTAGGTTTATGTTTAGGTGGCATGGTGTGTTCCAGGCAAATGTCTCTCTATATGTATGTTAGTTGGCATGCTTGCTTATTGTTTTGGAGAAAAATTGTAGTGTAGCAGTCGGAAAATGGGCTATATTGACTGATTTAAGTATAGTAATTTTAGGGAAGATTATATATGTAAAGGTATTACAGTAGAAACTTTTTTCTGATCCACATAAAAAGTCTTTGAATTTTCAGTTTACATCTATAACAATGCTACCTACATCTTGTAGATGAATTGTGCATATCCATTTGGGTGGGGATGAATTTGTGCATGCTGCATGCACTGTTTTTGCTGATCATACATCAATCACTTTTCTTTCTGGAGGAATCCTGTTGACTTCCCCTTAGATCAGTGGTCTTTAAAGTGTGTCCCCTAGACTAACAACATCAGCATCACCTGGGAACTTGTTAGAAATGCTATTAATATTGGGGCCTCTCTCCAGAGCGATGGCTTTATAAATGCTCGTGGTAGTGTTCAATGCATGTTGACTAGTTAGAGAGCCATAGTCCAAGACTGTAACCTCAGGCCGACTCCCAGCATGGTAGAATGTAGTCCTGGTCCTGTGCGCTCTGTTTACTCACTCACTGTGTCTGCTACCTGACCCTGGCGTGGGCAATGTGCGTCTGCCCCTGGAGAGTTTATGGTGTAGCAGCGAGGGAGGCATTTACTTTCTGAGTCAGGTAAAGATTTAAAGACTTAAGTTTTTTTGGTCTTTTTTTCCCTTTCCCGTTTCCTACTTCCCTATCCAAATAAACCAAATTATGTTTTAAAAAATATGCATTATTTTTCCTCTCTGTAGAAGTAGTAGAGTTAATTTGAAGTCTTGAGCATAGCCAGTGTAACATTTAATTCTTAGCCTTAACTATTGCTTTATAGGCAAAAATATGTATTTACATTTTGTTTATACCGTTAATATGCATTCATATGTATGTAAAGGATGATGCTATTCACCTATTATCTTATGTATTCTTTTCAATATCTCAAGTCAAGAAGATTCTGTTAGGTAGCAGAACAGGGACCAGGGTGTCCATCAGGCGTGGGCCAATTCAGGCCCTGAGCCAGGGTGGTACCAGTCAATGGGGTCAACCAGTACCCTCAACCACACCTCTCCTCTGAAGGCCTCAAAGGCTGGAACTTGGAGACCACTGCCTCTTCCTTTCTACTGCTCCTCCGCTTTCTGCTTGGCCATGCTGTGGTCTCTCTCTGTGGGGGTCCAGTGCTGTGCTCAGGTTGCCACGTGTGTGGGGGTCCGGTGCTGTGTTCAGTTAACTGTAAAACCTGAAACTTCTTCTATCCTTTATAAAAACTCACTTGGATCACAAACCCCTCCTCCACGTGAATTTCTTTATGGTGTGAAGGCAGTGAATCCAGAGATTTCCCACAGAGGAATCTAACAGTTCCAAAGCCTGCCTTTTACAACTCTTCATTAATGAGTTCATGTCAATTTCTTATTTAAGTTTAGTATATTTGACTGTACGGTAGTAATATTTTATATTGCTTATTATTAATTGTATTCTTTTTTATTTTTAGATACTTTTTATTACTGACTTTTAAGCTTCATTGTGCATAACAATGACCTGGCAAGCTAGTTGAAATGCATGTTCCAGGACACACGTTTCACATGCTGATTCAGTGGGTTCTAGATAGAACCCAGAAACAGTGGGACATGTTTGAAAGTTGTTTCTAGTCATGAGTCATGCTTTGAAGCAGTCATCCAACCTAGCCCTGTTAATGCCTTGAGTTATTTTTAAAATCATCCCTTTCAGAAAGACAAACCCAAATGTACAACATTGTAGGGAGATTATAGTTGTATTTGCTTAGCTTAGTATAGTATATATGGTCGAAGCCAGTGGTCCTCAACCTTTGGGTCACGACCCCTTTAGGGGTTGAATGACCCTTTCACAGGGTTCACCCAATTCATAACTAGCAAAATGACAGTTATGAAGTAGAAATGAAAATAATTTTATGGTTGGAGGGGGCTCACCACAACATGAGGAACTATATTCAAGGGTCACAGCATTAGGAAGGTTGAGAACCACTGGTCTAAGCAGTTTCTCAAATTTTTCACTACAGAATCAGGTCAGATGAAAGGTGAGGAAAGTAGTGGAGGCAGAAGATCCCACATCTTTCCAGACCCCTAGTGTTTGGGATGACAGTGCAACACTTTGAGAATAGAGAGAGTAACATTTTGAAGGGACCCTGATGAGCAAACACTAAGTGCAAAGAGGAGACATGACGCGTGCTGACACTGGTCAGATTTTGAGAGTTTTTGGAGTCGCTTTTCTATTAGGAAACAGTAGAGCAAAGTGAAGGGAAGCTCTAAGTGAATAACAGGATGCAAACCGGGGTGTGTGTGAATTCCTGCGGAAAGAACAATATAAACGAGTAATCATACAATCTTGCTAGAAAGGAAACTCAGGTTTTACTGTAACAATAGATATTTTCCCAAGAACATACATCTATTTACTGCAGGTTTAAATAATCCAGCTTGGATGAATCTTAAATTTTGGAATCATGCTGCACTATTACCCATTTCCAATTAATCAAAGCATTGTCAAATACATCTTTAATGTACTTAAAGAAGGATGCAGTCATTTTTCAGGTATGGTAAAGTTAGAAGCAGTTTACTTAACAATACAGGAGAGCTTTATTGCACAGTCGTACAGGATACAGAAGGGGAAAAAAGAAGCTGTTGGCCTTTAATAGCTCAAAATCTGATGGAGGGAGACACTCAGAAATTGTAGCAAACACAATAAGAGAAATAAAAGTACATATTTCTAAACCTACCTTCATGCTCTAACATCTTTACCTGTTCTGACACCTGCTGCCTCTTCCACAGTACACTCCACTTGTGGGCTTTGTTTGATGCTTCATTACAGTGACCTCACAGAACTTACAGCATGCACACAGTTGTAGGCCTTAGTAGGGAAGTAGCCAGTTTAAGTTGGAATCAGGACCAGGATGCATATAGCAAAGTATGGATAGGTCCCCCAAATGGGACCTTTATGGGGACCCAAAATGGGACCCAAAATTATCCTTTCTTCAGTGTAAGACAGCTTTCTTAATCCTTCTTGGTCAGGCAAGCAAGCAGACGCTTCACTCTGCTTGTATTCCCCCTGAGGATAAGCTTCTTTTGGGCCTCCTCGGAAGTGGTTTCAGTTGCCCCTGGCCTCTGCACTTCTCAGGCAAATGAAATGGTTGGGTGTTGAGTTAGTTTATTGTGCCAACCTGGCCGATAAACACATGTGGGATTAATTGAAGGGCGGAGGGATAAATGGCTCCGTGAGTGGGCGCACCAGGGTACAGCTGCCTTAACAGTTCCCTGCTTCAGCTTGCAAGGCTGACTTCCTGCAAGACATCCCCAAAGAGAAGCCACATGGACAAGGTGACCAGATTTAAAGCGGGACACCATTGACTGGGGGGGAACGGGGTGTTCTTGATTAAAAATTTGGTCTGTATGGACCAAATAGACTGTTCCCTAGCTTGTTGTGCATCCTTTCCAAAAATCGGGCCTTTTTTAAAACGCCAAAAATTGGGACTGTCCCGCCCAAAGCGGGACGTCTGGTCACCTTACACATGGACCCAATGCAGCCCGGGGTGCTGGAGCAGCCGTGTGGAGACCCCTGCCACATTCACTGACTCGGCGTTCCTCCTGCAGTTGGCATCTTTGTGTCTGATTTGTGAGATGGAGGAGGACTTTGTGGACTGGTATTGGAAATTTGGGTTAATGGGTGAATGTTGGACTTGTGGCCTTGGGCAGCACTGGGTTGGGATGTTTTCTTGATATATAGTTAACCTTTATATAAAACTCTTTTACATGAGTTTCTGTGGATTTGTTTCTCTAAAGTACCCAGACTAATATATTATGGTACCTTGGGAGTGGGGTACTAGAGAAACAAATCATAAGATAGAGAGTAGATGTTTGTTTGACCTCTCCCTCATAGAAGTTTTCCTTCTTTGTCTAGCCAGAGGTCAGGTAAAGCCACACTATTTACTCGGTTGCTTTTCTGGGGAAAATATGAGAAGTAGGAAAATAGAAAGTTTGTAGGTCCACTTCAGTCATTAAAATTTGATCTTTAAAAGGGTTTAGGCCATGTCTGTAAAAAAGATTTGAAAATATATGCCCCACCCAGTGCTTTGGAGTAGTAAGGAACCAGTAGTCTTTGTCAGAAGCTGGAAAGAATCTGGAACCATGAAGAAAACTCCGCTCTGGGACTGAATGTTAAAGGGAGCCTGAGAGCAGGCTAAAATGCTTGCTAGGTGACCACCTGGATCTACTTGTTGAGTGGAAGTGGGAGAAATGCAGCAATAAAGAGACAGGTTGAGTTTGGCCACTGACACCTGTGGACTTGGTTTACAGGGGAAAAAAGGGAGAAGATGAGAGCAGGTTGACTGTTCTAAAGTTCATGACCTAGCCTGAGGGGGCTAGGCTTGTTGAGTTGGTGAGAGCCCATGGTCTAAGGCAAAGCGACCAATGGGCACCCTGTGGAGGCTGAGTGAGGCAGCCCACATTGAGTTGACCAGAACCCGACCAGCTGGAGATTTTTGAGCCTGTGAACTGGTGCATATTGTTGCTGACTTCATGGATGGCCTGTCCGGATTTGACTTTGCTTATGGATGCAGACTTCACAAGGTTCCAACTGGAATGAAGACTCTTCATGTCGAAAAATATGATTATCTTCTCAGAGAACTGGGTTGATGTAAGTGGGCAGTATGTAAATTGGATACCCAAAATGGGGGGAGAAAAAGGCATGAAGTGGTTGGCTTACAAGCTTTCATAGGTGGGGGAAAAAATTCACAGGATTATAGGGTTAAGGGGTGTAAGTGTTACTTAATTGCAATTGTGAAGCTAAAGAATTATGTACAGGTGCCAGGTTGGCAATGGGTGAATTGAGTTAGTTTATTTGCCAATCTGGCTGATAAACACATGTGGGATTAATTGAAGGGCGGCAGGATAAATGGCTTGGTGAGCCTCACCTTTCTAGTTCTTGGGGCTCTTGCTTTCTGATGGTTGGACCAGGGTGTAGCTGCCTTAGCAGTTCCCTGCTTCAGCTTGCAAGGCTGACTTCCTGCAAGACATCCCCAAGGAGAAGCCACATTGACCTACCCCAATGCAGCCCTGGGTGCTAGAGCAGCTGTGTGGAGACCCCTGCCAGGGCTGAGATGTTTACACGTTCATGTACTTGGCTTTCCTCCTGCAGTCGGCATCGTTGTGTCTGTTTTGTAAGATGGAGGAGGACTTTGTGGATTGGTGTTGGACATATGGGTTAATGGGTGAATGTTGGACTTGTGGCTTGGGCAGCACTGGGTTGGGATGTTTTCTTGATGCATAGTTAAACTTTATATAAAACTCTCTTTTACATGAGTTTCTGTGGATTTCTCTAAAATACCCAGACTAATACAGGTGTTATAGAGCTCTTGAGCTACACGGCTAAATACTGGAAGGTACCTCACTCTGCTAGCAAGCCTCCTTCTCTAAGGCTCTCAGATCTCTTGTTTGAGGACCAGAAAGCCCATGGCACAGTCTCTTTGTTCCTGTCATCTCACGCTCCTGCCTTTATCAGTAGTATTGCTCTCTCCTGGGTCTGTGAGTTTCTCCGCCTAGGGACCCTGGGTCCAAAAGATACATTCTGCTCCACTCTTCTGGTTAATAATTGAAAGGTACTCCACTTTTGAGGTTGGCTCCTTTGAAGCCTAGCAGAGTGGCCAGCCCCTTCATTAGGGTTCCATGTACCTGTTTGGATTATTAGCAAACTTTCCAACCCCCTTGGTGGACCATCGATGTCATAAAACCCACCAGGTGTTAGTAAGGGGAGTCTGAGTTGAAGACAAGCATCCGTTAGGTTGATCAACTTCATAACCTTAAATTGTCTATATAGAAATGTCTCCTAGATTGAAATGTATGCATTGATATGGGATCACCATTCACTGTCAGTTTTACAGAGTATTTTCCTGTCAGTCGGCTTCTTTGTCATTTCTGGGTAGAGGTTTAGCTGTAGTGTCCTAGAGGTTCATCAAAAAGACAGCATGGTAGAAGGAGATAGTGTCATAATGGAAGTACATGGCAATAGAAACAAGATGCTAGATTAGAACACTAATTGTGTGGCCTTAGTTAAGGCCTTCAGCTTTGCTGTTTTTCATCTTTTCATGATAATGCTTGCTCATCCTGATATTTTAGGTTTGTAGTTGATTAAACCTGAAAATAAAGAATCTGTGAAGTAAACTTTGCTCCGCCACCCCATGTTTCTTTAACTGAAATGACATACATTCAAATGTAGATACTTTGATCAGGAAAATGTGGGCAAAGCTTGCTTTGGGAAGGGAATGAAAGAACTGTGGGCACAGTGTACTACTTCCTGCATTTATATGCATATAGGATTTTCTAAAAAAAATATTGTCCTGTGTTTCAATTTTAAATAATGCTCTTCAGTTTTCCTCTTTATACAGCTCGTGTTTGAATTATTATCTCTTGAAGACATTCACATTAGAAAGTCTACTCTTTCTAAGAATGAAAATGATAGTTTTAGAAAATATAAGAGAATGAGACTCAACATTTGTAAGTTATTCCCTTAAATTTGATGTTTTGAGTCAGTGGTTCTCAAATATAGCATCTGCTCTTCAGCTCGTGTGAGAATTCACTGGCCCTGTCCTAGACATGCTCCTTCAAAGCCCTGTAAGCTGGGATCCTGCGAAGCATTTAGATAATAAGGCTTCTAGGAGATCCTATTGTTTGCTCAAGTTTGAAAACCACTGCTCTAATTGGTTAATTAATTCTAATCGAAGTACAATTTGAAGTCCACTTTTTATCTGTATGCAAAGTAAATATAACTCATTCCTCGTTGAAAATGTAAGAAATTTTAACTACTTATTATGGGAAAATCGCTTTTAATTGTAAGTGTATTAAGTAACAGCTTTGGTGGTCAGTTTTCACATCGTGAAAGGTGGCATAGGTATAGGCTTTTTTTTTTTCTCCAATTATTTTATTGGGGGCTCATACAATTCTTATCACAATCCATACATCCATCCATTGTGTCAAGCACATGTGCACATTTGTTGCCCTCATCATTCTCAAAACATTTGCCTCCCACTCTAACCCCTAATATCAGTTGCTCATTTCCCCCCTCCCTCCCCACTCCGCCCTCCCTCATGAACCCTTCATAGTTCATAAATTATTATAGTTTTGTCATAAGTTACCCTGTCCGATGTTTCGCTCCGCCCTCTTCTCTGCTGTCCATCCCCTAGGGAGGAGGCAATACTTAGATTCTTATAATTGGTTCCCCCTTCCTCCCCCACATTCCCTTATCTTTAAACGGATAGTCTTTGAAATTTCAAAAAGACAGTACTTACCATAAAGATACAAGCAACATTTGCGTATGTTTTGCCTAACCCAGTGCCATCACGTCAATTCCCACTCACAGAAGCCCTAGACAGAGCACCTAGGGTGCAAGTCTGTGCAAGCAGACTCCTACTTCACCATTGTCCTGGGGGGTAGATGGGCTCGAACCAACAATTCGGCAGTTAGCAGCATCAACACCAAGACTCAATTTTATTTTGCCTTGGTGAATAGTAATTTGGACACAGAAAAAAAGTATTTTGCCAGTACTTCAGAAAACACTGATCCCTGTAGACTCGATCTTTTATTTCATTTTTGCCTCCTTTTCCTCCCCTCAAGGAGAAAACTTTGTTTACAATAGAAAACCTCTTGTATTGAAGTGAGACATTATCTGTTACCTCAAAGGATGTAGGAGAAAATAACTTTTAGAATGCTTAACGTCCTGTTTTGAAATTATTTGTAAATACTCATCCATACTAAACTAAACTGAGGATGTTTTCCTTCTATTTAATGCTACATTACTTAATTCTTAGGCTGGTTAAATTTTATTAAATATTACCTTTGCTCTCATTTATGCCTATGTCAGTGTAGGAATGAAGAGAGTTTGTTTCCTACCAAGAGAGAATAAGATACTCCATTTAGAGATAAGTCTCTTATATATCTCATAAGTTGAAATAAGGTTAAGAACAGGAAGCATGTGGGACTTTAAAGATAAGTCATCTTTGACAATTATTCTTAGTAAGACACAGTAACTGAATAATTACATCATGACTTGTTTTATTATCTTCAAGTCTGATACCATCCTGTTTATTCCTATTGGCTTTGGGATTTTTATATTATTTTAACTGGTAATGCCAGAAAACTTCCAATGTTCAGAAGAAACTGGAGGGAATCAGTATCTCAAATCTTATGAGTTAACATACAGTGATTTTTCTACCCTGTTACTACTGTTGACCTACTCATGTTAACTTTACATGAACTAGTTTGTGGCTATAGGAACAAACACAAACCCACTGTTATTGAGTGGATTCCAACTCATAACAACCCTAGAGGACAGAATACAGCTGTTCTTTTGGCTTTCCGAGGTTGTACATCTCTGCGGAAGCAAACAGCTGCACCTTTCTTGTGCAGAGCAGCTCGAAACCAGAATGCCAAATTCACTGCCATCCAGTTCATTCTGGCGCATAGTGACCCTGTAGGGATGGGTAGAACTACTCCAGTGGGTTTCTGAGACTAACTCTGGATGTAGAAAGTATCATCTGTCTGCCATGGGGTGGATGGTTTCAAGCTGCTAACTTTGTAGTTAGTAGCCCATTGTGTAACCAGTACACCACCAGGACACTGTCAGCAGCCCAGTGCTTTTCCCACCCCCCACCTACTCCATGGTATTTATCCTGAAATCTAGGCAGCTTACCTACCTGTTGCTTCCTAAAGCAGCGGTTCTCAACCTGCGGGTTGAGACCCCTTTGGGGGGTCGAATGACTCTTTCACAGGAGTCATCCAATTCATAACAGTAGCAAAATTCCAGTTTTGAAGTAGCAATGAAAATAATTTTATGTTTGGGGGGTCACCACAGCATGAGGAACTGTATGAAAGGGTTGCAGCCTTAGGAAGGTTGAGCACCACTGTCCTAAAGGCAGTAGTACTGCATGTGCTGATGTCTAACCAATTCAAAGCAAAAACTTGTCACTGTGTTAAACAAAACCATGATAATTGTGCTCTGTGGAAAGGGCAAGCATTTGTTGCATGCAGATAGCTATACACTCTTAGTTGGTATTACTGTGGGGAAATATGCTGATTTTTTAGAAGCTCCAGATAAAGATTTCTTTTTTGTATTTCTGCTCAGATAGCGTATCTCATACTTTTCTCAGAAGGCATGCCCATTGCACTGCCTACTCCAATACTTGGAGTGTTCTTACTCATATTTTTTATTTTATTCAGTTTTGTTTATGTAGTGCCAGTTGCTAAGTAGGGTACTTTTTCTGGAAACAGAGCTACAATTGCTGGGAACAAAGTAGTAGGAGATACTTCCAGCCCCTTGTAAACTCTGACTCCAAAATCCTGTATACTAGAAGAATTCTGCATCATGGTTTAATTACAAATACCCTTTTCCTTGGATGTGTAAATTTTGTAACTACATGTACAGTATGTGACTTTTGCTGCCCATAATACATTGCATTCTATGAAATATGGCCATAGAATGCTATGTGATTTGTACATTGTGAGAACACCGTATTAAACCACATGAAATGTGCTCCCAGTTGTCCTTTTTGCCACAGTTGGCAGCACGAGTGCAGAGCTGGGATGAGAAGTGGTGCACCCAACTCCACCCTCTGCCCCTTACACCTGAGCAGCAGGGATAACCCAAACCCATTGCTGCTGCAGCAGCAGTCCAAGAGAGAGCTGGTACCCACAAGCATGTCCGCTTGCTCACTTGCCTGCAACCCCTGGTCCAATGCTAAGAGTGTGTTTGGGATCTTTGAAATCAGTCTGGGGAAATAGTATAAAAAAGGAGAGCTGCTGCCCCTAGTCTAAGAAAAAACAAAAACTCCTTATGGGAACATGGATATACATACAATCAGAGTTAAGCAACAAGAACCTGTGTTTTCATTCAGCCATATTATTTTAAAGAGAGAAAGTAAATGTATGATTCAACTAGTTATAGGAGCGCCACTATCATGACTACCTATACTGTGGTAGTGAGAGATCTGCATTCAGATTCCATTCATAGGCCTCAAGTTGTTTTACATGAAAATAAAGTCAGAAACTAACCAAATAAAAAGACTAGTCTCTGAATCAAGATTCCAAGTGCTACATATTATATAACTATTATAGATATATTATATAACATGAAAGGCAGGTAACAGCAGCAACCATAAATAATATATTACATCAATTTCTCAAGATCATAGAATTTTCTTAGAATACTGTTAAAACAATATTAACATACATGAATAAATGAAGGAAAGAAAGCTCCTCATCAGTCTGTGTCAAACCATCATCTTAATAAAAAGCTTTTCTTCCATGGCAGCAAATATTAGTTTCTAATTATAAGTAATTAGAATGTTTTAGGTTCCTTTGATTTAGTAGATTATAATTTGTCTTAAGAGAAGACTGAGGCACAAAATCTATGCAGTATAGAGGTCTGGGTATCTCTAACTCTGTTAAGTAACGTCCCAAAGTTCTTTGTGATGTCTTTAAATTAATGTAAAATGAAATTCGATGTGCTTTTGGTACCCAGGAGGTGGAAAGCTATCAAGAATCTGCAAACCCTCCATATAGAGTAAGAGTGCTGCTCTATTTTGACAGTCATCTTGGGGAAGATGCATGTTATCAAAGTAATGGAGCCACATCAACAATTCAAAGTCTGTGATTTTGAAGAGGAAATGCTTGGCTTGTAAGGAGTAATTGAAATCTGGGCTTACGGATTTCAATTTCAATATAAGGAAGGAAAATGTCTCATTAGGGAAAATGGATAAAGTTATTAAATGCACGTGGAAATCAGATTTGTGTCGGTGTGAAATGTTACTTTGTAATGCTGTAATGTATTCACACTCTAAATTCTGTCATTAAACCAAATCCAAACCTTTGGCCTCTGAGTCTATTCTGGCTAATGGTAACCTTCTGCAAGGTTTCTGAGACTGTAAATATTTACAGGATCAGACAGTCTCATCTTTCTTCCATGGGCTAGCTGATTGATTTGAACCTCTGACCTTGCATTTAGCAGCCCATTATCTAGATTACATCGCCACCAAACTCACTGCCCTTGAGTTGATGCTGACTCATAGGAACCCTATAAGACAGGGTAGAACTCCCCCTGTGAGTTTCAGAGACTGACTCATTACAGGAGTCGAAAGCCCTGTTTTCCTCCCACATTGCTACCAGGGATCCTTAAAGTCTGTCATAGTTTAAATTACATTATTATAGAATGATTGCTTCATAAATTTCTTATTAAGGAAATAGTTGAAGTACTTAAATCATTTATTACTTTCATATTCTATCTTATGCATACTATAAATACCCTTGTATTTTGAGAAGTGTAGTGTATCTCAGGAAAGACACCAGCAGCGGTACCATATAGACTCATGTATAAGCCAAGTTTTTCAGCACATTTTTAATGCAGTTTTTGTGGTAAAATTAGGTGCCTCAGATGAAAGTCGGGTCGGCTTAGACTCGAGTATATACAGTGTGTTACAGAACAGCAGTGCTTCCCAAGAAGTCTGTTGGAAACCTATTTGCAGATGTGACATTTTGTTTTTATGAACCGGCTAGTATTTAATCCCAGTGATGTGATGTTTAAAATGTCTTAAGCTTAAAATTATGTTACGTAATGTAATGGTTTATAGTCTGGAGGTACTTTTCCATCATGTAATCATCACAGCAATCCTAATAGGTATTTATTAAACGCTACCCTCAGAGATGAGAACACTCAGCCCCTGGTGCATACTTTTAGGAGCTCTGGTGGCACCATGGTTAAAGCCCTTGGCTGTTAGCATAAAGATGGGTGGTTTAACCCACCAGCAGTTCCACAGGAAAAGGATGTGGTAGTCTGCTTCTGTAAAGATTTTGAGCTTGGAATCCCTATGCAGCAGTTCTGTTCTGACATTGTGTATCAGAATCAACTCCAGAGAAATGTTTTTTTCATTTTTGTGTGAGCTCTCCATTATGGTTTGAGTGTGTATGATAAAGTCAGTTTATAACTAACTCGGTTACTGACAGAATCCAGGCATTGCCCAGGTACTTTGTGCAATAATCCTTACAAGAAATGTCAGTATGTGTGAGTATGTCAGAGAGGGTCAATAGAATGTGAGAAGGCTGGGAGGTGGTTAAGAATAGCCCATATTCCAGGTCAGGCTGCTTTTGTTCCATCTAGATCCTGCCACTTAAAGCTGTGTGACCTTGGGTAAATTTCTTCACCTTTCTAAATATCAGTTTTCTAGTCTATTAAACAAAAAATTATGCTAACCTCAGGACTACAGTATTGTGAAGAGCTAATAAGATGTGTGTTCAGTAACTATCATGTATATTACTAAAGAATTTATTCCAAGGTCACACAGACAGTGAGAGCTAGTATTTATCAAAGTGCCTTCTGCCATCTTCTTACATTGTGTTCTAATTGAAAAAACAATAATGCTCACTGCCATCGAGCGAATAGCACTGCTCCTGTAGATTTACTGGAGTCAAAAGCCTCATCTTTCTCCTGAGAAGTGACTCGTGGTCTCAAACTGCTGACACTGAGGTTAGCAACCAAAAGTGTAATCACTAGACCACCAGGGCTGCTATTAGGAAAGCAGTGGAAAGTTTTCATTACTGTAGTTTCCAGTGGTTTTAAGAAGGGAAAGGTAGTAGGTATAAGCTGAACAAATAGAGGGAGAGTGTCATGGAAGGGTGAAAATTGCATATCTGGATAGAGAGGACAGGGCATGCAATACCCTGTTTTTTGCTCTTTGGGGGCATTTTTTGCATATAAAGGGGAAATAAGTGCACCTTTCCTGCACTTATCTTTGCATGGTATTTACTTAAATCTTTTACCAGTAATTAACCCTAAATGTGAGAGTAACAGAATTTTGTATTTCTTTTGAGTAGGTCCCTCCAATGATCATTCCCTACTTTCTCTACTAAGTATAGTTATCCATGTGGAGTATTGTTGGGTAATTATTGGACTATAGCCATAAGGTTAGTTCAAACCCAGCAGCCGCTCCATGGGAGAAAGATGAGGCTTTACACTCTTGGAAATTCTCTATAGGGCTGCTCTGAATTGGAATTGACTTGATGGCAGTAGAGATTACAGTTACCCTTATTAAATAATGTCTTTTCAACATTTAAAGATATAAGCATAGCTTAGGTTTCATTATTTTTATTCTTTCTTGGCTTCAAATTTCCATATTCAATTACATCTCGTTTGGTGCTTAGTACTTTTGACAATGTTTTCCAGTTCTTTATTTACCTCGTTATATCCCATACTTAAAGGCCGAGGCTCTGTGTGTCTAAGTAAATTTGTTAATACTCTGAATACAAGTTGAGATCATAAGTCATTCTAAGATGGATTACCTCTTCCATTCCTTATTCAACTTTACACTTGTAGCTAGGTGCTATAAAGTCAGTTGTAACTAATATCAAATCTATGACCAGCCAACAGAATAAAACACTGCCCAATCCTGCACTGTCCTCACCATTACTGTTGCTTTAGTCCATAGCTGCAGTCTCAAGTTAGACATCGAGGACTTCTTTTTTCACTGACCTCCTACTTTACTCGGCCTTGAGTTCATCCTGAGTGATTGATCCACAGGAAAGTCCCTACCACTAAGGCTCGCCAGCCTTGCTTCTAAGGGGCATGCTGGCTATACTTCTTCCAAGACAGATTTGTCCAATCTTCTGGCATTCCATAATAAAGTCAGTATTCTTTACTAACACTGTAAGTTCAAATGCATCATTTTTCTTCAGTCTTGTGTAGTCACTGCCCAACTTTGGCATCCGTGTGTGGGAATTGAACATCCCACGGCTGGGTCAGGTGTGCTCCAGTCCTCAAAAGTGGCATCTTTGCTTTTTAACTCTTTAAATAGGTCCTTTGCTGCAGATTTTCCCCATGGTTCGATTTCCTGCCTCCTGCTTCCATGGGATTCCTGCTTCCATCCATTGGGATTCTAAGTAAAATAAAATTTCTTGGCAATTTCGACATTTTTTTAATTGACTGTGATGTTACTTACTGGTCCAGTTTTGAGGATTTTTGTTGAGATATAGTCTGCACTGAAAGCTGTCGTTTTTTTCTTCAGTACTTCCAGTGCTTCAAAAGCAAGGTTGTGTCACCTGCGATACGCAGATATGATTGTTTTTCTGAAACTAGTGGCTAGTTAGAACTGATGCCAGTCCCATTGATTAAATCTAATTTAAAAATACTCTTAGAGGGAGGCCTTCAAAAATTTCATGGGAAGACCTTATTTAAAAGTTTATGGAATGCTTTCCATAAGATTTGTTAAACCCTTTCATGTGTATTACATATTAGTCCACGTTTACAATTGATAATAAACATTACTAAGGAAAAATACTTTTTGCATGATTTAAATGGGGCATTTTAAATGTGTTACTGATATCATTTAAAAGGCTGAAACATAAGAACAACTGTAAGGAAAGTGCAGACTGGGCTGT
>NW_022103920.1:74249589-74250639 GCF_000313985.2 Echinops telfairi
GTCTTTTTGTATGTGGTGGTTGATTTAAGAGAACAGCATGTTGCTGTGAAATTTTGGCATAAGAATTTTGGCACTTTCTTGCTCAGGAAAAATGCAGAAATTGTTGCAATGTATGGGAAAAACCCAAGTGTATGAATTGTTTTATTGTTTTAAAAAAGGTGAAGTGTTCGTTGATGACAAACCTCATTCTGGATGTCTGTTAACTTCACTAATGGATGAAAGTGTTGACAAAATCCTTGCACTTGCACTTGAACACCATTGAAGGTGAACATTGAAGAGATGGGGAAGTTATCTGAACTGTCTTGGAGCTTGGTTCAGCAAATTTTAATGGAAGATTTGGGAATGAGAAGGACCACTTCAAAATTTGTGCCTCAGTGGAAACATACTGTGCTTTGAAAGAATAGCTCCAAAAAGACCCAGACTTTTCTCCTAAGGTCACTGAGCTATTCTTAAGACCCAAAAGCAAACATCAGTCAAGTCAGTGGAAGATGGCATCATCACCTCGCCCAAAAAAGTTCACGTGAAATCAAAGATCAAGACAATGCTTTCTCTTGTTTTATTTTTCTATGTAAGGGGTGTAGTGCATTTGAGTTTGTTCCTCCAATTCCCACTGTTAAGCTTTTTATTTAGAGCTTCTGGAAAGATTGCATATCAGAGCGCAACAAAAAAGGCCTGATCCGTGGCAGATGGGATCTAGTGTTGACACCAGGACAAGGCAACTTGCTCTCACAGTCATCTCAGTGTGCCAGCCGTTGGCAAAAGACAGCATGCCTCTCTTGCCCCAGGCACCTTACTCAGCTGAGTTCACTCCTTATGACTTCTTTTTGATTCCATGAATGAAGAGTAACATGAAAGAATAGCAATTTGATGCTTTAGAGAAGGTGAAGAAAAAATGAGGGGAGGTACTATCAGCCAAACAGATAGTTTGGTTGAAAAATATTCCAAGAATGGAATCACATATTTGAAAAGTATATTAAATGTAATGGAGAGTCCTTTGAAGGTGATAGGGTTGTTTTATTAAAAATGAAATGGCATAGATTAGGAAAAAAT
>NW_022103920.1:74254144-74255818 GCF_000313985.2 Echinops telfairi
GGTGGGGTGGGGAGAGGAACTGAAAGTTACACCATTGTGTCTTCATTTTGTGCACAGTTGCAATAAAATCCCCCCAAGGTGACAAAAATGGAGGACAGAATACCTCTAGAAGAAAATTCAGAGAAGACCTGAGCTTGCAGGAAGGAGAGTTCTTATTACAGGTAAGTTTAAGTGAATATTATTTCTGTTATGAAAAATAGACTTTTTTTCACATTCCTACTTACCTTGTCTCGTATTTCATGATATACAGCTACCACCAATGCAGTGTGGTAAATAAAGATGTTTCCAGAAATGCAGTATGCCACGTAGCTTATACTTAAGAAGCTTTTCTTTTGATTTCAACCAGAGTCACATGCAATAATGTCCTGATATAATCTTTAAGCCTTAAACAAAAATATCCCCTGAAATCTTCTCAAAACAAACTAGTTTACCTTAAGTTATAAAAAGCATCTGCTTTAAAGAACATTAAACTCTTGTTAAAACTATCTATAAAAATTGATGAGAAATTTAGAAAGATGAAAGGCTACTGCGTGTGCACTTAATTTGTATTAATGATTAAAGGTAGCCTGGAAAAGGAGGGTGGGGATGGTAAGTCAACTCCAAAATATACTCAGTGTCACTGGCTTGTAAATGTAGAAACTCGTATATGTTCCGTAAATGCCTGCAGAAACAAACAAATTATTTTTGAAATTTTACATATCTTGTCAGGTAGATTGGTCTTAATTTTAAACTTTTATGAGAAATAATGGATTCACAAATAATGATTTTTATTATTTATTTTTATTATTTTATAACATTTTATTTAGTTTTCATTTTATAACATGCTTTGATGCTATTTGATACTGTGTTTATTACTATCTACAACTCCATTTTAAAATCACCAGTTAAAATGATAAATTACAGTATGCAACAATTAGTGATCAATCACATATGAAGACAATATATCATGATAATTAAGTGGATGAGCTTTGGAGTCAGACAGATTGCACCTCTGAGCACATTTTCTTAGCTTCCTAACTTTCAGAATTCCTTTACCTCAAGCTCCTCTAGTACAAAGCTGAAATATGTTACCTATTTTAACGGATTGTTGGGAGAATTCAGCCACATTAATACATAATAACAGTTTAATAGTAGGTGCTGTTTTCTTTCTAATCCAGTCCTGAAAAGTATGATGTAAAGCAAGGATCTTCAAGGTGAAAGAACTGGAGTGCAAAGGAGAGGCAGTCACTGGATTTCATTGCCTAATCTAAAGACAAGGGCATGTGTGAGCAGCATCAACAGCAGGCCAATGTCTTGTTGACTCTTGAATCCCACTGCTTAGCCTATGTCTCACTTGCAGTGAAGTTGTTAATAATATATTTAATAAATCACTAGCGGGCATATAAGCCATTAACAGTTCTCAGAGCACATTCATGTTAATCTTTGTAACAACAACATCTTACATTACTCAAGTGCCTGCTCTATACCAGCACTGAATAAGATGAGCTGTAGTTATTATATTCATCTGATAAAATGATAACATGAACTCTTGAAGGAATAAATAACTAAAGCTACACCATGAATAAGGGACAGAATTGTTTGGTTCTTACACTAAACCATGCAATATTTCCATTTACTTTAAAAAGTAAAGAGGTTAGCTGTACCAAATAATAGACCAAGTATCAAATTGAACTT
>NW_022103920.1:74257204-74270645 GCF_000313985.2 Echinops telfairi
TTGTCTCAATAGTACTGGGTTGATAAGGCAAGGGGCATACAGGCAGGGTTGGGAAATAGGCAGAAAAAAATATTTACCATCAAATAATTGTGGAGAGCCAATGTAAAACAGTTATGAAATGAATCAAGTGCTATGTAAGGTACAAATAAAATACTATGGCTTGTACCTTGTGTTCAGATTTAACAATGGATTATAGAAGGTTTAAAATCAGGAAAGGTGTGCATTAGGATTGTATCCACTCACCGTACTTATTCACTGAGCAAATCAGAGAAGCTAGATTACATGAAGAAGAATGTGATAGGCTTAGAGGAAGGCTTGTTAAAAACCTGGAATAATCAGATGACACAACCTAGCTTGCTGAAATTGAGGAATATTTGAAGCATTTACTGATGACAATAAGGATCTTTAGTACAGATTATAACTCAGTGTAAGAAAACCCAAATCCTTACATCTGGACCAAAAGGCAACATCCTCATAAATGGAGAAAAGGTTGAAGTTGTGAGGACCGTGTCTTGCTTGGATCCACAGTCAGTGCTCATGAAAGTAGTAGTCAAGGATTCAACAACACATTGTACTGGGTAAAGCTTCTGGATAAAGTCTCTTTAAGGCGTTGAAAAGCACGAATGTTACTTGGAAGACGTAAGGTATGCCAGAACAAAGCCAGGGTATTTTTAATTGCCTCATATGCATGGGAAAGTTAGACATTGGATAAGGAAGACACAAGAAGAGTCAGTGAGTTTGAATGACAAAGAATATTGAACGTGCCATGGACTGCCAAAAAAAGCAAGCAAACCTGGCTTGAAAGGAGTACAGCCAGAATGTTCTTTAGAAAGGATGACAATACTTGGTCTCAAATGCTTTAGACATGCTGTCAGGAGAGACCAGTCCCTAGAGATGGACATTATGCTAGGTAATAAAGAGACAGCAGAAAAGAGGGAAACTCTCAACAAGTTGGATTGACACGGTGGCTGCAACAATGGTCTCAAACGTAGGAGCAATGATGAGGATGGCGCAGGATGAGGCGAGGCAGTGTTTTGTTCTGTTGCACATAGAGTTGTTAAGAGTCAGAACCAACTCAATGGCACCTGACAACAATAGCCATAGATAGCAGTGCGCACGTCAAGGTTGAGGCATTATTTGAAGACAGTAGTAGCAGGTATGATTTGAGAATCGATTGTAAGTACACTTTCATGCAAGGTATTCTTATATATCCAATCTAAAACGCACTGCTGGCAAGTTAATTTTGACTCAGTGACCATAAAGGCAGAACTGCCCCATATTGTTTCTTAAACTGTCATTCTCATGGAAGCAGACTGCCTTATCCCTCCCTCCCCCATCCCCAAAATCAGCTAGTAAGTTCAAACCTTTTGGTCAGCAGGCAAGCAGCTAACCACGGTGCTAATAGGGCTCTTTTCTTATATACCAAGCACAATAAAACAAACCCGCTTAGAGTTGATTCTACCTCAAAGCAACCATCTTAGAATAGAGCTGCTTCCAAGGGTTTCTAAGGCAGTGAGCCATTACAGAAGCATACAGCCTCATCTTTTCTTCCACGGAGCAGCTGGTGAATTGGAACTGTTGGCCTTTTGGTTAGTAGCCCAGTGTTTAACCACCACACCATCAGGACTACTTTTTTATATACTAGTCGCTCTCACCTTATAATATCCTTGTGAAGCACCCGTAGAACTTGATAAAATTTTAAGCCTCATTCTCAGAGACTTTGTTCCAGTCAGAGTAAACCAAACCAAACCTGTTCCTAATTAGTTAATTCTGATTCAAGAGGCCTTACAAGACCATATAGAAATATCCCATAGGATTCCTGTGACTGTAATCTCTCTGTTTTAGAGTGGTTAGTTGGTTCAAACCACTGACCTTTCTGTTAGCAGCTGAGCACTTAGCTACTGCATCGCTGGAGCTACTCCAGTCAGAGTAATTGCATGTGAAACCATCTTACAGGGTATACAAAAGTGGTTGGTTTAAGTAACACTGACTACCTAACAGTTATTGTAAGTTATAATAGATACACAATGTAAGCCATTTAGGTTTTGTGAAAGAAACTTTATACTCTTACCGATGTCTCAAATGATAACTTTGGAAATTGTATAATGGATGGAATAGATGGGTTAAATGCTAGAAGATTAAGATCATTGGGAAGATTAAGATCAATAACTCAAGCATCTAGCTGTTGACACTACATATATCTGTCCTGTATTTTAAAGAAGATATTAGTATCCATAAAATTTTTTTGATACTTAATGAATTACATATATAACTAGCTTAATTATGATTTGATATGTGATTTATATCAATTAAGAAACCGATAGAGATTACACATTTTCCAAACTTTTCCCCTCTTACATAGCTTGGGTACTTGTTAAGACAATGGGTAGCAATTTCAGATACCAGTTTTAAAATTGCAAGCTGTGACCTATTAGTTTGTAATGAAGTTGATAGTGTGGGTCACTAATAAACTTATGTTGGTGTTGTTGCTTTGACGCTAAGGGAGCCCCGGTGGGGTAGTGGGCTATGCAGTGAGCTGTTAACCCCCACAGATCTGCTGTTCACACCATCCACACTCTCCACAGGAGAAAGATGAGGCAGCCTATCTCCTCCTGTAAAGACTGATGATCACAGAAACCCACAGGGGCAGTTGTACCCTGTCCTGTAGGGTTTCTGTGTGTCAGAATTGACTCAATGACAGTGAGCTTGCTCTCTTGGAGTGCAGTAAGAGTAAAATATTATAAAATGCACAATATCATCATACAGGGTAAAGGTATTCTTATGAAACATTTTTCTCTCTGTGTGTGTGTGTGTGTGTGTGTGTGTACACGCGTGCATATGGTGAATGGAAAAATTTCTTAGCATGAGTCGTAAAAAAGAAATAAAAAAACATGGGTTTACATTCTGCAAGTAGTAAATACAGAGGAACAAGAATTTGGGGAGGGACTCTGACACAGGAAAGGCTCAACCTTCTGCTCTTATAAATATGCTTGGAGAGAAACTAATACAAAGGAAACTCTGAGCAGTGAAGAAGAGTCATAATGAATGCTTTTAGCTTAGTGAAGTCAAAGAGGAGTAGTATTCAGGTTTGGTGTCTTGGAAGAGGCAGGATAAACAGGTAAGAAACTAGCAGAACCTCGTATGCTACATTTGAGGATTTGGGAGGTAATTAAACCATGTGTTTATGCTGAAAAATCAGGATTAGTAGTAACTTTTGGCTTATGAATTATACTAGCTTTTTCTAGGTTTCTTTATGTTGGATGCTTAGAGAGGATATTTTTGGCAATCATTTGATTATACGCTTATCTTCACTAATAAGCATCTGATAATCTAAACACATTTTGAAATTATGTAAGTTTCATTTTTTTAAATTCAATACTTGTATATTATTCCCTTCCATCTTTTTGATTTAGTCTGATGTTATACATCAGAGCGTGTATGAACTTATTCATACTGAAGATCGAGCTGAATTCCAGCGTCAACTACACTGGGCATTCAACCCTTCACAGTGTGCAGACTCTGGGCAAAGAATTGATGGTAAGAATGCTTATCAAAATACAGTCTTCTTAATTTCTTAATGTAATTCTGTTAGGGGAGGCAGTGAGCCTTGGTTAATTGCTGTTGCTGCTTGCCTTTGGGTTGATGGTAACGAATGACAGCTTGTACGTATCGTGTTGAACTACTCCATAGGGTAGTTTGGAAGCAGCATATCAATCTGCCTGTCTTCAGATATGCCTATAAATGGGCTCAGCCTTCTGACTAGTAGTCAACGCTATCACCCAATACTGTCAAGTTGAGTAGAACTGTCACAATGGGTTTCCAAGGTTATACTCTGCTACATGGCTCTCCCATGGAATGGCTGGTGGGTTCCAGCCTTTAGATTTGTATTCAAGCACTTAACCACTGTGCCAGAAGTCCTCCTTGTGGACCCCATTAGGGCACAAAATTCATGAACTTACAGAAGGAATGGAAAGACAATTTCTAGGCCTAAGCCAGGTTACGAGACCTAGATGAACTGAGGGTGCTTTGGCAGATGATTGGCATGGATGAGTTTCAACCAAGAGTACTGCCATAATAAGTACAGGTAGTCCCAGGTTAGGAAGAGATGTAGTGTTAATTGTGTTTTTAAGTCTTTAAGTGGACTTTGGAGGTGAAATAGAACTGTTGCATACAAACCTTATTTAGCCTTACCTTAGTGGAACAAAATGCTTGAAACCTTTCCAATAATTTAAAAGCTGTGCATGCAGCAAATGAATGATTATTATGGAGAATTTATTACAAGTAGTTATTGGTGCAGTCCTTTGACAGTAAGGGCAAATTTGCCTCACATTGAAGGATAAGAAGGCAGTTGCTAAGTCTCCTTGTGCGACACAAGGAATGCCTGTAATAAGATAATAACTCTTTTGCCATCATGAAACTTGGAGAGAATCTACAAGATTCACACAGGAGTTTATATAAAGTACTCTGTACTTAAAATGCACAAAATTAAAATGTAAAATACCATGTGTAAGTACAAATACCAGCAGTATTTCCAAAAATATATATGAAAGTGTTAAAAATAATAACATTGAAAAATATGCAAATTATTAATAATGATAGCTCAATAAAAATAAAAACAAGTAGATAATGTTTTACGTAGTAACAATCACAGTAAGTTTTGTTTCTTTTCAATGGCTCCCCATCTGAAAATGATTTTTTTTAATGCAAAATACAGTCTTCCACTTCAAGATTAACACCAATTTCAACTATTTAAACACTAAGCAGTTAATTTTATAGCAAAATGGAAAGTAAATCTGTGTTGATCTTATTTCTGCAGAAGCTGATGGCCTTTCACAGCCAGCCGTCTGTTATAAGCCTGACCAGCTTGCTCCAGAAAACTCTTCTTTTCTGAAGAGGAATTTCCTATGCCGGCTAAGGTGTCTGCTGGATAACTCATCTGGTTTTCTGGTAAGGGGCAGAATCTTAGAGTAACATTTAACATTAAGTTATAGAAATAAAAAGAGACAAGTTAAGTAAATTCATGTTTGAGTTTATTTATTAAAGAGCTACTCCCAAAGAGTTTGGATGTTGATTATTTCTCATAGGTAAAAGAAAAAACAGAAAGACATTCTATTCCTAAGGATAAAACAATACCGGTTGAGTGGAACAAGATATACCTTTGTATTTTGCTTATTAGGCTATTTTAAATTTTAAGATAGAGAACCACCTGGCCCTTCTATATGAACAGGATGCAGTCTGCTAGATCTAAGAACTACTAATAACTGCCACCGTGCAGACCTAGTGTCTATTCGTGGTTTCAGAATCCCTGTCTTGGATGAGCTATTCCTTGTGGCATAATCTGAACCACCTGGGTGGGATAATTATCAGGAGCAATTCAGACAGAACAGTCAGAGTGGGGTGGCCCATCCTCGGCATTTTTACCGGGTCTCACTCCACCAGCTACAGGAAAGGAGTTTGTTGCATATCCTTTTTGTGAATTACTAGGAATTTGAAATGTAGGAACCTATTTTAAATTAAGTAGTAGGAAACCATGGTTTTGGGAGGGAAGGTCATTTTTCTGACAGAGAGTTGGGTATTGAGAATATTTTTCTGGTATTGGTGACAAAAAAATTCATATTTCTGAGATTGAATTTCAATGTATAAAAATAGGGTCTTTTAATACTGGTACTCATATCCAATTAACATAACCAATCCTTAGTAGATTCCCTGGTTCCCCGAAAATAAGACCGTGTCTTATATTAATATTTGCTCCCAGAGATACGCTAGGTCTTATTTTAAAGGGATGTCATATTTTTCCATGAAGAAGAATATGGTACACTTTTATTGTTGAACAACAAAAAAGGAAATTTATTACCTGTATATGGTATGGTAGTAGTCATCACAAACCAGCATAACCAGACAAACTGTGAATCCTACAGTATCAAGAATTTCTTGTTACTATTATTTCCATGTACAACAATCTGTGGTACATTTACTCATTTATTCAATGACAGTCATGTCATCATCTTCTGGAACATAACAATCCAAACCCTTATTTTCGGGAGTTCTTATTTTCGGGGTATGTCTTACTTTCGGGGAAACAGGGTAATAAAGTTTTAATCAATAAGCTGATTGTATTAATGTACAAATTGCTGTACTTTCTGCTTGCTGAAGCTATTATTATTACTGTTATATAGCTGTGCATTTTTTTGTTTTCATAATGATTTGTTTTTGCATTTTAATAAAATTTTACTCTGATCACTACATAGATGATTAGCACACAGATAAGTCCTCACTGCCATCAAGTTAATTCCAATTCATAGTGACCCTGTAGGACAGAGTAGAACTGCTTCTATGCAATTCCAAGAGTATAACTCTTTACGGGAGTAGAAAACCTCATCTTTCTCCTTTGAAGCTAGCGGTGGTTTTGAACGGCTGACTTTGCAGTTAGCAGCCCAACTGTGTTACCACTACAGCACCACAACTCCAGATAAGTCATATGTTTGAAAATTAATGCTTATTTGATGACGTCATCTTTTCATTTGGGAACTATAGCAAGGCACTGTGCTAGGTGTTAATAAGTGCAGAAAATGATACAAGGTAGAATCAGGGAGTGGCTCTCTTTTTTTAACAATCCCTCAGGTACTCCTTATAACTACCTTTTGACGTATTCTTCTAATACTACATAATACCTTCTGTATGCTGCATTATATCACCATATAAAGCATTAGTTATAATAATGGGCTTGCTTTGGAGAGAAAAGCAAAAGAAGGTAGCAAGCAGTTAACGGCCTCAGAGATTTTATTTCTGAATTATCAAGAGCCCTACAATTGATCACAGAGTTATGGGGGAACTATTTTAACCTGTTAATTTTCATGAACTATTTTTTATTTCTTAAGGCAATGAATTTCCAGGGGAAATTAAAGTATCTCCATGGACAGAACAAAAAAGGGAAGGACGGATCAGTGCTTCCACCTCAGCTGGCATTATTTGCAATAGCTACTCCACTCCAGTCACCATCCATACTGGAAATTCGAACCAAAAATTTCATCTTCAGAACTAAACACAAACTAGATTTCACACCTACTAGTTGTGATGCAAAGTAAGTGAAACTTAATTAATCAAATGCTTAGTTGACTGCAGAAAGTCTCTTAGGGTATAAATCATCTAGTATAGATCATGATTCTGGTTTACTGTTATGTTTTAAACCAAAACCCTATATAATGTTTCAAGATCATAATCTTTACAAGAAGAGCTTCATCTTTCTCCACAGAGCAGCTGGTGGGTTTGAACTGCTGATCTTGTGGTTAGCAGCTCACGGTGTGGACCACTACACCGCCATGGCTCCTTTGTGGTTATATTATGTATATCCTCGTGTATGAGTTTTTCAGCACATTTTTAATACTGTTTTTGTGGTAAAATTAAGTGCCTCAGCTGATATTCGGGTCAGCTTATACTTGAGTATGTACGGTATCTATAATTATTTTACAATATTTTAGTCTAGCCTCAAAGGGTAAAATAACGGCATAAGGCTCACTCTAACAAAAAACTCAGGCTAATTGCCATCGAATCCTAGCAACCCCTGTGAGTTTCCAAGACTGTAATTTCTAATGGGAGTAGAAAGGCCAGCCTACTTCCTGCAGAGCTACTTGTGGGTTAGCGCTGCTGACCCTGCAGGTTGTAGGCTCACATGACTTATTTTGCAATTTTAAAATACTTCCAATCTCCTGATGCTATTTATTTGCTAGATTTTCATTTTTACGTCATATAAAATTTATTTTTAGCTCTAGACATTTGGTCATCTTTGGAAAATTATGAAATAGAGCCTGCTGGTAAACATACACACCACCCATAGTTTTTCTCCTTTCAAATATGAGAAGTCAGAGAAATAATATGATAAACTTTACTCAAAAGAAATGAAGCATAAGCTTTATGAATTTCTATGCACATAATTTGCTGTGCTAGATTCATCTTTAGTCACCCATATTTTTGTGATCTTTATTCAGAAGAGCAAACTAGGCCCAAACTAATTTATAGTTATAAACCTAAACGAAGGAGCCCCTGCTATTGAGCCAATGCCCGGACATGGGGTGAGGTGGGGGGCATTAGCAAAAGTTAATGTGATAGTTATTTCATACCTCCTAATTTGAAATTGTGAATGTCAGGTAAATATAAGTGCAGAAAGTACCAGAAAACCAAAGAATTTATCTTAGTTAAATTTAAATTTCATTCTTCTTTTTTTTTTTTAACAGAGGAAAAATTGTCTTAGGATATACGGAAGCGGAATTGTCCATGAGGGGATCTGGGTATCAATTTGTTCATGCTGCTGATATGCTTTATTGTGCTGACAGTCATATCCGGAGTAAGTTAAAGTGATTTAGAACCTAGCAAGGAAAAAGGGGCGTTAACGCCAGACAGTGCTCTTTATTCATGAGCTGCCACACAGGAATATACACTATGCAAATATGTGTTCCTAGAATGATCCTATTGGTATTTAATCTTTTCTTTCAGTTTTTTTTTAAATCAATTATTGGGGCTCATAAAATACAGAAATCAATTGTGTAGAGCACATCTATACATTTGTTGCCCTCATCATTCCCAAAATTCGCTTGCCTCTTGGGTTCCCGGATTCAGCTCATTTTCCTTTTTTCCCCCCTCCTCCTCCCTTCCTCTACCCCCCTCCCCCATGCACCCTTGATAATTTATAATTATTATATCTTATATTAAAGATTCATTTTTAGCTGAAATCAGATAAAATTAACTATTTCCATTGAATAACGGCTATGGTAAAAAAAATAATTCTCTTTACCAATAAATGAAATATGAGAGAACTTCACAAAGTTTATGAAAATTGAATTATAAGTTAAAAATAAAGAATATGAACTTTATTTTTCAACAAAGGCTCCATTAAGTTTAAAGATATTTTTGTAAATGCTGATAATCAGCCATTTTAGTCCATCCCTAGAAATGTGAGGGTCCTGAGAGTTTAACCATGTCACTACTGTCTTTGTTACATTATTAATTGGCAAAATAAAACAAAAAACAACCTGGGAGCTGAGGAAATGGCATTAGGGTTGCATCTTATTTCCCCTGGCTACACTGGGGAGAAGGAGAATCCAATTTCTCATCAGTCCAAAGCCAGTAGCCGCAGGCAGTGGTCAGACATGCCTCTACCATCCATTCCTCTTTACCCTATTCTGATGCCAACGGTTCCTCCGATGGCACTAAGCTGCTCTGCAGGGCTCGATAATCTGTGGTTGTAGATAATATTCAGGTTTATGGGAATTTATTACAGTGGTAAAGATAGCTTTATGTCTACTCTGCCATGCTTTGAGCCATAGCTGTCTAATCTTTGACCTCTCAGCTACGAGATCCCTTGGGATCTGCCCTTTGGGGCCAGAATCCCCACTTGCCAGCCTTTCTCTTGATCCTGGTGCTGCCTTTCTGCTGGGTCTCATGGTCTGTGTGGTGAGGCCTCGGCTGCTTTGAGCTGGGACCTCACATGCACAACACAATAGTTCTTTTTTCCGGTTCCTGCTTCTGAGATAGCTCTCTAAGTTAGAATCTTCTAGATCCTAGTTGCATGCTCCCTCTCAGTTACCTGGTGGGACTTACAAACACTAGATGGAAGAATTGTGCCAAGCATTTCCAATTCACTGCAGGTCCCCATTAAATATTTTTAAGATTAGAAACAAAAACAAGTCACAATCAGGATTGTAGGGTAAATGCTGAATAGTTTTACATTGAAACTATTCCAAAATTGTCCTTGATGACAAAAAAAGAAGAAGGTATAGGAACATTGTCCTGAGGACAGTGAAGTTTTCCTGGATATTTTTCTGGTAAAGTTTAGCTAACTTTCACAAAGCAGTCACTTAACAAGCAGAGTTTTGTTATTTAGAGCTCCAGAAAAATCAACAAGGAAATGTATAGAGCATCCCAAAATATCATTCCCATGACCTTTGATCCTACTGCTCTGTGTTTGCTTTAACTGGACCACTTCCATTGCTTGGTAGGCATTGCTTTGGTTGTATTTTGTCTTCAGGGTCATACTGGCAAAGCCGGGATTCATTACTTAACTACGGTTCTTTGAGAAATGATTTGGACACCCACCAGGCAGAAAACTTCAACTATCAATCAGAATTGTGTAGGCTGGAACAGTTAAGGCATGC
Source organism: Echinops telfairi (assembly GCF_000313985.2). Classification (NCBI taxonomy): domain Eukaryota; kingdom Metazoa; phylum Chordata; class Mammalia; order Afrosoricida; family Tenrecidae; genus Echinops; species Echinops telfairi. Next base: position 74,267,353 of record NW_022103920.1, read on the forward strand.
ACAAGAACGTTGCCTCAAACTGATGTGCGCAGCATCCCATCATGCTTAGAACAAATTATCCATTTGTAAACTGATTTCTTTTGGACATTGTCCTATAAACTTTCATAAAGCATGAATGATTTCACTATAAATTTGATGTTTGTCTTTACATCCATATTAACTGAATTCATGCTTCTCTGACAGACTCTTTTTCAAACTAATGTCTTCCCCTTCTTAGTCCTTTAGACTAGATTCTGCTCAGAGCATAACAAGTTTATTTTTGTGGGGGGAAAATGGAAATTCATGCATATTATTTTTCATAAACATTTATAGATCCTTCATATATTTATATTACAAAGGCTTTGTTTTTAGTATTTTGATTTAAGGGGTTGATAACTAATTTAAAAATTTTTATTTTAGTGATTAAGACTGGAGAAAGTGGCATGGTAGTGTTCCGTCTTCTTACCAAGGAAAATAGGTGGACATGGATTCAGTCAAATGCACGCTTAATTTATAAAAATGGAAGACCAGATTATATCATTGCAACGCAAAGACCTCTCACGTAAGCATAAAGACTTAAAAATGCTTTGTGGTATCATTTAGTAGCATTATTAACTGTTGTATTTATAAAGCTTATGTGTGTGTGCTATAAGAGAATTTAGTGTGGAAATGAAGAGGTAACTAAATGTATTGTTTTTATTCATTTTATTTAAATGCTGTTGTCAGGTTGGCCTGACCCCCAGCTACCCCATGCACACATCTCAAGTACACGATCATCCCCATGACCACTTGGGGAAGTAAATTGCCACGCATTTCACTGTAGTCTGTCTCTGCTGAAACTATTCAGCATCATAGCAGCTTGCAAGCCTTCCTGACAGATGGGTGGAGGCTGTATCAGAAGTGTAATGGCCAGGAATCAAGAATTCTACCACAGAACCACTAATGCCTTATGCAAATATTCTGGAAAACAGTTCTGGTTGATTTTTACTTATGGCTGGAGGTAAGGATTCATGCTGATTCATCCCACTCCCCCTTACCTGGGTATCCAGTTGACTGGTAACATTGGCCAGACCAGGTATTGAGAAGCCACTTTCCTACCACGGCACTGCAGTTCAGTTGGTTGTAGATGTGCTGCAAATATTTTCTCCATGTATGAGTTCATTTGCTGTTCAAAAGTTTACATTTTAATGTTGTCAACTTTGCCAGTCTTTTCCTGTATGTCTTCTGAGCTTCCTGTTTTAATTAGACATGTCTCTCTTAAGGGAATATGACCTGAGCATGGAATTCACAATTGTGCTGAATTTTTAGGACAGATTTAATTTTTGGTTGCTTAAAAAAAAATTCAAAACTATCTATAGCAACAGTCATAAAGATATGTAAGCCAAGATAAAGTTGATGCTTGTTCTTTCTTCATGTGAAATATTTTATTTTAAAATGTTGGTGATATGCGAACTCTCCTTAGTATTGCAAACTTTTTGTACACGATTTTAGAGAAGAAGAAGGAATCGAGCATTTACAAAAACGGAATATGAAGCTGCCTTTTATGTTCACCACTGGAGAAGCTGTGCTCTATGAGGTCACCAGTCCTTTCCCGCCCAGTATGGACCCCTTACCAATAAGGATGAAAGGCAACACGGGGACACAGGACTCTGCTACTAAGTCCTCTTCAAACACAGATTCTCTTAATCCCAGTTCTCTCCTGGCTTCTTTGATGCAACAAGATGACTCTATTTATCTTCACCCAGCTTCAAATTCTGTAACCTTTGAAAGAAAAATTTTAAGCAAATTAATGAATGAATGCAGCAATTGGCAGGACAGTGTTACATCAAGGGAAAATGAGAATATCCTGAAGCACGAGCAAAGTAGTCAGTCTCCAGAAATAATTCTCTCTGGAGACCATGCAGATGTCTTTGCAGATAATAAAAATAGTGAGTTGTACAGCATTATGAAACACCTCGGCATTGATGCTGAAGACATCAAGCACATGCAGCAGAATGAGGAATTTTTCAGATCTGACTTTTCTGGTGCAGATGACTTTGGAGATCTTGACATAGAAGATGATGTGCTGACATATGTCCAAGAGTCTTTAAGTAAATCTCCCTTCGTGTGTTCAGGTTACCCACAGCAGCAGTCTGTGCGTCTGAACTCAAGTTGTATGGTGCAGGAACACCAGCAGCAGCTACAGCACAAGCAAGTAGGGGAGCAACAGCAGCAACTCTGCCAGAAAATGAAGCATATGCAAGTTAATAACATGTTTGCAAATTATAACTCTAACCAGCCGGTGCCTTTTAGTTGCCCTCAGCAAGACCCACACCAGTATAATGTCCTTTTCGACGTACATGGAGCTAATCAAGAATTTCCCTACAAATCTGAGATCAGTATGATGCCTTATACACCAAGCCTTATTCCTTGTAATCAGCCAGTGTTTCCACAACATTCCAATTATACGCAGTTGGACTTTGCTGTAGGGAATTTCGAACCATCCTCGTACCGCAGTACATCTTCTAATTTTGAAGGTTTTGTCCATTGTTTACAAGTTCCTGAAAATCAAGAGCATGTACTGAATCCACAGTCAACTCTAGTGACCCCTCAGACATGTTATGCTGGGGCCGTGTCAATGTATCAGTGCCAGCCTGAAAGTCAGCACACTCAGTTGGACCAGAGGCAGTACAACACCACAGTCCCTGGCGCTCAGGCATTTCTAAATGAGGTAAGAGTGTCTGTCTAACTGAATAAACCCTGCCCGTACTGTATCTATAAGTATACCACTCTATAGACTCATTGCCATCTAGTGGCTTCTGACTTAGAGGGCAGAGTAGAACTTCTCTTTGGTTTCTGAGCCCATACATCTGTACTGAAGCAGAAATCATTTTTCTCCCACAAATAGAGATGAGTTATAAATTGTCACTTATTAGCTCTTATTCTTCCCTATGGTGTTCCTGTGAGAGAGAATTTCTACCTGTGTCAGTGACTACTTTCTTTGAATAAATCAGTAGTTTTCCCTCTATCTCATTAAAGTAGCATAACTTACTTCAAATATGAAGGAGAAAGAAATGTCTGGCTCATCGAACAAATAATATCCTATATGGAAGCTGAACTAAGCTACCAGGTAAAATGACTGTGTCTTGAATAGGACATTTGATGAATCTCCTTGATTTATGAAAAAGTATGTGGCCTTAAAAAATTCAACCTTTCAAAGCTCAAATGTTTTAAATTGGGTTAAGATGAAATACAGGTATACTTTTCATAGAATCCCTATAAAAACTGGGAATTATTTCTGAAATTCACTTGTGGGCTCTTCAGTGTTCTCTGCA
>NW_022103920.1:74270986-74281021 GCF_000313985.2 Echinops telfairi
GAATAAAAGTGCTAGTCGAGTTACTTAATGATTTAAAGGGACATTGTGAAAAGGGCTCATTTTAGTACCTGTGAGTGCTTACGAGTGTGTTGTCTCCTTCATGAGTAACAAGATAATGACTCTGTAGGCCTGCACAATTCACTAGGGGCCCTTCCACCCACATGTGACAATTGAACATTTGAATATATTAGATTAAGTAAAACATATTACTAAGGTTAATTTTACCTCAATACCATGTAGTCGAGTCCAACTCGTCAATGACACCAGGGCTGCTAGAAAACTAAAGTGCAGTGAAAGAGAATTACTGGCATTTGTGGAAAGACTGATGTTACTCACTCGAAACCCATCATTATCTGGACAAATAAGATTGCCCTGCACTTGAAAAAATCATCATTTTGATTGGTGACTGTAGAATGATAGGGCCATAGAATTTATTTAAAGCTGTTAATCTGAAAGTCTTATACAACTTTACCAAGTATAAAAACATAAAGGCTCTATGACTGACTATTACAAACACCAGAAAATATAAGAAGTTAAAAGGAGATTTTAGCATTTGTTTGTTAACAAAACACACTGGCTATACTCAAGTATAAGCTGACCCTAATATCAGCCAAGGCACTAATTTTACCACAAAAAAAATGTGGTAAAATGTGCTGAAAAACTCAGCTTATACACGAGTATATACAGTAATATTTTAGTTGTGTTTATTAAAAAATAAAATTAGAAATATAACCTTGTAGAAAATCAGAACTTACCTCTTTGGAGCAAAATGTTAACATAGACTGTAGAAAAGAATTCATTCAAAGCAATTAAGGACATGACTTTAGTCTGAAAGTTTAAAAAATAAAGGTCATCTGACTCGTGTCGTTCATGCATTTCCTCATGCTGTCATTTGGGGTTCAACCTGCTAGGGTGCATGATGGAGGCCCTGTAGTAACCTGAATGTTATCTGTTGCTCATTCCCCAGAAGCAGCTGAGATGAGTTCTGGTGAAAGCAAACCTACCGTGTTTACTTAGGGCAAAGGACATTATTCTTGACTATTACTCTGTACTCTTCAGTTCCTGTCCTACCCAGATAACTCACTGACCAAATAGCTCCTAACATATGAAGTGAAAATGTTGAATCACTCCCGGTACCATTTATAAGATTTCTTGCCGAATGACCAGAGAAACAAAAGTTATATAAATATAAGTGATACATAATGTGTAATAATATATCTTTAGGAATTTTGTGATCTAATTAACATTGCTGTTTTTGTTTTCCATTCCAGAATGGAGGTGTTTTCAATGAAACATACCCAGCGAAATCACATACCATAAGTAACACTCAAACTTCCACATATCTTCAGCCTCCTTGTCATCCATCAGAAGCCAAACCTTCCTCTGATTTGACATCCAGTAGATTTCTGTAATTCCAAGCCCACTTTCACCTCAGTATGTGGATGCTGCTTAAATTAGCTTGTAAAGGATTGCAGAGTAAAAAACCTGTTAGTTTGGGTTATCAGCAAGGTGATATGGAAGCATTGGTGCAATTGATTCCATTGGTGTTCTAGAGCATACTTGAGTTTGCCATGACTAGAAGTTTAAAACGGAAAAGTAAAATTTGTATACCACAGTCCTTAAATGATGTTCCCACTGAATGGTGTACTCCATTTCACAGTGTCCTGAGCCCTACAAGATATGCACAACCTCTCCAGAACGTTTTATCTTTCAAATAAAGGAAAATTCCTCTATTTGAACTCTCCACTCAAATTATTTCTATCAGAATAAAAAAAAATACTTCAAGTTTTGAATTTCTGGATTCTCATAAATACAAAGGTACAAAACTAATCAATTTTAATAATTCTACTTTTATCTCAAATGGTAAAATTAGTGGTTTGGTGTTTTTATAAAAAAAGACAATCACAGTGCTTTTCTGTTAATCCAAGTGCCTCACATGTTTCAACTCATAACACTGTAGGATGTTTATTTTATATAAAATAGTTTATCTTTTTAAATTAATAACATTTTTGTGCACTATTATTCATTTTCCTTTAAGCCAATCATTTTTATTAATTCAGGCATGTTTTAATTGCACTACTTAATCCACCTTTTTTTTCAGGTGAAGGGCAAATAATTATTAAAATGACAGTAAGATGTCCTGTCAAATTATTTTTTAATATTTAACTTAAAATAGTAGCACTTAAATTTTATTGTTTCTTGAAGAAAAAGATGTACTGCTGTTTACCTTTATTGGAATCTCCACAAAGATGGTTGGATGTGATGAAGTTTTTACATCTTTTAAATGCAGCCAGGTTTATTAAATTACATTGAAGGGAAACAGCTGTGTTTCTTCTAGTTTTAATTAAATTAAGCAAGGTGCTCATGTTAGTATGTAAATGTTGTCTTTAGTGTTCTAGATCTATAATCCTTTCATATATACTTTACGTTGACTTTATGAATTCCTTTCTTAAAACAGGGGAAAATTGTTTTTCTCCTATTTGAGGAGTGTTTAAGATTGAAGATACCAATATTTGGTGCAAAGTATTGTTATGAGTGAAAGGATGGTGCGCTGTGCAGTTTGTAGTGAACAAAATTATTTGGTAATAATTTCAGTCTTTCATTTAAATAGCCTATATTTTATATATGCACTTAAATATGTTTGGTGTTGTATATTTTATCAGTATCTGTTTTATGAAATCTAATAATGATCCAAACTGCTTTTAAGATGGTCTTAAGAAAAATACAACCATAAAACTTTAACTTCACACATTAGGGTGTTCTTATTAAGTGAAGTAATCATTATACCAGCAGAGTGATTTAAAAGAAAAAATGCCACCATCTGCCACATACCTATTTAAATATGACCTCTGAGCAGTGTAAATATGGTTTACATGTATTTTTTTTTAATGAAGACTGATGGAATCCCGGAATAAAATGTATTAAATTTTAATTTCTTTTTATGTTGTTAACTAATGTATATAAAAATGGCTTCAGACAAAATATCTGTCAGTACCAAGTATTTTCAGTGAAAAGTATAATCACTTTAAGTATTGAAGAAAATCAAATTCGCCTGAAACATCATTTGTTTCTAGTATGAGATAGGCCACTGGTCTACATTAGTATTCCCTGTTCACATTTAAAGCCTGTGTAAAAGTCTTCATCTAAACCATTCTTGCTAGTGTCTTCCATATGTTATTGGATAAATTATGCTTAGTAAAAATATAAGCTTTATAAATTGTGAGTAGGTTGACAATGATGTTTTTTTTAAGTTTTTGAAAGCAATATTGTATTTTTATCTATATAAAATAACAAAATTTATCTAAGAATAATAAAATCACATTAAACCAAACCCACCTTTGTCTGAATTGTAAGTGCCAAAGGAAGCAAGAATGTGCTGAGAGTTGCTCCCTGGAGGGGTTTACTTTTCCATGGATGTGCGCCTGCACAGGACATCGCTTCACTAGAGGCTGTGTGTGGAGTCGCAGCCCACGCCTCGCGACCCTGGGTACTGCGGAGCCGAATGCACCCAGCCTCCCGGTTGCAGCCCCTGCTTCAGTCCAGCTCCTTGAATAGACAGATGTGTTCATTATGAAGCTTTCAAGCTTTTCTAGGTACAAATGAGTATTTTTCAATATTGCTCAATTTGAGGATAACTGTTTTCTCCCTGTGATTGTTCAGTTTCCTTCAATACTGCTTATATTTTTGTTATTCATACATTTTGGTTTAAATATTGTTTTAGTTGTCCTTAACAGCGTTATGCACATTATATGGTAATAAAATAATCACTATTTATAAAGATATCTTTAATATAAATTATTCTTCATAGTCTATTACCAAATTTATTTGACCCACTGCCCCTTTTTTTCTGAAAATATTATTCAGAATCAAGTGTCAGTATCTGCTTTATAGCAGAACCCCCAGGGGACTATTTCACCCATTTGGGGGAAAACCATATAAAAGGACTTCAAAAAGTTTGTGGGGAAATAGCATTTTTTTCTATTCCATTTTTGAAGACCCCTCATGTCAAAAAAGAAAATTAACTGTAACCAATTCTATTCCACCTGAGGACAGACTAGAACTGCCCTGTGGGTTTCTGAGACGGCCTTTACAGGCCTAGGAGCAATTGGTGGGTTTGGACCATTCCCCTTGGAGCAGTCCCAAGCGAACCCCCTGTGCTACCCAGGCTCCTCCCTTATTAAAAAAAAAATCATTTAAAGCCTAGTAATAACTGTTGGATATAGATAACTATCATATTTAAACATATGTTAAATCGGTATTTCGCATACTTCTTAGATAGACTGGCCCTAGCTGATTAAAAAGTTTCTAAAATGGAGTCTTCACTTAACACTTGTATTATCAGTATTATATATATAAATAATATGGATAGTGTTAGTATATGAGATAGTGACCAAATTTCATCCTAATAAACCAGATCTTAAACATGCTTGTAAGAGATTTTTTTAAAGGAGCCAGGTAGCTATATTTTGTGCTTAAAAAACCACTGCCAGAAAGTCTATTCTCTTTACAAGGGCAGACAGCTTCATTCCCCGCCCCTCCCACCTCCTTCCCTGGCCCCAAGCTGCAATTGGATTTGAACTGCAGGCCTTGGGGTTAGCTTCCCAGCATATAACAGTCCACTAGAGTGCTTAGGCTGGAAAATGTGTCCAACCCTGCCTATTTAACTAATATAAAACACACAGCACACGGTGGCCTTAAATTCTTCAATATCAATAATCCTGAAGTTTGAATGGATTAGAGAAAACATTCCACGGAATAGTGCTCATTGTTGTTAACAACCAGTCTTGGACTAATTATCTGCATACAATTTTTCAGGTGTATTTTTTTTCTCAACGATCATCTATTAACATAGCAAGCTAGCTTAAATTCTTAACAAACTAAAAAGGTAACAGTGAGGTTTGTCTATTTAAGAACTACATGAAATAATACATTTTAGTTACTTAGTGTGAAAAGTCAAATGAAAACTTAGATTATCTGTTTCTGATCTCTGCTTGTACTCAGCTGGCTTCTGTCCATATGAGTGACTTCAGCGTGGCTCCTCGTCACCAATTCTGCCAACCAGCCGTCTTCAGGCAGTGAGCTACTGACAGGACTGAGGGATACCTCTAATGTCTCCCCCACTTTCTGCAGATGCCCTTGATTCAGCCTGTTTACCAATAGAATTGAATATCAAGGCACCCTTACCTCTCTCATTGGTTTCTTAGCCTTGCCTTCACAATGAGCAGGGAGAATATTAGAAATTAGCCTGAGAATTCTAAGGGTAGCAACAGAACCGTGTCCCATATGAGAGGTAAGAGAGGCAATGGTGACTGGACAATGGCCCTACTCCTGTCTGTCGTCCAAAGACTTTCACGGTTTCTCTATGTCCATTCTCTGAGACACTGCCAGCTTAAAATCATTTATCGTGTCCACGGTATTCTTTACTCTCTCGTTCTCTGTAATATGCCAGTTGTAGTTGTCTAATATATCTTACTATTTCTTACCCTAAGTATTACCTGTTTTGGTTGTTTGAACCAAACAACCAAATGTGGACAAAATGAGAAGTCTTGAGAGGGCTGTCTGTGTGAATCTATGTAAAATGTCCCCGTGACATGCCTAGAAATTAGTGAGAGAGATGGGAGACGGAAAGCTCTTCCTTTTGCAAGTAGGAGTCCTAGTAATACTTGAGTCATCTGCCACTTCTCATAAGCTGATAAAAAAAAGCAAGCTACACACTTAGAGTTGAGGAAATCCTACACCGTTTGAGCAGTGTAGACCAAATCCAAATCTCTCAGCAACTAGATAAGAACACTTTCAAAACAGACCTGAAACTGTTAGGTGGGTTGGGAGGGAGGGGGTTGTCCCTCCCATGCCTGCAAAGGCCCCAATGGAGGAGGTTAGAAAGAAATCAGGCAACCATTAGACACCTATGAAAACTCCAAACTGAGCATGCTTATACTCAAGCCCCAGAGCCAGGTGGGGGGTAAACATGGGCATCCAAACTAGGCCCTACTGATGACATCACCCAGATGAGCTTAACTTAGCCAATGGGGCAACTAATACCATCAACCATGCCTCCACAGTCAGAGGTTTGAAATATTCAGGCTGTGGGAAGGCCTCACTCTCTGACCCTGTTCCTAGTCAGCAGCGGGTAGAGGGTGAAGGTCTCCCTCCCCACACGGGTGTGTGCCTGCTCAGGGCCTGCTCAGGGCCCACAGCCTCTGGGCACACATGCTCTTAGTCTCTAGGGTTCTTGGGCTTCTGGCCTCCTGGAATCCCCCGTTTCACATATGTGGATGCTCTTTTCCACGTGGTTGTTCATGTTCAGTTGTGAACCCCAGCACAACTTCTGCACAGCTTGGCGTGCTTCCCAGAAAAAGTGGGTACCCCTTTGAGACTGTAACACCTGAAACTTGTCCTGTCCTTCATAAAAACTCACTTGGATCACAAAACGTGCTTCAGCGTGAATTCTTAAAACATGCAACTCAAAGAACTGAGGTACCATATAACACACTCCAGAAACATAACACAACAACCAAATGTAAGGACATTTCTGTGTCAGGCACTCTGCCAGTGGTGAATATAGGCTAATTAATTTTCAGTGCATTCCTATAACGGAGATAAACTTATCCCAATTCTACACAAGAAGAAACTCCATACTTTGTTTTGCTGTCTCTTGTTTTGTGTGCACATTTTTATCTCTGCAGGTCTATCTAGATAAGATAGGTGAGATAAAGAATCTAGAGAAAACAATGGGACCTACAGTTGGGGGGAGGGGGAGGCGGTGACCTGAGAGAGGGGAAGGCGGGGGAAATGATATGGTTGTTAACAAACCCAGGGACAAGTGACCCAAAATCGATGGCAAGGAGGATGTAGGAGGCTTGATGGGGCTTAATCAAGGGCAATGTAACCAAGAGGAATTACTGAAACCCAAATGAAGGTTGAACATGATAGTGGGACAAGAGGAAAGTAAAAGGAAATAAAAGAACTAGAAGGCAAAGGGCATTTATAGAGGTCTAAATACAGGCATGTGTATATATATATACACATTTATATATGATGATGGGGAAATAGATCTATGTACATATATTTATAGGTTTAGTATTAAGGTAGCAGATGGACATTGGGCCTCTAGTCAAGTACTCCCTCAATGCAAGAACACTTTGTTCTTAAACTGGCATTCCATGATGCTCACCTTCCCGACATGATCACTGAAGACAAAGTAGATGCATAAGCAAATGTGAAGAAAAGCTGATGGTGCCTGGCTATCAAAAGATATAGTGTCTGGGGTCTTAAAGGCTTGAAGATAAACAAGTGGCCATCTAGTTGAGAAGCAATAAAACCCACATGGAAGAAGCACACCAGCCTGTGATCACCAGGTATCAATAGGATCAGGTATCAGGCATCAAAGAATAAAATATCATATCATTATGAATGAGGGGGAGAGTAGAGTGGAGACTCAAAGACCATCTGTAGACAACTGGACATCTGCTTACAGTAGGATCACAGGGAAGAGACGAGCCAGTCAGGGTGCAGTGTAGCAATGATGAAACATTCAATTTTCCTCTAGTTCTTTAATGCTTCCTCCCCCTCACTACCATGATCCCAATTCTACCTTACAAATCCGGCTAGCCCAGAGGATGCACACTGGAACAGCTACGACCTGGAAATACAGGGAATTCAGACAGATAACCCCTCAGGACCAGGAGGGGAAGGGGAAGGTGGAGGAAAAGGGGAGAACGAATCACAATGATCTACATATAACCCCTGCCCTGGAGGACGATGCACAACAGAAAAATGGGTGAAGGGAGACAGCCAGTGTAAGACATGAAAAAATAACAATTTCTAAATTATCAAGGGTTTGTGAGGGAGGGGTGGGGTAAGGGATGAGGAGCTGATATCAAGGTCTGAATTAGAAAGCAAATGTTTTGAGAATAATGATGGCAACAAATGTACAAATGTGCTTGACAATGGGTGTATGTATGGATTGTGGTAAATTATACGAAGCCCCAATAAAATTATTTTTTTTAATGGAGGCAGAAAAGTTGAGTGGAAAGATGAAATGTGATGGCAGAGGACAGCGAAAGGAAGAGATTTGATCATAATGTACTGCTGACTTTGGAAGTGGAGGAAGAGACCACAAGTCAAGGTGTGCAGATATCCCTTAGAAACCACCTGGGAAAAAAAATGCAACTAAGAAATGCATTCTATCCTACTGCTTCCAGGAGAAAGGCAAGCCTACTATTACCTTGCTTTTACTTACCCAGTGAGACCTACTTTAATCTTCTAAGTGCCACAACTTTCTAGGCCATGATTCTCGGTATTATCCTCCATTTACTGATCCTACGTGCAGTAAATTCAAATCTCTATGATGTTAATGAGGCAGGATAAAGTTTTAGGTTGTATCATAAGACAATCTCTTTGGAGAGATAAAAGAGATTTTAAAAAGAAAGCAGATCAGAGCATCCTGACTACCACCAAGAAAGAAGAGCCGGGCGGGTGGGTGGGGTGGGAGGCACTTCCTTTACATCCAGGGCCCTGTGCTGAGAACCTCCTAGACCCAGGGTAAGATGGGTGTGAACATGATCTCCCAGGAGCATAAGGCCCACAGATGTTGGAAGGAGACAAAGACTTTTCTCCAAAGGTGACAGAGAAAAAAGCCTTCTATTACAGCTGGCACCCTGAATTTGGACATCCCGTCTCCTACATGCTGAAAGGATGCATTTGTTGTCAAAGCCATTCCACCTGTGGTATTTCTATTATAGCAGCACTGAATAACCAGTGCAGCACAGAAGCAACAAGCACGGATGGAGAGAAGCATGCCACAAGAAGACCATCAAGAGACCACAGAGCAGAAATTGAAGAGACAGGCCCACCCTCTAGCACACATGGAGAGAGATTTCCCTTAGGGCGGGAGATCTGAATTCAAACTTCTAGCCCCTTAAACTGTGAGAAAATAAAAGTCTATTCATTTAAAGTAAAAACAAGGAGGCAGAGGGACGATGGCGGACCAGGGAACCCACATATTCTGAGAGCTCTTTCGAACAAGGGGGGGTTTGGTGTCCAGGTAGCCAAGTAGAAGGAGTGTGGTGAGTGAAATATCCTCACGGGCCAGCACCCCACCCCCACCCCACACATTTGTCCTGAGCCGGAGCCTCAGTGATCCAGGACCCAATTCGTGGGACATCTCAGGTCACTAAGCCCCTGCCGTGGCCGAGACTAGCTATAGCCACACTCCATCCCCAGAATGGGACTCTGCGCCCAGAGTCGCTTGCCTGCTCTGCTGAGACACGCACACTGGTGGTGGAGCCCCCTACAGCAGCTGCCCACTCGTGGGACTCCACTAGGAGAGAGGCTTCCATTTCCCGTGGTTCCTCTCTCCCCAAGTGGCAGCGATATGCCCCTGGGCCAGTGTACCTCCCTTCATTCATCCAAGCTCCAGATAACTGACCTGCAATCTATCGGGGGCTGCCTGGGTGACCCCCATGAGGGACCATCCACTCCCCATTGCTGCCTGGGAGCTCTCCACCAGCACCCCATTTGCCGGCCACCTGCCCCCATCAGCCTAGCTCGCCGCTCCACTCCCGTCCCGGGAAGCAGAGCCGTGCACTTCCCGCCATCGCCAAACCCACTTCTATCCCTTACACTGCATCTCTGCTGGAGCCCCTGCAGGCTGTCAGTGCCCGGAGCGCTAAACCCGCCTGCTGCGGAACAGTGGGCGCCCTTGCCCACTGGATGTGCGAGCAACAGGGCTCTGCACTCTTGCCAGAGCGACCTTGCCCTCCCTGATGTGCTGAGGGGTTTCCAGGGCCCAACAGCTCCGAGCTCTGAGCGTGCTGCGCGGTTCCCCTCAGGGCAGAGGGCAGGCGCCATTGCCTGCTGCTTCCCACCAGAGCCGCTGCTGTCCGATCTCGTTCAGACTGTCACTGAGGAGCCTGTGCCCTTCACAGGGCCTGCAGTTCAAGCGATAAATGCCCACCTGCTAGGGAGCCTGGGACATGGCTTTGTGGTCCCCACTGGAGCTGTCTGTGTGCTCCAGCAGGCTCTCGTCACTGC
>NW_022103920.1:74289157-74291180 GCF_000313985.2 Echinops telfairi
CTTCCTCCCTGCAACTATCATGATCCCAATTCTACCTTGCAAACCTGGTTAGACCAGAGAATGCACAATGGTACAGATGGGAACTGGAAACACAGGGAATCTAGGACAGATGAACCCCTCAGGACCAGCGGTGAGAGTGGGGATACCAGGAGGGAAGGGGGGTAGAAAGGGGGAAGATCACAATGATCTGCATATAACCCCCTCTCCGGGGGATGGGCAACAAAAGGGTGGGTGAAGGGAGACACCGGGCAGTGTTAGATAAGATGAAATAATAATTTATAAATTATTAAGGGTTCACAAGGGATGGGGAACGGGGAGGGAGGGGAAAGGGGGGAAAAGGAAAATGAGGAGCTGATTCCAGGAACCCAAGCGGAAAGTGAATTTTGAGAATGATGAGGGCAACAAATGTATACGTGTGCTTTACACAATTGATGTATGTGTGGATTGTGATGGGTTGTATGAGCCCCAATAAAATTATTTAAAAAAATAAAGTAAAAACAAAACAAAAATCCCGTAAATCAGATATGATAAGCAGACATAGGAACATGTGACAAAGGTGATGGATTTTTAAGAAGGTAAAGGATGAATTTGAAAAGAAAGCGTCTATTCCTCCAATCTAGCCATGTCTCTAGCAGAGCAGCGGAGCTTGTTCTCTGAGCCTCCCTGTGCTGTAACAGCTGGGCCTGCTGCAGAGGAGGGCCAGCAAGTGCTGGCAGCACTTCCAGGCTATCCTGTCACCCCAGAGGCATCTGAGTCTGCAGAAAACCTCCACTTTATGAGGAGGAGAGTTGTCTCTGATGGGCTCCAGCCTTCCCTTGGCATTGCAAATAAATGTGGAAGAATATAGCCAACCCACTGTTTCATGTAAGCATTGCCTGTTCCAGATGTTTAGCTCATGTCTGAAGCCAAGAAATAACATTGCTTACAGCCCCACATGTATTTCTGAAGAAAGATCCTCATGAATATGTCTGATCTGTGTAAATAATTCTGATTATCGGTCCTATTCTTAGATGAAAAAGTGACTGTCCTGTGGCAGGCTTGACATTACACAAGCAGTGTCAGTTACATGTCTTTCGGCATTGGTTCTGGGTTTAAAATTAAAGAGAATTTTGACTTACAAGGTAATACAGGTAAAGTGCTCATGTATGATAAAAAAAAAATCTAAGTAATGCCATTATCATTCACCAAGGCATAACAAAAAGATAAATGACCCAAAGCCATGAGTAAATATCTTTAACTCTTCTTTCCAAATGGAGTGCAATATATATTTGTCCATTGCTTTATTTGCCTAGCAGGTCCACATCACATATCAAAATTGATTCTCACTATCCTACTAAACAAGGGGTTCTGGTGGCATAGTGTTTACACGTGGGGCTGCTAACTTTAAAGTCTAAAGTTCAAAACCCCTCCTCCATTTCCAAAGACAGGACTTTCTACTCCAGTAAACAGTTACACTCTCAGAAAACCCCAGGAGCAGTTCCACCCTGTCCTATAGGGTCCCTGTGGGTCAAGGTCAACTCAGTGACAGTGAGTTTTGCTTTTGGTTTGTATGATACCATACGGTGATATTTTATGCAAAGTAAAGGAGACCCAAGAAGAGTGTTCAGTGCCAAGTAGCTAGGAACTGGTGACATCAAAGATTATACAATAGTCACCCTTCGACTATTTCAGGTGCTCTTCAACAGGCTACAGCAAGAATAGAATCATCGACTTGAACATAGCAAGCTTTCAAAATTTCCCGAAAAACCACTGAAAATGTAAACTTGATTTGACTGCCACATGGGAAACCAAAGTAATAACTCCTTTCTAGCCTATAAATTCTGTCTGGTAACTAGATCACTCTATCTTCTCATTTTGATATCACTTACAAATATGCCATACATTTTTCCCTTTTGACAAAAATAACATTCTTTTTCCCTTTTAACGATCTTCTGTGGGCCATCTGTAGGAAGAGTTTCACTGAGTTGTGTGTTAGTATTTTTTATATTTCTCTTTGCTGACAGATGCTAAGAAAGTGCATCTT
>NW_022103920.1:74291879-74295946 GCF_000313985.2 Echinops telfairi
AAAACTGAGCAAACCAAACCCATTACTGTAGATGCCGTCCTGACTCATCCTGATCCTAGCAGACTGAGTAGAACTGCCCGTTGGGTTTCCAGGGCTGTAGATCTTCACAGAAGTGGAACACCTCAGATTTCTCCCTGAGTGCCTGGTGGGCTCAAACCAACCACGTGCAACTAGCTAGCAGCTATATTACTTAACCACCACTCCACTAGGGCTCCTCACATATACACTCAAGGGTTCAAATCCTCTAATTCTTCTTAATTGCACCAGTAAATGATCCGTGAATATAGGGAAAGTTTGGCATAAGCCATCAAGATAGTAATGACTACTGTACAGCTGATGTTCTGAAGCAAAGCTAGAGTTTCCCCACCATTTTATCTTGATGGAGAGTAGTGTTTCTTAACTTCCTCAATACTTTCGACATATGTCTATGAGTCCTTTTTTGAGAAGGGATGGAAGCTCTCCTGTGCACTGGAAAACGTGTAATAGCATCCTGGGCCTCTGTCCACTAGATGCTGGTACAGCTCTCTCCAACCATGGCAGCCTTACGTGGCTCCAGTCATTGCCATATGATGCTCCCATGAGGCTGGAGATCATTGTTCTTGGTTCAAAACCACTAATAGAGGAAGAAATACTTCCAGAAGGAAATCAACAATGGAAGTTTTCTGAGACGTTGTAGCTGACCCCCGTAGCTTTGTTTTTAACAACCGTCTCCATGAAATCAGTAAATAGTTCCATACGTGGTATGGAGATAACTATGCCTCTTTAGAGTAGATCAGCTGACAGAAAGGGTAAAATGAAAGATTTTTGACAGTCTACAAAAAGTAACCGATCTTCATGCCAAGACCATTAGGAGGGTCTTAGATACAATGAATATGCACGATAAACAAGAGTTAATAGTTATGTTAGCTACAAAAGTGTCATAGGATTAGGTGTTTTGTGTTCTAATAAAAATTAATTTTTTCAGTGTAGAAAACTAATATATTTTCAATATAAATAGTAAAATTAAGTGTTTTAAACTTTAATTAAAGTAGTATCTGCTATTGCAAAAGCAAAAGAAAGAGTTGAGTGAAGAAATCCATAGTACCCAAAGTGAAGAGGTCATCTGCCCACACCACTCTCCAGAGGCAGACATTCGGAATCCCTTATGTATTATTGAAGCAATACATCTATTCTCACATCTCGACTATGTGTTGCATCAAATTTCTCATCTGGAACAATAGCAAATAAATAATAGAAAAGGTATTACTCAACTATTTTGCACATTAATGATCTGGCAGTAATGAATGTCGAAAAGTAATGCTGGCAGTGATGGTTAAGATCAGGAATCAAGTTAGCTTCCCCATGATTCTCAATGGTTTGGCAGTTCCGTCATGATGCATCATCCTCCATTTTGAGCTTTGAACTGGGCAGCCTTTGTTTCTTCATAATGTTGATTTTCATATTATGAAAATGTGGAACTTTATAGGACAGTGCTGAGCTGCCTTTGCGGGCTTCTGAGAATGTCGGTCTCAATGGGAGTAGGAAGCCTCTACTTTCTCCATAGGAGCGGCTCATGGTTTCAAACTGCTGACTTTTCAGTTAACAGTCCATTGCATCATTAAGGCTCTTCTAGGACACTAATAGTTAGTGCCATTATTAACACACACACACACACACACACATTTGCATGCCTCTAAGGGATATTCTATTCCCACAGTAAAGTCATAGCACACACATGCTTTTATCTCTACCTTACCAGAGGAAATCATCCATCAACACACACACACACACACAGTCCTTTTATTGGTCCAAGTTGCCTTTGAAATAGCACAGTGTTGAGCTATTATTACCAGGCACCACCAATGAGAGAATGCTGAACCTGGTTTTTAGGAAGAGAGACTGTTGACAGAGGATGGTAATGGAGTGTCCACTCCACAGCCAGCAAATGTCGATCAGGGACACTGCAGTTCTCTGTGTCAGAACACTTTTTCTTATCGGCGATGCCACCAGGGGCCTAGTTGCATAGTGGGTTACGTGTGGGCTGCTAACGATAAGGTCAGCAGTTTGAAACTGCCAGTCGCTCTGGGGACAAAGATGAGACTTTCTCCTCTCAAATAGAGTCACAGCCTCTGAAACCCACAGGGGGCGCTCTATTCTGTTCTGTAGGGTTGCTCTGAATTGACCCCCTGGAAATGAGCTGCCCTGCCACCAGTGCTCCCTCAAACACATTAACCAGATTTTCAAAAATAATAAAACGGTGTGAGAGGTTGAGGAATTTGCCTAAGTGAGCAAGTATAATAAATGGCAAAGCTGGAAATCAATGGCATGCTTTTCTTTGTCCAAGTTTGGATGGTGGATGGACTATCCTTACATTTCTGAGATACACACTGTATCTAATGGAACAGAAAGAGCAGGCTGACCCAACCATGGAGTGGACCTACCTGCCCAGGACCACACTAGCCCAGACAGGAAGTGGAGAGCACAGGAGGCTACTATGCCTGGCAGAACGAGAGTGAGCAAAGTCACAGACAAGGAGCAGCACCCCGTCTGCTTCAGCCTCTCGGGCAACAGCCCAGATGCCACCCTCGGCTCCCCGCCTTTACCCGACAAAGAAGCCAGGCGCCAGCCCTCGGACTGCTTACATGACACGAAAGACAGGAAGGAATATTGTACCCTCTTTGTTCACCTGGTAGCTGGCAACGGGCTTAGTATCATTTGAGATTCAAAGAAATGTGATCTTAATTGTATCTCTAGGTTATAGAGCAGTTTATACTGGATTACATTAATAAGCTGGTATTTTCCTATGCCTTATGATCCCATCTCTTCCCAGATGGTCCCACCAGAATTTTGCAGAGATAAAGGGTAGCAGTATTTGTGGTTTGGCTTATGGATGTGATCCTGCAGTCTTTTAGGGAAAAAAGAAAAACAAAAAATATAGCCGTCCTGAGGTGATGAATAAGATGCTCCTGGCCATTCAAGAATATTTGGATGTTGTGAATGCACTTCTTTTTGACCCTTGTTTTCGTGCAAGAGAAAGGAACCCGCTGCTAACAGAAAGATTGATAGTTTAAATCCTCTAAGTAATTTATCTGCAAAGTTCAGGCGAAGCCTGGCCCTACAATGAGGGGGCCCACATGCTAACCAAGAGAAACACTCTTTCAATACGTTCACTTTCAAGGCTGTCTGTGAAACACACACATATGAATGTAGGGAGGGTTGATTTGATATGACGCCATGTATTTTTGGTATGTACCTGCTGGCATAGAGGGTTATGCATTGCACTGCTAACCACAAGGTCAGCAGTTTGAAACCACTAGCAGTTCTGTGGGAGAGATAAGAGGCTTTTTGCTCCAGTGAAGAGTTAGCCTCAGAAACTCACAGGGGCGGTTCAATTCTGTCCTCTAGGGTGACTATGAGTTGGCATTCGCTCGATGGCAGTGAGTTCATAGGTATAGCGTGCCTGAAGCCGAAGGCTCTGGAGCCCTGGTGGTGCAGTGGTGAAGCGATGGGCTGCAATAGCCCTGGTCGGCAGTTCAAAACGACCCACAGCTCTGGGGGAGGAAGACGGGGCTTTCTACTCCTGTTAAACAGTTAATAGTCTTAGAAACCCATAGAGCAGTGGTTCTCAACCTTCCTAATGCCACAACCCTTCCATACAGTTCCTCATCTGGTGGTGACCCCCAATTAAAGTTATTTTCGTTGCTACTACATAACTCATTTTGCTACTGTAAATATCTGATATACAGGATGTATTTTCATTGTTACGAATTGAACATAAGTAAAGCATAGTGATGAATCACAAAAGCAATATGTAATTATATATTGTGAAAGATTTATTTCTCATGACAAATAAATGAAATTTTGTCTTGAAGCATGGTGTAGCATGGGTAACGGTCTTCACGCTGGGTACTTGTATGTGGGCTGATCTGCATGTGGGCAGACCGCCTGGAGACGGATAGAGGAGCGGTGTCCCGGTTCCTAAGGCCATCAGAAATATGTGTTTTCCGATGGTCTTAGGTGACCCCAATGAAAGGGTCATTCAACCCCAAAGGGGTCCTGACCCACAGGTTGGGAACCGCTGCCATAGA
>NW_022103920.1:74296337-74322108 GCF_000313985.2 Echinops telfairi
GTCGCTGTGGGTCAGAACTGGCTCCACAGCCCCGAGCAGCGAGGCTAACGGAACGCCTCGTTTCTTCAGAAATGAAGTAAAACGAAAACAACGGTCAGTTTGGAAGTCTAGTTTTTCAAACGTACATTCATTTCCCGAATATCCAAGCTTAAGCTTTCCCCCGTCAAGCTCACATCTGTATCTCCCTTCAGTCTGAGCATGATTTACTTCCTCTTGAGTCGTCATCATCATCATCATCATCATCGCTGCACCATTGCCCCGGGGCAACCAGCGAAATGTTTCCAGGGAAGGCAACCGGGAGCTTTGGTTTATAACAAAAAGCCTATGGCAGTCTTTGCTTCCTGCACTCCTGCTTCATGGGGGTCCGGCCCGGGCACTACTGATGTTTGGAAAGTGCCATTCTTTGGGGTGGGACTGCCGTAGGAGACATTATGAAATGTCTTTCCCTATGAACGTGCTACCTTTCTTATGTGGTGAAGGGAAGCCACCTCGTCCTGTTTCGCTCAAGGCCAGAATTAGACACGTGGAAGCCCTCAATATTGATCATCTGGGTGTCCTTCAGCAAGTGTGTAAATGGGAGATGTCAGTTATAACTATACACATGTGTGTGTGTGTGTTAGCTACCCATGAGTCTCTTTTTAAATGTAACTAACATAAGTGATTGAACACAGTGACATATACTTAATGCCTCAATTATGCTAATATGTACTGTAATTAGATAATAAAAAATGAAACAACACAAATTAAAATTTTTGTGTTGAATCAATATTCATGTTTCTAGTATTTTGGACATTTGTTAATTATATTTTTTGCAGTACTGTATTAAATGATTACCTTTCCTAATATTATAGTAAGTGTATGCTAGATTGTGTCCAGAGGTATGGTAAACACATTTTAAAGTTACATTTATGAATATGGTTTATAAATTTTAAAATGTAACTCTGCATATAAATGACATACCATTAAAAAGGAACTTGACGAAATTCAGTACACTGGTAAACTTAGTTGAGTTCTATTGCTCTTTGGGTCACCTGGAACTGCATTCCACTGTCCTGGTCAGCATGCACACAGGGCCCTCTTGTCCCGTCTACATCAGGTGACCCTCCTGACTAGAAGTGCGGGATTAGCAGACATGAGATATACAAGACAATTTTCTCAAAATGGATCTGAGATGTGTCATCTATTAATATAATCCTTCCTTGCCTGATAACGTCGCGGGTTCAATGCAGTTATATACTGAGAGAAAGTAGCAAGAGTTAGCCTCATTCTGTTGCACATTAGGAATTTTATTTCCAGCCATTACATTCTCACACACTGGAGTTAGTACTGGTTTGATTTAGTGTCTTGCCCTTTCCCTTCCATGGCTGCACTAACTTTTCCTTTATAGAAAAGTCTTGTCTGCTTGAGTTTTATGAGTTTGTGCTGTGGAGACCATATGGCCCTGACTATACATATAACTGGGTTTTCTTAAGGGAGATATAATAATTCTAATAACAAGTGACTTCTTCAGTAGATACTCTCTGTTCAGCTTTTGCCAAAAGGCAAGTACTCAATTGATTGCTTTTTTTTTTTTTTTGGTCAGCTGAATATTATTCAGTATTTTCCACTAAGATTACCATGAGAAATCCTGTCTCAAAATCACATGGAACATATTGTAAGCAAATTTACTGTCATTGAATATAAACACAAGCTGTTCCAGAAATTAATTAGTTAAATGGCAAAAAAATGGGAGATGTATTTTGAAATGACACTTGCATGCTTATACTTTACAGAGCCTGAAACACTTCAGTTTTCCTCCCCTGTAGTTAAGGGGAGGGCAGAGGAGATTAGGTCAAGTTCAGGGCTGACAATGAGCCAGAAAATGAGGGTTAGGGTACTTAGCACTGAGAATAAAGTAGTGATTGCCCCACCTCCAGGAAGTGAAAATATGAAATAACTGACTTTCTACCAAAGCCTGGCAGAACACAGGGCTGGCAGGCGTAGGGAGCCAGAGGCCCTTATAAGCTAGAGCACACGAGAACTTTAAAAAGGATGCAATCAAGAAACTAGACCCCAGGTCCTCAACCTGGGAAATTAGAAAAAAATATGGATGCTGAGACCAATTGAATCAGAATCTTTGGGGGGGGGCAGCCACAGGATTTTTAAAAATTGGCCCAGGGGATTCTCATGTGCATTCAGGGCTAAGAATAATTGTAAATAAAAGCAGCCCATTCAGCAGCTCAAGGACTAAGGTGAGTGGTAGGGACTGAAGCGACCATCAGTCCTCTTTGTTCACATAGTGTGTATTTGTGCATTCATCTAGCAGTTAAAAATTATTTGTCATCCCCAAATGAGCCCAATGGGTCTGCAGACAGAGTTGAGAACAATTTGAGCTGCCTGGTGTATGCATTCTCATCCTCCGACAATGCCACATTGCCTTCTTGGTTCAGTCCACACACTGTACGCAAGTATCCTTTTCATTGTCTGCTTGATTTTTTTTGTTGCATTTTTTACATTTCTGAGTAATTTCTCTGTTTAATGCATTATGCTGAAATGCAATGTAATGTTCCTAAATGCAAAAATGTTATGATGTGCCTTGTAGAGAAAACAATTGTGCTAGATAACCTCTCTCAAGCATGAGTTATGGTGCTGTTGGCCGTGAGTTCATTGTTAATCGAGTAGGGGGAAATACATATATATAAAATGTAAATTGAATTGAATACATATATAAATAAAACAGGGTTATATACTGATCAATTGATAAAAAGTTGTAACTAAATGCTAAGGTGAACCTAAGCTTGTAATTCCTCTTGAAGCTAATTCAGCATTCAGAGCCTTATTAATCACATTGGCTAATGAAAGTAGACTTGTACGTACAAAGGTAAGAGTTCAGCCCCACACTAAGACAGAGACTAGTACCTGGGACTGGTCTTCCAACTTGCTCGGCCTATAAACATGGGGTGCATGGCCTCTGAGCCCTAGATACTTCATCATTCATTGAAAACTGATGGCACCCCTTCCCTTGTGATTACAGTGAGGGTGCAATACATGGTTCACATGAGCTATAAACTCTGGTCCTGGAAATGTTTTGAACTAAAAAATGAGCTGCTCTTAGTACAAGATCATCTTGGGAATTTACCCTGAAATACTGCCATGTAATAAAGTTCTTTTGGGTTTTTCAAATACTTTATAAATGCATTTTATTTCAGCTATATTTTCATACCCAAATAACCTTGCCAGATTGACCTATTTTTTTATCAGATTTTTCCTATTATCAGGAAAAGCTGGGCTTTGCCTGAGAAAATATTTTGTTTTCTTTTTTAATTTAGATGCTATGAATCTTGTAGTTCATTGTTCTCTTTGTTTTGGCCATTTGAAAACTAACATGTAACAAATCTCAGAATGGAATAAAACTGACTTTACTATTCATTTACCCTTTGTTTTCCTCCTTTTTAAATCTCAGCTTTGATTTTATACTTTTATATAAACATCTAGGTGTTTTAAAGTCCTTTGTAATGGTACCAGGTACGTTAAATAAAGTAGAGGCTTTTTCCTAATGCGATCTAGACTAATCGGAAGTTGGCGAACAAAGAACTGCAGCTACAGCAGAGCTACAGCAGACACCATAAAAGAAGTGGTGTACACATAACCTATAACGTTCACTTTAATGCAAAACCTATGAATCTGTATCTGTTTATCAGGGTTCTAATACACAGCAAAACTCTTGTCTTCAAGGGTGGGTCTACTAATGGAGTTTTTCCTTTCTGTCTAGAACGGGGGCCTGTATCATACTTGTCAACTACTATTTAATCAACAGCTATGTTCAGTATTTGTTAATGGAATCAAAATTCAGAAACTCCCAGAAAGAAAACAGAGTACAGAATCTTTATGGAATGTTAATATTTTCTCCCTAATCTTTAATAAGTTTCTTATCTATATCCAATAGAAAATATTTTTGTGAAAGTCTTCTTTTTAAAAACATCTTAAAACATTTAACTGAATTTTCCTAGGAACAGTGAACCTCTTGTTGCACTAATTTTATTTCCAACATTTAGTATGACAGATTTGGAAGCATAACTGAACCTTGACCAGCACACAACTCAACACCTGGAAAGGAAAACACGTGTGGGAGTTTGATGATTGGTTTAAACTGTTGAATACAAAGTCGATGATCTGAAGTGTAAACCTCACCTAATTTACAATGAAAAAAAAAACAACAACTAAAAACAGCGTACCAAGCAAAATTGATTGCATAATGGAAATCTCAAAGGGGTGAACAAATTCTTCTTTATAAGATCAGATTGTCAAATCTGAGTGCCATGTCATGGTTTTGAGTATAGGAACCAGGACACAGCAGAATGAGCTAAAGGAAAAAAATGTATACCCATCCATGTGTGATCTATCAGTTGTGAACAGTGTGTGCTGTGGAGCACTGGTTTGAGAGAATGGAGAGCTTTGTATAAATTACTGATATAGAAAAAGCGTAAAATGAATAGATTCTTATAAAACTATATAGCTGAATTTAACATGAAGAGCATTCAGAGATGTCCAAATATAGAAAGAAGTAAAGAAACATGAGTGTATTTTAATGAGTCACTGTGCATGTAGAAGTAGAGGTGTGTATGTTTCTTTAACAGCGATCATAGCACAGTTCTCACCAGGGCCCAGCAGTATCTTCCATTTGATTGCATTCCTAGAATCCACACAATGTTAGTTTCTATATCGGTGCCACAGAGTTCAAAGAGTAATTTAGAAACGAATGTTTCAGGGAATCTTGTCGGTGTTTTAGCCCCCACCCTCAGCTCAACACACATACACACACGTATAAACATGAGGCTCAAGTCAAACAACAGTGCTATTGAAGTGCCAGTTGATACACGCACAGACCGATTCCAAACAAACACATTTAACCATGTCTCTGCGGTTAGTGGGTCACTCCTTCACCTCCATTGGAAGAGAAACAAATTCGCCCCTGGGTGAGTTAACTGCATAAAACAGTGCATTTCCTTTAAATGAAAGATAGAGTTAACATAGGCTGCCCAATGAAAACTACTACAATCAGTTGTAGTCTTTCCCCAGGTAAGTACAACACATAGGAACATGTTATCAGAGATTTCCTATTACTCTTCTAGAAAAGGAAATTCAGAATAGAGGAATGGTACTGGTGAATTTGTTTCTTTTTGAGTTGTATTTGCCATGCAAAGCATTTAAGGCAAAATAGTTATCAACCCAAACCAAGCCAAACCAAACCAGCTGCTCGTAAGTTGAATCCAACTCATAGCAACCACATGTACTGCAGAGGAGAACTGCATTCAGTGGGGTTTGCAGGATGTTGCCTTTGGAAATAGATCACTAGGTCTGGTTTTGTTTCATTTGTTGTTGTTTTTCATCAGTGTGTGAGTTCCAACTGTCAACCTTTTTGGATGGTAGCTGAGCACTTAAACATTTGCCCCTCTCAGGAACGAAATGCAATTATCTAATCGTTATTCCATTGATCAGGCACCTCGCCAGAAACGATTTATGCACTCATAAAGTGGCATTTGCCTCAAGACTAGGCACATACCAGACCACAACTTGCAAATAGTCATGTTTAAAGGGGTAATTTTAAAAGATTTGTCAAGATTACTTTCAAATGAAGCATACATTTTTCCTAGTAAAATCATGTTGATTAAATGAAAGTCTTGTGGCATAACTGTCTCACATTTTATTTTTAAAATGGTTTTATTGAGCTATAACTGGCATACCGTGCAGTTCAATAGTTCAATTGTAGTAAGAAGGTCTGTGCAGTCATCACCACAGTCAACTTTGGAACGTATCGTGCCATTTGTCCTCTCGGAACACCCAATCGCCCATCTCAATGATTAACAGGAGACATTGTAAAGAAAATTTATAGAAATATAACATAGATGGACATATTAAGTGGAATCAAAGTTAAGCTTTGGGAAAGTGGTCATGAGGTTATTAGGAGCTTCTGAGAATTTGGGGCAGCACATGAATACCTAATCAGATAGCCTTAAGTGAGAGGTTTTACACGTATGATCAATCCTAAAATTTACCCAGAAGTTCTCTCTCCCAATCCAGTTTACAGCATGCTAGTGCTCTATAGGAGGCATATTTTCTACTAAAAATGAATTAGTCTATATATCCCCGCTTTCAAAGGGGGGAGGGGATTTAAGTATATAAGCAAATTATACCTAAATTGTTGAACATCGTTAATATCAATGTGCTAAATACCTAGTATGTATTCATATTAAGACCAAGTTGGTCATTCTGCAAAGAAGGAATGTTAGCCAGATGAATAATTAGCATTATTTGAATTAGAAACAAATGAATGAGTCATTGGGCTAAAGAGTTACCATGAGTTTGTCTTAGGATTTCACAACACTGAAAACATTAATTTCTAAACTGTGATTCTTGCATCCCAGAAGTATACCAGATGATATCCTGGGGTATAGGGTTTTAATACCCAAATTTAGACTTAAATTTACTTTTTATGGTGAAAAGGAACTATCTAAACTTTACTTATATTTGACCCAAATTTCGACACCAGTGTGATGGTTCGAATCCCATGTCTGAAATCACAGGTTGTGCATTACTCATGAGAAGTCACAGTGTGTTAGTCTGGGTACATTAGAGAAGCAAATCCATAGAACTCATGTATAAGAGAGAGTTTTATATAAAGGGTAAGTGCACATCAGGAAAACATCCCAACCCTGTGCTGCCCAAGCCCACAAGTCCAACATTAACCCATATGTCCATTACCAATCCACAAAGTCCTCCTCCATCTCACTAAACAGACACAACGATGCTGACTATAGGAGGAAAGTCTAATCAGTAAATGTGTAAGCATCTCAGCACTGGCAGGGGTCTCCACACGGGTGCTCCTCAGGGATATCTCCCAGGAAGTGAGCCTTGCCAGGTGAAGCAGGAAACTGACCATCAAAAAGCAAGAGACCCGAGAACCAGAAAGGCGAGGATCACAGAGCCATTTATCCCTCTGCCCTTCAATGAACCCCACAAGTGTTTATTGGTCAGGTTGGCACAATAAACTAACTACCTCACACAGAGAGAAGAGGGTTCTCTCTGACCAAGAGTGGAGAGTAAGCATTCTTACACTCCCTGTAGAATCTAGACATGTATTACTGTTGACACCATTTTTTTAAGTGGTTACAAATTTCTTGTGTCACAATAATTAAGTTGATTTTACTAATATATTTTACCA
Source organism: Echinops telfairi (assembly GCF_000313985.2). Classification (NCBI taxonomy): domain Eukaryota; kingdom Metazoa; phylum Chordata; class Mammalia; order Afrosoricida; family Tenrecidae; genus Echinops; species Echinops telfairi. The sequence goes on from NW_022103920.1 coordinate 74,303,539, forward strand.
CTTCTCTTTTTGTAGTCTTCCAAGTTTATTTATATTTCCCCTTACATTTAAAAAGACTAATGAAGACAGTTTGTGCATCTGTATTAGTTTTCTATAACTACTATAACAAAGCATCACAAACTTATTGGCTTCAAACAACAAACACTTTTTCGCTCACACTTCTGGGGATTTGGAAGTATAAAAATCCATTTGAGTGTGTTAAAATTGTCAGCAGAGCAGATTCCTTCTAAAGACCCTATAGGAGAATCTATTTCTTTGACTCTTCCACCTGGTTATCCATTTCCTTGATCACCCCAGCTTCTTTCTTCATGGTTATATCATATTTTCTGACTCTGAATCCTTCTACACCTTTCTTCATAATAATTATGATTATGTCCGACCCACCTGGATAATCTAGGATAAACTCCCCATCTTTAAAATCTTTACCTTAAGTACACCTGTAAAGTCCCCTTTTCTATATAAGGTGACACTCACAGGGTCCAGGGATTGAAAGGTGGACATCTCTGTAGGACCATTGCTCTTCTACAATTTTCAAAGGGTGTGTGTAGTTTCTCACTTGTTTTACTGAAATCTTCCCAAAATATCTTTACACTTTTCTATTTAGAATGGTGCATTTGAGCTTAATAACTACATCTATTTTGAATTTTGAAGATAAATATGGAGAGAGAATTTCTTTTCTGTGTTTTAAAAAGGAATTTTAGGGAACTTAATAATCTCATTATCCCATCTTCCAGGTGGAACAACTTTGCAATGGACAAATCACATTTAGATTTAGATTACACTTAAATTTTCTAAAGGAAAATCCAATTTGCATTCTGGGTTTTAAAAATTCCACCTCGGAGATGAACTCAAAAGGAAAAGATAAATATAAACTGCTATAAATAAAACATACAAATAACTCACAACGTTAAGTTGTCCTGAAGGGAGCTTTTATCTGTTGAAATTTTAAGAATAACCTACTCATGAATTCCGTCCATGTACTTAATAAACTATTTAAAAGAACTGTGAACTGTAAGAATGCTATTTAAACCTTTCATTGTAGCCACACTGTCAGAGGCTTGCCGGGGTGGTGCAGTTAGAGCCTCGACTGCTAACTGCAAAGATTGGCACTTTGAGTCCACAGCGGTTCCTCGGAAGACAGGAACTCTAAGATTAACCAATGAACACCTTGCGGAGGAGCAAGCATAGTGCTTTTGTGACACGTGAGGGGTCACCTTGAGTTGGATTTAGCTTCGGAGCAGCTAGTAACCTGTCCAAAGATTGATTGTGAATATTGTCGGTGTTTTGGTGACAGTGTGCCAGCACATGTTTGTACAATAGTGTCACACAGGCTTTTCGGTTGGAAAACACATTTAAAATTGCTCATAGGGTTTTCTGTTTTAATAAAAAACAAACACAGGCAACATTCATTTCCTGAATTACCGAGAATGTGGGGTCTCCCCTTTTCAGTCCTTCCAGTGCCCTATTGGAAAGTCTAGCATCCTTTGCTGCTGCCTCTTCTAAGCATGGACACCCAGAGGACCACAAATGAGTGGTGCACTCCACTGCCAATCTGAATGGCTGGACATTCTAACCCCTCTGAGAAACCTGAGGAAGGTCTGCTTACCTGCTTTTGCAAGATGACAGCCTTAAAAACCTTATGGCGTACCATTCCACTCGGCAACACATATGGGGCCACTGAGTGCTGGAATCTGCTCACCAGCACCTGCTCAGCAGATTAACTGTCTGCCTGGTAAACAGTGACAGTGAAACTTGAACAAAGGGAAAACCAGCATCTCGCTCTTCAATGGTGTGATGGAAAAACATGCCGGTATTGACAATGTGAGGGACTGTTGGCTTGTTCTACCTGTCCCTGCATCTTTGAAGACCACAAATCTGAGACCCAAAACACAGTCACTAATGGAGAGAATATCATGTTTGATCTGGCCTATGGACTAGCATATCCCAGTTGGGATGTTAATCTGTTTGACAAAGTATAATTGTTTCTTGAATTTTTCTTTTCCTAAGAAATCCTTGTAAAAATTAGTCCAATTCAGCAATTTGTGTGATGAGTTATTTTCATGAAATTTCTATTATTTGAAGAATGCAAAATTTTTATCACGTTCTCTGAAAGGCAAACCTTTTAAGTTAAAAGGTCACAGCTGAAGCTATTTTATCTAGCGCCTCACAATAACCCCAAATGTTCTCTCTTCTGCAATGCATGATGTTAGCTTGATGTATTTTTACTAGACTTGCATGTAATCCAAACAAACATTAGTTCTTTAATATCTGCTTTACCCAGACGTTGTGAGATCCTTTGGTACTCAGAAAGCACACGGGTCTGTCTCATTATAAACTGCTTTGAGCCACAGACTTGTAATATCTTCAGAAGTTTAAAAACTATTTTTCTCTCAAATAGATGCATCTATAGAAAAACTATGAGTGACTGGAATATTTAAAATATATGCTCTCACAAACTTTCGATTTTAATTAAAGTTTCTACCCACAGAGTCCCTCTTCGACTCCATGAATCCATTCTGCTTTTCATTTAACAAGAGCTTAATACAACTTCGGCAATTAGATAAACCCTAAAATTCCCTTAGGCAGAGCCAAACTGAAGTAAACTTTTGCAGAAAGTGATTTTTCCCCTGGTCTTTCTCCAAAATGCTCCATCTCTCCATTCTTCTATGCCCCCAAAGGTATACTTAATCCAAATCCCACACATACTTAATTTCATTTTTTTTTTCATGATTGACGGGTTTACTAGGGAAGTTAACAAGTTGTAATGCCAGTGAGAAATGCTCAGGCTAGAGTTCTTTATGAGGACAAGTTACGAAATTCTTTCTGGTATGCTAATAAATTCCCCAGGGGGCATACCACTCAGCAGTCAGCCTCAATCTGAAGGCGTTCAGCTCACACTTTTGTGGATTACCAAACTCAGATCCCTGAGTTCAGTGCCCAGAGGGCCCCCCACTCCAGTAAACCTCAGCCCAAAGGCATTCAGCTCCACTTCTGTGGTCAGCACAAGTCCAACTTCCCCAATGAAGTGCCCAGAGGCACCTCCCTACACAAGCCACCCTCCTGCACAAAAGCACTTAGCTTTACTTGCTCCGTGGGTTGGGAAGTCCATCATTCTGTTCCATGGTCAGGCTCCTCCTTCCGCTGCTGCCCTTCTGATGCCCAGCTGTCATCTGGATCCAGGAGGTTCACTGTGCAGGGATCTCTGGGCCAGAGGACACGCTCAGCTCCTGGCTCTTGCTGATCACGAAGTCCCTCCTCCTGCTTCCCAGAAGGCTCATGGTATGCACAGCAGAATACCATTCCAGGGAATCCTGTTGGTAATTACTCACAGGTGAATCCCATCAGTATCTTTCCATCTCTCCCCCGCCACCTTCTTACCAGACCCATGAAGGAAAGGTCATCTTTATCTACTAACCCTCATTTGAATTATGGCCATCAAATAAAGCCTACCAACTACAAATGAGCCTAGGTCAGTTTGCAACATCAGATCAGGCCTAGAAGGATAAAGCCCCAAATCCACTCTTGTCGAGTCTATTCCAACTCATAGTGATCCTAAAGGACCAAGAATCTCCCATAAAGTTTCCGAGGTGAGAATTCTTTTTTTTTTTTTTTTAAGTCATTTTATTGGGGCTCATACAACTCTTATCACAATCCGTATATTCATCAATTGTGTAAAGCACACTTATACATTTGTTGCCCTCATCATTCTCAAAATTCGCTTTCCACTTGAGTTCCTGGAATCAGCTCCTCATTTTCCTTTTTCCCCACCCCCTCCCTTCCCGCTCACAAGGATCTACATATAACCTCTCTGGGGGATGGGCAACAGAAGGGTGGGTGAAGGGAGACGCCAGGCAGTATAAAATGATCATTTATAATTTCAATTTTATGGTGCAATTGCTCATAAGATTTAGTCCCAGTAGATATCAAAGTTTCCGCCTGCTTTTGTCAAAGGAAATGTGTATTGTTATCTTTACATGATCTACAGCAGAATAGCTGGCTTTACCTCAGACCTTCTGAATCTTTAGCGAATTAACGGACCACGTGGTTCTAATCCACTCCTGCTTGCTGCCACGGCAAACAACCAGTGTTTGCAGATCAAGTCAAATTGATTTAAAGAAAAAGAAAGGGAGAACAGTTTAACAGTGTGATTTTCAATGTGTGTGTTTCCCTTGGATCATTTATTAAACTCTTATCAGAAATCAGACCAAAGACCAAAGTGCTTATTTCACTTGAAAGAAATGTGATGATTCAGTGACTTGCTCCATCCACAATCAATAGAAAGCAGATGTCTTATTCCCCCACCCCACCCCACCCCCACCCCCACGCTGACCCCCTGGAAATTGGTGCTGGTGCTCGAAAGCCCGATATGTAAGATATTATAAGTAATGTCTTCATGCAAATATAGATTCATGTTATTCGAAGTTATGTTTGAAGGATCTGTCCATTCTTAATTGTTTTTAATATTGGGGGGATTATTTCATTTACCATACCTTTGAGTCAAAATAAATTTGTCTTCTGCACACCCATTTTATCGCAGCACGCTTCACAGAAACAAGAAGACATACATCAGTTGAATGCCCATTGGTGAGGGAATGGATAAATAAACCTTGGTACATACACAGACTGGAGTACTATGCACCCCTGAGGATTGATGATGGTACGGACAGCTTTAGAAGATATCAAGCCTAGCGAAGTTAGTAAATCCCAAGGAAACAAATACTGCATGTGGCCACTCTTATAAAAGGAAAAGAGACCCCCAACAGAAGCAGATTTTGATAGTTACAAAAAAGCCAGGGGCAGGGAGGTGTGGGTGGGGTTGAGAATGGAGAAGAAAGGCAGGATGGGGAGGGCAATAAATAAGTAAATTTTACAAAAAAAAAGATACATAGTGTAACACACATGGACACATAGATAGTCGCATATGAGGGGGTACCCCCCTGAACACAGAATTTTTTTCAAAGCTATGTATTTAAGCTTATAACCTTCAAAGTTCTCTCCATTACAAAAATGCAGTTGTCAAATCTGTGATTCTACTCTTGGAAATGTGTTTCAAACTCGTCTGTTTGGATGGCTGACAGCACCTCCCTCATTTTTTTCCTGATCCCTTCTGTGTCATCAAATCACTGACTTTTCATGACTCTCTTCATGTGTCGCATGGAGCAAGGTCAGGTAAGGTGCATGGTGCAAGAAAGGCATGCAGTTTTTGTCAAAACCTGGCTCACCAAGCTAGCTGCTGAGCAGGCGCACTGTCATAGTGGCAAAACCAGTCTGCCGTCTGCCGTCTGCCACGAATCAGGCCTCTTTTTGTCTTTGGTCATACACTGGTCCGCTAATCTGAGCTCCAAGATAGTCCAAACAACTTCCCCAGCTCGTCAAGGGTCTGTCGTCGGTCTTCAAGCACAAATGCATGAATTTTGTCACATCTTCATCCATTCAGGAATGTGTTAGTCTGGGAACATTACAGAAACAAATCTACAGAAGTTCATATGTATAAGAGAGAGTTTGATATAAAGGATAAGTGCACATCAAGGAAACATCCTAACCCAGTGCTGCCCAAGCCCACAAGTCCAACATTAGCCCATATGTCCGACACCAATCCACAAAGTCTTCCTCCATCTCACAAAACACACGCAATGATGGCTACTGAAGAAGGAAAGCCGAGTCAGTGAGTGTGTAAGCATCTCAGTGCTGGCAGGGTCTCCACACGGCTGCTCCAGCACCTAGAGCTGCATCAGGGAGGTCCATGTGGCTTCTCCTCAGGGATGTCTCCCAGGAAGTGAGCCTTACTAGGTGAAGCAGGGAACTGGCTAAAGTAGCTGCACCCTGCTCCGATCATCACAAAGCAAGAGACCCGAGAACTACAAAGGAGATGCTCACCAAGCCGTTTATCGCTCTGCCCTTCAATTAACCCCACATGTGTTTATTAGCCAGGTGGGCACAATAAACTGCCTTAGAGAAGTTGATGGACGTACAGAATGAGGTTTATTGTCAATCGACATTTCACCTTTTTTGAAAGGAGAAAACCGCTAATATACTTGAGTGTTTTCCACAGTGCTGTCCTTGTAAGCTGTGTTCAACATCACAGCAGTTTCTGTGGCATTTTTCCCCGAGCAGGAAACAAAATTTCACAGCCACATGCTCTTCTCTTAAATTGGCCATCACATAAAACGAGGTTTGAGTGAAACTGCTTTCTGAAAAAATTCACTGTGACCAAAGAGAACCTTCTCAGATGATGAAACTGAGTGCACTAACTCAGAGCAAGTTGCGTGCTGCTCGCCTAGCAGAAAAATGCATACCAGGATGCATACCATGAAAGCTCCACCCAGTGGAGCTTTTTTCCGGTTTTTTTTTTGAGGGAGTTACCCCCTCGTAGATAAATACATGCATAAACAGGTAATATCATAGATGTGTTAGACTGTATTACATGTTTTTGTTTTCCTTGCAGGAGATTTATTTCTTCATGCTTTTATAAAAAGACCAAAAAATATTTATTTTGCATTTTCTGAGCAGATTTCCAGCAACGTGGAGGAATTACAAATTTCCCACTTTTAATCCCCAAATCTAGCTCTTCTTGTTATAAATAGTTAGGAATTGAATGGAGGAATTATTGTATAACTCATATGGAAAGTTAAAAAAATAATTTGTCCTGATATGTAGATGTGTCATTATCATAGTTTCTACCTAATTTGTTGAGTGAATGTGTAGTTTTAAATTAGCCTTACATTTGAATGTAAGGTATGGATATGTAAGATATAGATATACATATCCATGGAATATCCTTCATAGGCCAAATGACTTACTGCTTAATCAAAGACACTGCTAAGCAAGATAATAACAACCTATAAAGTATAAGATATTAGAAAAAGCTTTCAGAAATTCCGTACAGGTACGGTAAGAGAACAGATGTTATTTAAATATTCTGAGCATACATAGTTTGTTTTTAATCAACTTTTTTTGTCTATTGAAACACTTGTTGTATAAAAGGGTAGGATGGAGGACTCTCAAGTAACAGCCATAAAAATTTGATTCTAGAATTGAAGTTATCTACAAACTTCTTTAACATTTAACACTTCTGGAAATCACCTTTTTTCTTCAAGGGTTTATCTATTCATGTGCTGATCTTTTGAAAGCCTCCATGATATAAATGTTAATAGTGCACACCCGACATTATTTCTTTAGGAAAAATTCCTATATGCTCAATGACGATGTCAAAGGTATCCATATTTCAAGGCCTCGGACTGTGCGTGTTAAGTTACCCTACAAAAATATTGAATCAATCAACACTCCACTAGTGATATAGGAAAATGTTCATTTACCACACCCTGGCTAAACCCCAAGTGTTGTCATTTGAAAATCCTTGCCAATGGCATTTTAATTTGAAACGTGAGCTAAAAAAATCCAGTGGTGATTGTATGTTTGTGTTGAGCTACTAGTAAAGGAAAGTGATCAGAGATGTGTCTCAAGATTGCATTTTGGAGCCTTCATTATAAGACATCTTAAGCAGATCATCTTCCAACTAGAGTTCTTATTGTTGTATACCTCTTTATTAATCACAAAACTGAAACCGAAATTAACACTGTCCAAATTGAGTACTTTGAACTATAAATATTATCCAATGCATTTAAGCGCTGTTCTAAATATTTTGAAATATTTATAGGTATTATATTTACATCATATTTACAGATGTAATATTTATAGATAGTACTATGGGTTTATAGCTACAGATGTAAACAACTTTATTTACATCCAAAAACTGTGTAAGGATAAATAAATTTCAGTCCAGAAACCACTTTGGTTTGGCTGCTGTAATTGGAAATCATTGCTAAATATCTGAAATGCTTCATAAGAATTACAGAAAAGCTAATAAGGCATGACAATAACATGGGTGTAGTAAAATATCAAGTTTGTTTCATGACTGATCTGAGCAGAAGCAGATGGGATAAGTTTAATGGACTCTTCCTGTGCATTTAAGGTATTCATACATTTCCTTGATTTAGCCAAGAGCTAAAAGCTTAGCACTGACCCGGCATGACATGTACTGTGACATGGTGGATGCTCAACAACATTAAAATCATTTCCTAAACCCAGGCCACCATAAGCTCCCCCAAGTTAGCTCCAGGCAGACATTGACTGGATGGGACACCGAAGGGTAACACATTAGGACCAATTTTATCTTTCAGAAGAATTTAAAAAATAAAACATATGTCCTAGAATAATATTTTATTAACCACATCTCAGTAATAGAAAAATATTTTAAATGATTTTTGTTAATGTGATAGGTGAACCTATTCTCTTATTCTATTACTTTTGTATATTTTCAATTGCTAGTGGAGATAAATCCCTTATGCAAGTTATTCTTTTGTCTCTTCTCCTATAATATTTTATTCCAATTCTTTGCTCAGTAGTTTATTGAACACAACCCAAACCAAATTCACAGTTACTTAGTGATTCCAGCTCACAGCTGTTCTATAGATGGCAATAAATCTTTATGGGAACAGACAGGCTCCTCAGTGGAGTAATCAGTGGGTTTGGATAGCTGGCCTTTGGGTTAGCATTCCCAGTGCCTCACCCACAGAACCACCAGGACTAGTTTCTTGAGTACAGTGTATATGTGTGTGTGTATATGTATATGTACTTCTTGAATAAACAACTTTCTGATATTAAAAAAACTTACTGAGATTGAGTCTATTCTGATTCATAAAGCCCTAAAGGACAGGATGGCGTGTCCCTGGGGGTTGCCAGTTGTTAAATCTTTATGGGATCAGACAGCCCCATCATTCTCCTCTAGAGCAGCTGGTGGGTTGAACTGTGAGCTTGCAGTTAGCAACCCAATTCATAAGGCATTAAGCCACCAGGGCTCTATTGCTTGCTGACAGAAGAACTGAAATGTATATGCTGAAATTAGCATAGGTTTTATCTGCGGTTGGGACTTTGTCCATGCCTTTTTAAAAATCCTTTGTATTGTGAAATTAGGTAAGGGTTTTCATTTCAGATCATCCATTTTGTATATCATTTGATTATTTCCAGAAATACAAAAGCTTAAAATTTGTCTCTTTTGCTCTTTCCACTTGCAATTCTCCCGACCCTTTTCAATGCATAAAACCTTTGCCTTTTCAAAACAGTCTCTGTTGTTTACAATTGACTGCAAAAGTAAACATTGGCAGTTAAAACCCACTCCCTGTCTCCATGGAAAAAGGGCTTGGTGAACTGGTGACATACGATTACAGTTAAGAGGATTTTTATGGAGTATTTCTGCTCAGTGACTCACGGCATTTCCAAGAGTCAAAATGCAACTGAATTTGCCTTTTCAGGAAATGATCACACACTCATTTCTATTTCCTTTCCATTTGAAAGAAGGGAGCTGTACTGAGTTGTTATTTGTTAGCAGTTAATTCTTATTCTACCTTTCATTGATTTATTGATTTGGTAGGATAGATGAGGCAATTATCTGTCTATGTATCTCTATCTATCCACATGTGTGTGTGTGTGTTTCACACTGCCATCTAAATACTTAACTGAATGACATCACATCAGGGGATCTTATTCACACATTTACATGGCGGAGGTCTCAACACAGAACATTGCACAGACTGGGCACAAAATAAAAGCAAATTAAACCTGGCATGCGACTTTGATTTTATACCATTAACTGTGACTTGAAGAAACTAACTAAAGTCATTGATAAAGAGGCATTGGTACTGAACTGTACAATATCTTATTGCAGGCCAAAAATTCAGTTTTGCCATTTGTCCCAATGGGACAAACAATAAAAGATTTATTTTCTTTCCAGGAAGAAAATACATCGACAAAGGAGAGATTTTCATGTTTTTGCAAGTCTAAAAAGATAAAAGTGATGTCCCAGGCAGGGGTTTTGTTTTCATCCTCAGTTCTTTTTTCATTTCCTTCTCTGTGGCAAAGACAGATCAGAATCCCCACACAGGTCTGTGGTGGCTTCCACATCCATGCAAAATAAGAAGGGAAAAAACTTCCACCAATTAAAAGCCCTGGAAATTAAAAGTAGCAAAAGACAAAACAGAAAAATAGGACCTCATCAAAACTAAAGTCTTCTACATCTAAGGATTTGATCAATAAAGTGAAGAAGAAACCTACAAAATGGGAGATCATATTTGAGAGACAGCTATCTGATCAGGCTTTCAAATTTAGAACATGTAAAGAATGTCTGTAATCTAATGCGCATCCGACAAATGGGCAAAGCAGATAGGTATTACTGCAAAGATCTACAGGCATCCAAGAAGCACAGGAAAAGTTCTTCAAAGTCATTAGGCACTATGGAAACGCATACCCAAACCACACTCTATACCACTCTGCCCCCAAGGAGAATGCTGAGTATCAGAACAAGAAGAGAAAATTAACGACAACATAAACAACGTTAAGGAAAGTCTCAGAGATGCTAAAACAACTTATTACAAAAAACCGTGCCAGGCAAAACATATTTGCCAACAATAGATGTTATTTCTGGGTATACAATAAAACCTTATGTCTTGTTTTTAAAAAAAGCTAAAATATAAGTCTGATGCTAAAATGATACATAAAATTCTAAAGAAAGGAATGTATTTAACTGGATAATGTAAATGATTATGAAACCAGTCTCCTATAAAGACATACTTCCAAATGCACACATATAGCAGCTGTACAAATATAGAGGAGTATGTACGTAGAAAGGAGCCCTGGTGGTGTAGTGGTTTGGCACGTGGCTGCTGGTCAAAAGGCTGGTGGTTGAACCCCACCAGCCGTCTGGGAGAGAGTCTTCTGGGAAGATTGACAGCTTTAGAAACTCTATATGGCAGCTCTACAGAGTCGCTAGGAATCAGTGGCAATAACTTTTTTATTTGGGGGGGGGCTGTTATATATTCAAAAATACATTATTCAAGAGATCACTTAATGTGTGATATTTACACAATGCCTTCCAATTGAAGTGTTTTTCAAAGAAAGTTCCCCAGATGGTGAAAAATTCAATTGATTCCCTGGCAGAATGTTTCATTTAATATTGGTGCCCACACGCAGGTTCACAGTAAATAAAGCAATATGACTCCCCCTTTCTATATGTTCTTGCTTCGCTTCTTATAATTAGAAGTTGGCTCCTCAGGAGGTTTGTGATTTGAAAATGACTCAAACTCTTTCTTTTTATCATTTACAGATCATTTCAAAAGTTTTAGCCCACCTTCAGAGTAGAATAAGGATTAGAAGCACTCTGAGCAACATAATGAGGTCTGTTATTTTCTGCTTCCGGACTACAATACGAAACTTGTAGATGGTTTATTGCCGTATCACCATACTTCTGGCAGTTAGCCATATGGTAGTGGCTTGTCTTTTGCTCTGATGCAGGAAGTCTGCCACTGGTATATCAAGCACCAGCAAGTGTGAGCTTCTGGGCTCAGTAGGCTGAGAAAAAGGAACTGGTAATCTACTTTTAAAAAGTGGCTCATAAAAATGTTATGAATATCTGCTGTGCATTTTTTTGATATAGGGTTGAAAATCAGCACCTAAGGATGCAAAGCATTCAAAATATGTTTAGGGGAGAGTTGCCTCTTTAGTGCAGAGTGGTCCTTCTGGCCATGGGGGAGCACATCTTTGGATGCCTTCACTTGCTGATGTGGCTCCATTGACATACAGAGGGAACAGCTGCAAAGATGCATGGAGAATCAGAGTGGGGCATGGATGGAGAATCTCAACAAGCTGGAAGTCTTTGAAAATTAAATTAAGATTAAGACACATTAAGATCAATATCTTAGGCATTAGTGACTTGAAATGGACTGATATCAGCCAGCATCAATCTATCAGACTGTTTATTATGCCGGGAATGACATCATCAAGAAGTACATTTCAAGAAGTATCTTTAAATACAATATTGTCTGTGATGGGATAATCTCTATAGATCTACAAGGAAGACCAGTTAATATGACAATATTCAAATGCCTGCACAAGCCACAAATGCCAAAGATGAGGAAAGTGAAGATTGCAGTCTGAAGTGGATTAGATATTCAGTCAAGTTGCATTGATAATTACTATCGACTGGAATGTGAAAGTAAGGAATGAAAAGTATCAGCATTGTCTTTGGTGAAGGAAACAATATTAGGAATCAAATGATAGAATTTTTCAAGACCAGCAAATTCTTTATTGTGCATATCTTTTTTTCAACAACATGAATGGCCATGATAAACATGGACTTCATTGGATGGAAGCCATAAGAAATAAGCTGACAGTTTCTGTGGAAAGAGATGGTAGAGAAGCTCAATAATATCCGTCAGAACAAGGCCAGTGGAATGGACTAAAAATCTCTCCTAAGAAAGTTCAAGCTAAAGCTTAAGAAAAAGTTAAAAGTCCATGGACCCATAATTTGACCTGGAGCATATTCCAGCAGAATTAAGAGACCATTTTAAGCACTAATGAGCACTAATAATTAAGCACTAATAACCGAGGAGGACCAGGTGAATTGGGGGTGACACCAAGAACATTATAATAGAAAAACAAAAGGTCATTTAAAAAGCTGGAAAGACAGGGGAGGGGAGCAAAACCCATGTTAGAAAATATTCTGAACCTCGCTGATTCATGTAGAACTGTTACGCTGACAGGAAGAACTGATGAAGTAAATGAGCTGAAGGGAAGATGTCAGAGGATCTCTCAGGAAGACAAAGCATCATAATGAAATGTACACACACCTGGGGTTAGACAACCGAATGGGGATATAAAGCTCAGTATTTCTCAAGTTGAAAAATTGGAGCCTTGAGTTTGCCAGATTGAAGAATTCTCTGGCTGATATGTTGAATGCTGTAGTAAACATTGAAGAAGATGGAAAACTACACCGTCACCGTACCAAAAAGAATTGGTCAATACTCCACCACTTCAGGAGGTAGCATATAAAGCAAAACCAATGGCATTGAAGGAAGAAGTCCAAGCTGCACTGAAGGCATTGACAAACAAACAAACAAGCAAAATAAAGTTCCAGGAACTGATGGAATTCCAGTGGAAATATTTCAACCAATGAAGGCAGTGGTGTAAGTGCCCACAAGTCTAACTTGTTGGGTTGCTTTTTTTTTTTAACCAATAATATATCAGACATTACAATTTTGCTGAAAATAACTTAAAAATCAGTGCAGCAGTACATCTTACAAGGAACGGCCCTAAAGTCAAGCTGAATTCAGAAGAGAATAAGAGCTATCATTGCTGACATTAGATGAGTCTTGGATGAAAGCAAAGAATACCAGAAATATGTTTACCTGTGCTTCTTTGGCAATACAAAAATGTTTATCTGTGTGTATCATACAAGTATGGATAACATTGCAAAGGGTAGGAATTCCAGAACACCTCCTTCCGCTCATGTGGCGTTTCTACATAGACCAGGAGGCATACTGCATGATTTAAAATCAATAAATGTGTCTGTAAAGGTTGTTCCCTTTGACCACACTGATTCACTCTGCAGGCTGAGTAAATAATATGAGGAGATGGACTATATTAAAAAATGTGCATCAAGATTGGAGGAAGGTTCACTAACCACTTATAATGGGCAGATGACACAATCTTGTTTGCTGAAAGCAGAGAGAGCTTGAAGCACTTACTGAGGAAGATCAAAGACTACAGTCTTCAATAGGATTACAGTTCACATGGATCAATAAACAACATCATGATAAACGGAGAAAAGAATGAAAGTGTCAAGAATCTATAATCAATGGCCATGGAAGTAGCAGTCAGGATAAACTGCAGTTAATCTACTGTTAACGACATCTTTGAGATGTTATGAAGCAAAGATATTACTGAGGATTAAGTGTACCTGCCCTGGTATTGTCAATCACCTAATATGCCTGGGGAGACCGGACAATGAGTAAGGAAGACAGAAGATGGATTGGTGCCTTTGAATTGTGGTGTTGGCTAGGAATATTATTCCAGGAGCATAAACAACTCTGTCTTGTGAAAGTACAATAAGGATGCCACTTAGAGGCAAAGCTGTCGAGACTTTGTCTTAAGTGTTTTGGATCTGTCACGAGGACGAAGAAGGACATTAAGCTTGATCAAGGATGAGATTGGTGAAAAAGAGGAAGATTTCAACAGAATTACTTGGCACAGTGGCTGCAACAAGAGGGGGAAACACAGTGATTGTGAGAATGGCATAGGACTGTGCAGGGTTTCATTCTGTTGTATATAGGATCGTTACAAAGGGGAGCTGACTAGACAGCACTTAACAATAATAGCAGTATTCTGGAATAATCATCATGTCTCTGAAAACTAGGCCTTTTTTATTTTAATTTTTTGGTCATCTTCTGAAGATCAAATGCTATGCTAGGTTCCTCTACTCACATTTTATCCAAATTGGTTTTATCTTTTGAAGATTTCTTGATATTTTCTATTTGACTAACAGACCATGTGAATGAAGTGTTTGTCTTATCTACTGCTATGTCTTAGGCATTGATGTCTAATGATTTGTTAGCAGTAAGAAGAAATATCTCTATTCCAATGATGTGTCAAAAGTGCCTCCTACACTTCTCAACTTCTAAAAGTCAGCCATTGAAAGTTATATGGAGACGAGTTCTCCCCTAACACACAAAGAATTGACTTGATATCAACGTGTGGTAGTTACATAATCTTGTGTCAACTTGAGACTATTAAGCAGCGGTTCTCAACTGGTGGGTTGCTTGGGGGTTGAACGACCCTTTAACAGGGGTTGCCCGTTTCATAACAGTAGCAAAATTACAGTTATGAAGTAGCAACAAAAATAATTTTATGATTGGGGGTCACCACAACAAGAGAACTGTTCTAATGGTGGCGGGATTAGGAAGGTTGACAACCACTGCTATTAAGAGTGAAGAGGTGGAGTTTAGCCTGTCAATCAGGTCACAGCTTGAGGACATCATTTGGAGACACAACAGACATAAATATCTCACTGGAGGCCAGATACACACACTTCCTGTGAGACATTCCTGTTGACAAGCCACATGGAGCTACACTGATAAGAGTCAGAGCCCTGGAGCTGGGGAGCCACATAGAGACCCACACCAGTGCTGAGATGCTTCCACCACCAATGGATCCAAAAGACTTTCCACCCACTGGCCTGTGATCTTCCTGCATTTGGTGTCATTTCATGACTGTGTGAATCTAAAGGGGAATTTATGGACTAGTATTGACATGTGGAGCAATATCGGACTTTTGGACTTGATCTGGACTGGGCTGGGATGTTTTCTTAAGGTAAAATTGCTCTTTGATATAAAGTTCTCTGTTATACACACATGAAATAGCTATGAATTTGTTTCTCTAGTCAACCTATACTAATACACAACTGGTCAATCAATTACTAAAAAAAAGATAAAGCTTTACCTATGGATTATTCTATTTTCCCTTCTCCATTCTTCTCATACTTATTATGAGAAGTCTTCATTTGAGAGTGCGAGCACAATACTTGTTTCCTATAGGCCTGCTCCCCCCTCACTCTGGATGAGCAGTTTCCAAAGTGTGGTGCAGAGACTATTGGGTACCTTGATATCCTTTGAGGGGAATTATAATGAAAGACAATTTTCATTATAATTCCTAGATGCTATTTGCCTTTTTCCCATGATCTCTGTCAATTGCATAGGGGAATTTTCCAGAGGACATATCATATCAATTCAATGGCTTCTCATATTTTTAATGTGTCCTTGCATATTCTCATATTTTAAAAACGCATTATCAAAATTCATCAGAGGCCCCTAAATCCAATAGATGCAAAAAACAAACACCTTGAATCCTACATAGAGAGGTGAGACCATGGGGGGCATGCTAAACTGTGCACCTGCTTATTGTCAAAGAAGAGGAGAAAGTTACCTAGGCCAAGAAGAAAACATGCCTTCTTTGAATGACTTATTTGAAGCAAGTATAAACGCCTGTGTATTTTTTCTTCCCCCGCCCATCTTACAAGAGAAGATGGCGATTCTTCCCATTTGTCTCAAATTAAATGAGTGGGACGTTGAAAAAGCCAATTGGAAAACTTGCTAAATCCTCTCCTGAAGCATGGGCTTAGGATAGTTTAAAAATAGCCAAGAAAGAAGAATTTAGCTGGCGTCTCCTGAAGGCAAAATGAGGAGCACGAGGGCTGCCTCCAACTGACCAGGAAGATACTATGCATGATTCTCCTCGCTGCCTCCAACTGACCATGAAGATACTATGCATGATTCTCCTCGCTGCCTCCAACTGACCATGAAGATACTATGCATGATTCTCCTCACGGAAACCCAGGAGGGGGTCTGAGGAAAGGCAATATGAGGTGTGGGAACTAGGTGGGTGTAAGGTCTCCAGGGAACTGTCAGAAGTTCTACAAAAGAGAGTCAGTTTTCAAGTCTACCCTATCGAAAAGGTACTAAAACCCTATTAGAATTGTACCAATCAGGAAAGGCACCCCCTATCAACTCTTACCTCTGCGCCTCTTCATCCTCCCAGGAAATGCCGCGAGGAGATAGGCCCAGGGAGAGGAAATTCCACCCGTTTTCCTTCTCCATTCACAGTCTGAATTTTAAAAAGGGGGGCCGGAGTTCTAGGTGGAATGAGAATATTTAAAAGCTTTGAGTTTTAATACAACACTTGACAAGGCTTGTTAATATCTAGTAAAAGGATACTATTTTTATTACCCAGACACACTGTGAAATATACCCATGTTTCTATCCAAGATGGGAGAGAGAATTCTACAGAGAAGACTCAAAGCGACAGAGATGGTTAAAAGTTAACTTCTAGTATCTGAGGAAAGGCAGCAGCTTATTCCGATGCTTCGGTAACACGTTTGGAGACATGTTAATTCCTGCTAAATGTATCACAAATTTCTCCTCCTGGTTTTCAATATGAGTCCAGTCTCTCTTTCCAGTATGAACTTTTTGGAAATACTCACTTCTTGCTTCTGTTCCAGACAAATGGGATGCGTTACACCAACCAGTTTCACCCTTCCATATACCTGGATGCACACATGGGTTCTGCTTTCTAGAATTTTCTTCTTATTTCAGCCAGTTGAAATCCTTTCTGCCTTTTAAGGTTCACTTCAAAAGCTCTTTCATAAGCTTATAAAGAAGAAACATCTGGGATGCCAAATCCTAAAATCTTTTACGAGCTGCCAGTGGCCTGTGGCACCACCTCTGCTTGGTCCCTAAGGTCGTTTTCATGGGCTGCGCTCCCACACAGGATACACTGCTGAGTCCTCGAGAGGGATTCGGAAGAAATCCTGGGCTCCTCTCCTGTTGTAGGTCAGAGGGTTGACAATTCATCGGACTTCACCTACTGCCTTTACTTCCGAAGGGCTCCAACAGGAGTGCAGCTTCAAACCACTAGGCTCTTGCACCAACACCACCTCGACATAGGAGATGGCAGAGCACACACAAAAGGGAAATATAAACTCTTCTTTTCTCCCATCAAAGGTATGCTACTTTCTAACTCAGAGGTTCTCAACCTGTGGGTCACGACCCATTTGGGGGTAAAATGACTCATTCACAGTGGTCACCCGATTCATAACAGTAGCAAAATGACAATGATGAAGTAGCAACAAAAATACTTTTATGGTTGGGGGGGGTCACCACAATATGAGGAACTGTAGCAAGGGGCCACGCATTAGGAAGGTCGAGAACCACTGTTCTAAATTAATGTTTCTTAAATATGCACATTTGAGGATTCTATTTTGTTTGCCCAGTATTCATTGTCATATATTATTCAGTCTTTGGCAATAAAGGTTTCATTTATTAATTCATGCTTTTAGGTGTTGACTGTGTAAATGAGAATAGTTTGCTCTCCCTTTAGAGTTAGAGTTGGAAACCAACAAAGCTTTTACCTATTTTTTACCCAGAAAACAAATACTTTCCCTCTTTTATCGTGCATAAATAATATTGTTTATAGGATGGCTATGGCTTTATGCTTATATGGGAGGCCATAGGAAATACATACTAACTACAGAGTCAAGTTCTGTCATTTTTTATTTCTAATATTTGTATCTTCTATAGAAGCTGGTACATAAGAGGTAGCCAATAAATGTTTATTGTTTTAATGTAATGAACTATTCCTATAGTGCAACCCCTTTAACATAACCTAATACAACCACTTTCCCTTACCCTTCTGCAAGATTCCGTCTGATTTTTTAAAAACTGGAAGTTTCATATTGGATGAGAGCTTTTAAAAGCCTTGAGTTTTGATATTACACTCAACAAGGATTTTCAACATCTATACAAAAAATACTATTTACTACCAGGATAAGCTATGAAATATGCCCATGGTTCTATCCCAAAATGGGAGATTTTCTTGGACTATTTCAGTCTGTGCTTATTGCTATCTTGAGGACTCTGCCTTACAAAGAAATCTCTGTTTTATATCTTCTTAAGATATGGATGCTCAAAAGATTGCAGTAGGACTCAATACAGTAAGGTGCTTTTCACCTCATTATACAGTACTTAGAAATGTGTTATCAATTGAGAATATTCTTAGGAGACTTCATGGACCTATTTTTTGCTACAAATTCTTTCACCAAGTTCAAAACCACCCTATCTCAACAACTTTTATTTTTCTTCCCAAACAGCTGAAATCATTGTACAATAGTGTGTATTGCATCCTTGCCAA
>NW_022103920.1:74322371-74324468 GCF_000313985.2 Echinops telfairi
TAAGAAATCTGAAATGAGTTACCTACGGATGCAAGGCAATAATCAGTGGTTTTCCTTCTATTTTCCCCTTTTTTTACTAGAATGCAGTACATTTTGAGTCAGTACCTTGTTTTACTGCAAAAATAAGGTAAAACCCTGAATCCAAATTTTGAAAATGAAAACACACAAAAACACATATTTGAAAATTTGGGGGATTTTCTGAACCCTTTAAAGAAAGAAAGGTAATAAAAGTTCACTATCAACAAATACATTTTCAAAAGTAGCCATTGAAATCTCACCAGAAAGTTATGCATATATTACCCTAAGATTGTATATTACCCGAGTCAGTTTATTCTACAAATTTTGTAGGAAATCACGACTTTCTCTCTTATCAAGAGTTGCGCATAGTCACAAAAGTTGGGCTTGTCACAAGAAAATAGTCAAGGATAGTGCATCCCAATCTTAGTCCCGTAGGAAGAACAAAACTTCCTTGCCACGAGCCAATGCCAATGACACGTGGTGACCCTATAGTATATATTGGGACTGACTGCGTTTCTGAAACTACAACGCTTCATGAGAATAGACCCGCTGTTTTCCCTAGACCGGCTGGTGGTTTCAAACTGCTGACCTTGCAGTTATCAGCCCAACTTGTAACCACTACACCACCAGCGCTTCGGAGGAAAATCAAGAAAACATTAAGAAAAAAAACCCGACCAGAGGTATGATTGTTACTGGTAGGTGCTGAGTCAGTTCTAATTCATTGTGACAATAGAAACATTGCCCTGTGCCATCCTCTGGAACCCTGGTGGCAATGTTGCTCATTGGATGGCTAACCTCCAGGTCAGCAGTTTGATACCACGACTCACTCCTCTGGAGAAAGGTGCAGCTTTCTACACCATAAAGGTCTCAGAAAGCCACAGGGGCAGCTCTACTCTGTCCCATAAGGTCACCGTGAGTCATGATTGGGTGGAGCTGTGCTAGCCTCAAAAACCTTTCAAGTGTACGCCCCTGGCTGTATCCACTGTGTCCATTCACCTCATCAGAAACATTCCTCTTTTTCATAATGTTCTCCTGGGCCTGCACCTTCCTAATGAGAAGCCTCAACTACAGGAAGGCTAAGTCTTGCCGCCTTTCACTTCTAAGGAGCATCGGGGTTGTACTTCTTCCAGCCCAGAACTGTTCATTCTTCTGAGCGTCCATAATATGTTTCAGATTATTTATTAACACTACATTTCAAATGATCCATTCTTCTCCTGTCTGCTTACAAACTGTCCAGCTGTCACCTGCACGTGAGGAGGCTATTGAAAATGCCAAGGCTCCGGTTAGGCTCCCTTTAGTCCTCAGAGAAGTTTACTTTGTGAAGAGGTCTTGGCAACAGTGCAGTGCATCCTTTGATTTCCTGATTGCAGAATCCACAGGCGTTGATTGTGGATCTAAGTAAAATGAAATCCTTTGACAGCTTCATCTTGTTCTTTATCATGATAGTGCTTATCGGTCCAGGAGTGAGCATACTTGCTTTCTGTATGTTGGAGTATAATCTATACTGAAGCCTAGTTGTCTTTGGTCTTCCTCAGCAAGTGCTTCAAGTCTCCTTTACTCCCAGCAAATGAGATCAGCATGAACAGTCATTTCTGTTCTGCAATGTCACTCCAAAGCATTTGCAATCTAGAAAGAGACGTTGTTTCTGGCAGGGACAAACTACGGCAGTGGAAATAAATATCCTAGTCCAAAACTAAAGGCCAGTGAAATCACAGAAGCATTCTCTAAGATTCTTCAAGCCATGTTAAGTGGCAAGTGTTCCTCTCTGTGCCTTAGTGAGTATAAGCCAACACCAGCGTGAGCGTTCTGAAGTATAACATTTTAATAGTGACCACTATGGGGCGTGTCTGAGGCTAACGACTGGGTTAATGTAAGAGCAAAACAACTACTTGACAAATATAGAATCTGGCCAACCAGTTTCTCTGCACAACACCAAACCACCAATTAGACTAGTTTTATTTTTATGTACCTATTACCAAAATAAGCCAGGAAGCCCTTCTGGATGACAGTTAAAGTCAAAGTGGTCATTGGGATATAATAAACTCTGAGTTTTTAAGTCTGGCTTGACCCTTACAGCTT
>NW_022103920.1:74325218-74328578 GCF_000313985.2 Echinops telfairi
GAGGCTTCCTACTCCCATCAAGCGTTACAGCCGTGGAAACCCACAGGAGCAGTTCTACCCAGCCCTACAGGGTCACTAGGAGTCAGAATTAACTTGATGACAGTGAATTGTTGTTTGGGGTTTTTGCTTTGTCTCTTCCGATAACATGTCTAAAATATGTGAAACAAAGCTTTCCACCTTCTTTCTAAGGAGCAATCTGGCTATACAGATTTATTCAGTCTTTTGGCAGTCTGTGATACTTTCAATATTCTTCTCTAGGACCATCATTCAGATACATAGATTCTGCTTTGGTCTTTCTGGTTGAAAGTCCAAATATCCTATGCAGATGAAGCAATTGAAAATACCATGGCTTGGGTCAGACCTACCTTAGTCCTCAAAGTAACATCTTTTGTTTCCAGCACTTTAAAGAGGTCATGGGCAGCAGACTTATCCATGGTGATGTGTCATCTGATCTCTTGGCTGTTGCTTCCATCAGCATTGATTGTGGGGCCAAGCAAGATGAGCTCCTTCAGGAACTCCTGTACTGAAAGAAGTGTGTGTGTTACATTCATGCATGGAGCTAGAGAAGGTTGGTGGATCAGCAGAAAGATAGATGAATGGATGGAAAGAAGGAAGAGAGGGAAGGAAGGATAAATGATGGATGATAAATTTTAAACACATTTCAAGACCTAAGGGGGAAAAAATAAAGCCACAGCCCTTTTTTCCCCACTTATACAATACCCCTGCCTTTCAAAGGTTTGCTTTACACCAGGTCACTTTTCTGGAAAGCCTGCATTAGTACTTGTCATGCTAACTAAAAGATATCTCAAGAGGGTTTTTGCTTTTACAAAAGAAGTGAAAAGCAAAATGTGTGTGTGTGTGTGTGGTTTGCAGCAAGCAGCCAAAAAGACCCCTCCTTCCCAGCACAGTGAAAGTAGCCTGGCCAATCTCCTGCCTGGGAAACCAGACTGAGATTCTCAGCACCAAGTCACCCTAACTTTGCAACATGATGTTAGATTTTATGCAGTACATCTAGTATGGCCTACTAGGTTACTATGGGGGTTTAGGAAAGCTCAAACATTTTCCCTATAAATGAATGTCAGCTGCTTCTTCACGTTATGCCATCCTACCAAAGTTTTCCTAAGAGTGCTTGGATTGTGGGTAGTGGTGGCAAGCTGTGCGTGCATTTTCATTGCCATCTGGAAGAACACGATATTGTTTCTAAACCAGCCTGCAGTTCTACACCAACTGAGCCCTGTTCATCTGTGTCCTGGTGTCTTGAGGCTAATGGAGGCCACATTCCAGTGTGTGACTTCCAGACACCACGGATGACGAGGGACCTACCTGGTACTGGGTTCTACTTTGGTTATTCCCTGGCATGCTTACATTTGGAACAAGAAACGAAACGAGTGAATCTTACAATGTAAAACCTTTCCATGTTTTATGTAGCGTGTACCTGTGCAAGAAGAAAGGAAATATTTTTTAACTTCTAACCCCATTCTGAACACACTTCTTTAGAATAAAGCACCTTTAGGAGAATCAAATTATTATTCCGCATCTCCAGTCTTCAAATGACAATGATGTAACAATCCCAGTGGAAAACCAGCCCAGTTAATTCAAACACAAGATATTAGGATATATAATCCATGCCTGGCCTTAATTATTTTTTAAGTTACTAACCATACATTTGATTATGGATCCAAGCAAGATGAATTACTTTACAACTTTAAACTTTTCTCCATTTATCACGATGCTACCTACTGTCTAGTAGTGAGGATTTATTTTCTTTACATTGAGTTGTAATCCATACTGACAGCTTCAGTTCTTGATTTCACTGGGAAGGGCTTCAAGTCCTCTTCACTTTCAGCAAGCAAGGTTGTATCATCTGCATATTGCAGGTTGTTCATAAGCCTTCCTCCAATCCTGATGCCACACTCTCCTTCATATAAGCCAGCTTCTCTGATCAATTGCTCAGCATAAAGATTGGCTATGTGAGTTGATACCACATTGTCACACACCTTTCCTGATTTTAAACCATGCAGTATTTCCTTGTTCTGTTCACACAACTGCTTCTTGATTCATGTTCAAGTTCTACATGAGCAGAGTTAAGCATTTTGCATTCAGCTAAAATCCATCTGACAGCAGCAATGATATCCTTTGTTCCATGTCCTCTTTTGAAGCTGGCAGGGCTTTCTGGCAGTTCACTGTCAATAATGTACTGTGGCAACCTTGTTGGAAGATCTTCAGCAAAATTTGACTTGCATGCTATAGCATGTTATTTCTTTGGAATGGGTATACATATGGATCTCTTCCAGTCAGTTAGCCAGGGACCTGTCTTCCAAATTTCTTGGCATAGATGAGTGAGTGCTTCCAGTGCTTCATCAGCTTGTTTAACATTTCAATTGATATTCCATCAGTTCCTGGAGACTTGTTTGTGGCTAATAATTTCAGTGTAACTTGGACTTCTTTCTTCAGTATCATTAGTTCTTGCTCATTTGCTACCTCTTGCTCAATAGTTGAATGTTGACTAATTTTGGTGCAATGGCTCTGTATAAGACAGGATGGAACTGCCCTGTCTTACTCCTGCAGAGCTGCTAGTGCTAAATAACTGCTGACCTTGCAGATCACAGCCCAACACATAACTACACACCACCAGGACTCCAGTTCCCTCAGACATAGTCAGTTTGATTTCTGTGTATTCCATCTCATCAGTCCATGTATATAGTTACCTCTTGTGTTGTTGAAAAAGGTATTTGCAATGCAGAAGCCAGTGATCTTGTA
The DNA here is from genome assembly GCF_000313985.2 of Echinops telfairi. Lineage (NCBI taxonomy): Eukaryota > Metazoa > Chordata > Mammalia > Afrosoricida > Tenrecidae > Echinops > Echinops telfairi. The sequence goes on from NW_022103920.1 coordinate 74,327,979, forward strand.
ACATTCTATCATTCAATCTCTAGCTTTATTTCCTTCACAAAGCCAAATTTCCTAACTACTGTTTATTCCTCTTGGCATCTAACTTTTTTCATTCCAATCGCCAATAATTATCAATGAATTTTGCTTACAGGTTTCATCAATTTCTGACTGAAGACATTGGTAAAATTCTTCATCATTAGCTTTAGTGTTAGTACATAAATTTTTTAAAATAACACATTGCACAAGACCTCTTTAAAGTGTTTAAAAGCTAGGATGTTCCTTTAAGGACTACGGGGCCCCTAACCTAAGCCATGATATTTTCAATCACCTCATACACATGTGAAAGTTGGACATTGTATAAAGAAGATCAAAGAAGAATGGATGTATTTGAATTATGGTGCCATTGAATAGTATTGAGCATATCATAGATTGCCAATAGAACTAATAAATATGTTTTGAAGAAGTACAGCCAGGATGATCTTTAGAAGCAAGGAAGGAGAGACTTCATCTTCTGTATTTTGAACATGGTATCAGGAGAGTTTTGTTGCTGCAAAAGGACATACTGGTTGGTAACGCAGAGGGACAGTGATAGAGAGAGAGTCAATGGGTAAAGCAGAGGGG
>NW_022103920.1:74329699-74357380 GCF_000313985.2 Echinops telfairi
GGTAAAGCAGAGGGACAGTGATAGAGAGAGAGTCAATGGGTAAAGCAGAGGGGCAGTGATAGAGAGAGAGTCAATGGGTAAAGCAGAGGGGCAGTGATAGAGAGAGAGTCGACTGGTAACGCAGAGGGGCAGTGATAGAGAGAGAGTCGAATCTGATGAGATGGATTGGCACCATGACCGCAAACATGGGCTGACACATAAGAACAATTGTGAGGATGGCACAAGACCAGGTCGGGTTCATTCTACTGTAGATTGGATCACTGTGAATCCGAGCCAACTCAGCTACACCTAACACCAACACACCATTGATCTTGCAGATTCCGTGAGGAAGAGCTTCAAAGCTCACACTTCAAGTCACGCGGCTCCTATTCAAATCTGGACACGTAGCTTACATTCAAAGTTTGGCTGAGCCATTTACTTTCTGTGTGATTTTGGATCAATTCCTTCAATCTCTATGTCTTAGACCCCTCAAATTTAAAAAGGGATGCAAATAGCATCTACCTCATAAAGTTCTTAGAGTCATTGAGTTACCCTTGCAAAATCCTTAGCACACTTTCTTTCAAATTATGATCACTCAAAAATTATTTATGATAAAATTATTTATTTATGTTATCCTAAATAATAAAATTATTTAGGATAACATAATTATTTATGTTATCACAGCCACTGAGTCCATTCTGAGTCACAGAGACCCTATAGGACAGAACAGAACTGCCCCTTTGAGTTTCCGAGCCTGTGTCTCTTTATGGGAGTAGAAAGCCTCATCTTTCTGCCAGTGTAAAAATACTTAAGATAAACTATAATGTTGAACAAGTCAAATTATTTAACTCTGTACTGAGAAGGCCTAAAATGTTGATACAACTTCCAAATAGTTGAAATTGTTCCAAAGGAGAATGTGATCCCCACTGTGCTGGGGCAGATTAAAGTATGGGACCTATCTGTAGTTTGACCTTTCTGCTGCATTCTCAGAGCCCCTGTCAACATCCTACACCAACAAGGAAATCCAAGCTACAAACAGCAACTTGAAAAGCAATTGGTCTAATAAAGGATCTGACCAATAAGAACGAAACATTCTAATCATCAGGCAGAGAAACTTTGATATAAATCCAGCTTCCCAGCTGTCCTAAATTTGTCTCACCAAAAAGACAGCTTCCATTGATTCTAAACATTTAAGGAAGCCCAAATGGCTCCTAGTTTCTCTCTTTTCAGTGTTGGGTTTTGTTTTGTTTTTCCATTCAGCAACATTCTGTCTCTCTGTCTAAATCAAATCAAGCTCAAGGAGAGTATCTGAATTTCTGACTTTTGTTCTTTCTCTGTTACTACTCCATGCCTAGAGAGCAAAACCTGACAAAATGAGAGCAGGAACTTGAACTCTGGATGCTGAAGATAGCAGTTATCTCGACAGAGTAAGTGGTAGGATTGATACTTGTCGGAGAGTTGCTCGCTGCCCACAATAACTCCATGGGATACAGTAGAACTACCCAGTAGTGTATTCTTGGCTGTAATCTTTTCTTGAAGCAGCCGCTGGATGGGTTGAAACCAATGTGCCCGTTAGCAGCTAGCTGAACGAGACACTATTGGCCGGTTCCAGTGTTCCTTCTCTAAAGTAAACCTATGTGAATCAGTCTTTACTTAGTCTGATTTCTACCAAGGTAGAATAAAAATACAAGTAACTAAAAGAAGTATAATCATTTTGTTATATTGCTCTCACATCATTCAAGTAAAGAAAGCTCTGTAGAAAGGTCACTGCTTCGGCTTGTACTGATAAAAGGGAAAGGACAAGCAGTGTTGAACTTCACACACAACTTCCTTTCCCAAAGGGGCTTCCTACAGCCTTTCTGTTGTTTCAAGTGCTACGTACAGCTGAAACGATCTACACACACGGTGATCCTAAAGGGATCCTCTGAGGTGGCTGATGAAAGATTGGTCCTGGCTTCTGCTGGTGCAGTAATAGTCATCCCAAAGTTACTTTACCTTATTTTCCCACAGCAGGATATTTATTGAGTTGCCTCACTCACCCGCGATCATACCTCAACTTCTCTTTTTAAAATTTTCCACTTCTGTCTCTCAGGAACAGGGTTTTCGTGGTTTTGTTATTTCTCCTACTTTCGCTTGAACATGGGCGACCTCAGCAGCACAGGATCCAAGAAAGACCCCCGTGCTTTGTTTCTCGGGAGATGTGAGGACCGTGAAATGGTTGGTGCAGCAAAGCACTGGTGGAAAGTTTTGTCTTTATGGTTTCAACCCCCATCCCATCACACCAGATGCTGCTCCCCATTAAGAAACCCTCACCATGATCCCTTGATCAGTGATCTCAGAGAAGCCTCTGTTTTCCTGCACCCTAATCACGAAGGGACAGAGGTGTGGGGTTGGTGTTTGGGGCAGCTATGATTTGGAGGTCACTTATCTTCCTGTCCATTATCTACATTACTTGTCGTCTGAAATGTAGCTTCTATCTTTATCATTAAACATATTTTCATATGAAGCATTCCTGGTGAGATTATTTCTTGTTTTCAATCCATCTTTTTCTTTATTGAAATTATGCTTTTCTATTATCGATCACGTGCTGCTCTGTGAACCTAAAGGCACCTCCCGGCACAGAGGTGTTCCAAAATTAAAAGCATTTTTAAACTTGTGCACACAGGGGGTGTATAATGGAATCTATACCAGAAACTGCTAAAGAAGTGTGTAAAATTACAACTAACGATTAACAGGATTGGATATTTCTTCAGCATGTTTAGATTTTATTTGATTGTGTAGGGCGGTTTGGGAAGAACGTGCCAGTGAGAGCGTTGCCTAGATGTTGATGCAATTAGAGTGGACAGCTGACGCATCAGGGAGCGCGTTCAATTTTAATCACACTGAATTGTAGGGGCCTTTTAGAGGATGCATCAATAAGAATCCAGAGTTACTTTACACTCACCTGGCAATATGCCGGTAACAATGCGCTCATGGGAGCCACGATGGTCAATCTGGTGGTCAGGGCCAAGGACTTCTCATAAGGAAATCAGATGTGGTGGGAAAGATGATGACCGAGAACACACTCAAGAGGAAGAGGAATTTTTAGAAAACAGACTCGAGGAAGCCTCATGAAGGAGTCTGTAAAGAAGGAAGTGAAATGGTGGGAAAAACTAGATGGCTGCTTGCGGCCCACCGGAGGCGTTCTTTGCAGCACGGCTTGGTCTCTACTGTTTGCCACCGGCTAAGTCCAGAACTGGGTGTTTGACCTAGTCTTCTAGAATTCAGCAGTTCTCAACCCGTAGGTCGCGACCCCTTTGGGGATCTAACGGCCCGTTCACAGGGGTCGCCTAAGACCATCGGAAAACATATTTCCCATGGTTTTAGGAACCGAGACACCGCTCCTCTATCGTCTCCAGGCGGGTCCGCCCACATGCAGATACGCCCACCTACGAGTACCAGGCGTGAAGACCGTTCCCCATGCTACACCAGGCTTCAAGACAGAATTTCATCTCTTTGTCATTAGGAATAAATATCTCACACTATATAAGTACATATTGTGTTTTTGATTGATCTATACTTTAATCATGTTCAATTTGTAATAAGGAACATACATCCTGCATATCAGCTATTTGCATGGCGATTCATCACAGTTGAAAAATGACAGTTATAAAGTAGCAACAAAAATAATTTGATGGTTGGGGTCCCCACCACATGAGGACCTGTACTAAACGGTTTCGGCGTGAGGAAGGTGGGGAACCCCTGCTCTAGATCACACTCACTGGCTTCCCGCTTTATGAGTTTTCTGAAAGAAAAGTAGCGTTTCTGATCAAATACCACGAAACCATCAACAGGAATCACAGTGTTTTACTACGACGCTTGGAGAACAAGTTCCCCGAGGGATCTTCACAGAAGCACCAAGCTCTCTCTCCGCTGTCTTTATGAGCCATTGCTGACGAGTAGTGGAGGAGCCCGGGCCTGGCCTGGAAGGTTGTGGGGGCTGCAACATGAGGCAGCGAGTCGGTGTTACCATGCCGAAAGGACACGATTCAAGCCTGCTATCCTCATCAGTTCCACAGTGGTTCTCCTAACGTTGCCTTTTCCAGTTTCCATAGAATTCAAAGGTTGCTGTTGAAAATGACACCTACCCATGTACTCACCAGGAAGTCCAAGCAAATGTGTCCATTGTGAACCAGGTGATGCAGCCAAGCCAGCAATGGGTGGAATGTTAAGCAACAAGGAACTCCTGGGATTGGCTGGTGTGTTTTCAAAACTTGATGGATGACAAATCTGGGTTGAGATAAAGTATTTCTTTGCTAAGAAATATGGATTGCTAAACTGTTTGTTCAATCTTTTACTGGATAGAAGACTGAGAAATTTTCTTTTGTTTAGTAGTATTTCTTAGAGAGCCTTAGTGAGGTAAAAAAAAGTGTTGTGTAAGCAACACTTTAAGAGGTTAAAAGGACAAATGACGAGTTCGTGTGTGTGCACGCGCGTGTGCACTTGAGTAGCATGAAGGAAGTGTCAGATAATATAAGCAAGAAGAGTGATCCATGGACAAAGTGGTCAATAATGTCAGACTCTGCAGAGACAAACGGTTTCATGGTATCTTTTAGGAATTATGATGTCACTTGTGACCTTAGCAGGAGTAAATCTGGTAAACTGAAGGGAAGTGAAGAGTAGACAGAGACAAAAAAAAAAAAAAAAAGAGTAGACAGAGACTTCCTTTTCCAATAATATTGGCAAAATATATATCCTGAAAATTTGTCCTGCTATGAAGCACTATAAAGTAGTGAACACAAAAGTCCAGCATTTGTATGTATGACTGATTTGGAAAGAGTAAGAGAAATCATCAAAGTCTTCCAAGGCCAATGGTTCCGGGATGAAGCAATTCAGAGAGCTGTGAGCACCGAGCTCACCTGCTCATTCTAGGGGTCTCAAGCTTCGGTTTTGATGAAAGAAAACAAAAGTCTACACTGGTTAAGGACTTGGAGTCCACTCAGGCCCACAAAAAACTATACCCTTAGTTAAAGTATGCACTAATAAAAAACTGAATAGAAGTCTGCTCTGAGTGAAGAAACAAGCCAAGAAATCTCTCCTGAGAATTAATAAAACAGTCCTCACAGGGGTCTAGACTAGGGTCCCCAATCTCCCTGCCTGTGTGGCCCAAGAAAAACTCAAGTTGGAAGCTTCCATAATGTGTTCACCAAAAGCAAATAATGATTTTCTCTGAATTAATCAAATCAGGTCTTTGAAGATTTCTGCAAATTAATGTTCAGCATGATCTAATTAAATGTATAAGACAATAAATGAACCAAGGAGCATGTGTAAATGTCAGCAGAAATCATCAACACCAGAATCAGGCCTACAAAACATCAGATATTAGGATGATCACATTTAGAATATAAGCATGTTGTTACCAAAAGGCTTGATGTCTACATCTTATCCTTTCTGGATTCCCTCCTGTAAGAGAGAACTCCCTCAAAATGGGATGCCAACTACAAGCAGAGAGGCTAGAGTTTTATAATATAGTACATAAAGGATTACAGCTAGCAGTGTCATCTGAACTGACTGCATCTCCATTGTGCAAAGTACTAAAGAAAGAAAATCAAATGTAGGAACGACTATGAAGATATTGGCATGATTTTGATTTTCTAAATTCCATAAATAAAAACTACAGTAACTAAAATTAAAAATTCAATAGACCTGATACTTAGTACAGTAAGTATGACTAAACCGAGAATGACTATTGGAATCCTGGAAACTGTGGCCCTTACAAATCCTTCAAACCTGGAACCAAACCTACCTTATAATCAAATAACCGACAGGCCTATAAAGTAAACAATATCACTTGTGAGAACATATTTCTCAGAATAATCAACCTTGCTGGATAAAAATGGCGGTATTCCCACCCTACCCCCCCAAAAACAATAAAGTTTAGAAGACAGGAAGGGGCAGGAAAAGGATGAATGAAAACAAAGAACTCAGGAGAAAACGGAAAGAAAGCTGTTTCCTTGAAGGCATTTCACTAAATATTATGAGACAAATGTGTACATACTGTTGAATGGAAAAGCACACTTTCACCCAAACCACAATAAAAATAAATAGATAAAAGCCGAAGCGATCAGTTACCAGGCATCAAAAAGACAAAAAAAAAAAAAAATCATATCACAGTGTCCCCACCTCTCAGATAAGATCATTGAAGACAAAATGGGTGCATACGCTAATGTGGTGAAGAAAGGTGATGGTGCCCAGCTATCAAAAGATATAGCATCTGGAGTCTTAAAGGCTTGAAGGTAAACAAGTGGCCATCTAGCTCAGAAGCAACAAAGCCCATCTGGAGGAAGCACACCAGCCTGTGTGATCATGAGGTGTAGAAGGGATGAGGTATCAGGCATCAAAGAACAAAAAAATAATATCATTGTGAATGAGGGGGAGTGAGGAGTGGGGACCCAAGGCCCATTGGTAGGCAACTGAACATCCCCTTACAAGAGGGTCGTGGGGAGGAGATGAGCCAGTCAGGGTGCAGTGTAGCAACGATGAAACATACAACTTTCCTCTAGTTCCTAAATTCTTCCTCCTCCCCCACTATTATGATCCCAATTCTACCTTACAAATCTGGCTAGACCAGAGGATGTACACTGGTACAGATAGGAATGGGAAACACAGGGAATCCAAGACAGATGATATCTTCAGGACCAGGGGTGAGAGTGGCGATACCCGGAGGGTGGAGGTAGGGTGGGGTAGAGAGGGGGAACCGATGATAAGGATCTACATATAACCTTCTCCCTGGGGGATGGACAACAGAAAAGTGGGTGAAGGGAGACGTCAGACTGTGTAAGATATGACGAAATAATAATTTATAAATTATAAATGGTTCATGTGAGGGAGGGGGAGGGGAAGGGAGGGGGAAAATGAGGAGCTGATGCCAGGGGCTTAAATGGAGAGCAAATGTTTTGAGAATGATGAAGGTAACAAATGTACAAATGTGCTTTATACAATTGATGTATGTATGGATTGTGATAAGAGTAGAAAGAACCCCCAATAAAAAGATTATTTTTTAAGTCATAATTCAGAAAGAAAAGACAATCTCCCAAGGAAACAACAATTATACTGATAACTGGGTCCTAGACAATATTGAAATCTAGAAAGTGGTAAGATATAGCATCAATGTGATGCAGAAAGATATGTTGAGACATACTAGAATCGCATACCCAACATTACTGTTTTTCAAAAACAGGAAGAAGTAAAGTCATGTTTAGGTAAAACAAAACAAAAAATTTCTACAATCAGTTCCTCAATAAAGAAACTTATTCAAAGTCCAACTTTCACATGCATATGAGGCAACTGAAAAATACCATGGCTTGGGTCAGGGGCACCTTAGCCCTTAAAGTAGCATCCCTGCTTTTAAACACTTTAAAGACATCTTGGGTTGCAGATTTACCCAGTATAATGCATTATTTTGGTCCTTGACTTCTGCTCCCACAAGCATTTTGTGGATCCAAGCAAGATTAAATCCTTGACAACTTGAATCTTTTCATTTAACAGATGTTGACTCCTGGCCCAGTTGTGAGGATTTTTAATTTTTATAGTAAGTTGTAATCCATACTGAAGTCTGCCTCCTTGAAGTTCATCAGGCCTCGGGAATGCTTCTGGTGCCACCAGGCCGGTCCCAACTCCCAGTAATCTTCTGCACAGGAGAACAAAACGAGGCCCAGCCCTGTGCCATCCTCACAATTGTTCCTCCGCGTAAGCCCGTGGTGGCCACTGTGTCCGTCCATCTTATTGAGGCCCTTCTCGCTGCCTACTCCTCTACTTTGCCAAGCATGATGTCATTCTCCCGACGACATCGCCAACGTACAAAAAGAAAGTGAAAAACAATGCGGTAGAAATCATTCAAACTATATCAGTCATCTAAAGGAAGAGAAAGGTGTGGTGCACCATACAGATGCGCGCAGGGACATCCTCAGATGCAGAGGAAACAGTAGGAGGTGTGGAAAGTTAGGGAACTCCTTGTTCTCTCAGGCAGATGTCATTGTTTGAACAGCTTCATGGGTTGGTTGGCAGGTTGAAATCAATTGAGGTGGAGACTGGGTGGGATGCGGCTGGTTTAATGAGCAGGGCAATGAATTGGGAGCCTTTCTCTGTGCATGCGAGAAGAGCTGCATTCCTGCTGGAGCGGGCCTTTGGGTCCCTGTGTCTAATGGTGCCAGTGTTAACACAATCAGCTGTAACCACCGCGCTGGATGCCTCAATCCCCTAAGAAGCACCTTGTAGGAGAAATCAGACACTGCAGACAGACAGGCCACGGTTCTATTTGGAGTCTCCATGAGTCGTAGGTGACTTGACAATAATTATGTTGGGGTGGTTTGTTGTTTGTTTGTTTTTTAAATACGCTTGAGTCTTAATGATGTCAAGACAGCACCTGAAATGTTAGGTCTTAAAATGTATCCTCAAGGATGAGTGGTTTTAACTTGAGGAATAAGAATTAATGATTTGAGAGCTGTATTGTGAAGCTGTTGCTGCTTTTGTTAATTGCGGACTCTTTGTGAAGCTAGAATCCTAACATTAACACTTTGAAAAGGGGACACAAAGTACAAAAGTGTAATCTGACTTCCTCTGAGGGTAAAGAGAACGCCACGTCTTAGCTTGGCAATATGCTTTCAAATACGGTAGCAAATTCTCTTCCCATCTTTACTTGTTTTTAATTAAAAGCTAGTTTGGCTTATCTATCCTTCCTATTTTGATTCATTGTTGTATATTGTACTTACCCCACTCACGGCACCCAATAACATTTTTTGTGAGCCTTGATAATAAGTCTGTTTGAGCTGCTAAGGCATATGATATTTACCTCAATGTCTACAAAACCTCGCCTAGTGCTCAGCATATAAAAGAGGGTACAAAAATATTTATTGGATAAATGAATGAAAGGAGTAGAATCATATTACAAAATAGAAAAATTGTGAAACTGATGGACTGACTAGTATTTTTTGGTGAGAATAGTATGAGTCCATGTTGTGGGGTGGAGTACTTCTTGCATAAGTTGTTGGGATGGAAAGTCTTGACTCATCTGAGACAGCTTTGGGAAAAGAAGATAATTTTAATCTAAAACTCTGGAAAAATCAGTAGAAAAAATTTAATAGAGCGTATGAAAGATGTAACCATCACAGTCACTTTATAGACAGCAATAGAGGGAAACATTGATTCTGTACTCATTGAAGGAGTGGGTAATGTGATGGGCTGCTAACTACAAAGTCAGCAGTTCAAGCTCACCAGACACTCCTCTTGAGAAAGATGAGGGAGTCTGAGCCTTTTAATTCCAATCTCAGAAACCCTAGGAAACAGCTCTGTTCTGTCCATTAGGGTCCTATGAGTTGGAACAGACTCAATGGCAGTGGGTTTGGTTGTATTTGTTTTGTTTTTGTTTGGGGCGAAGTGGTAGTTACATAATTTGTTGTCAATTTGAGACTTTAGAGCAGCGGTTCTCAACCTCTGGGTTGCATCCCATTTGGCGGTCTAATGACCCTTTCATAGGGGTCACTCAGTTCATCACAGTGGCAAAATTACAGTTATGAAGTAGCAACGAAAATAATTTTATGGTTGGGGGGGTTACCACAACATGAGGAACTGTATTAAAGGGTTATAGCATTAGGAAGGTTGAGAACCACTGCTTTAGAGTGAAGGGGTGGAGTTTAGCCTGTCAATCAGGTCACAGCTTGATGACCTCATTTGGAAGCACTAAGGAGACAAATTACTCATTGGAGATGGGACACTCACTCCCTGTGAGACGTTACTAATGGCCAGCCTGATAGAGCTATGCTGATGCAGCCAGAGCAATAGAGTTGGACAAGCCATGTGGAAACCCCTGCCAGTGCTGAGATGCTTCTACCACCACTGGATCCAAAAGACTTTCCACCCACTAGTCTGTGATCTTCCTGCATTCAGTGTCATTGCATGTGTTTCATGAGTCTGAAGAGAAATGTATAGATTGGTATCAGACACATGAGCTAATATTGACTTATGGACTTGAGCCGGACTGGGCTGGGATGTATTCTCAATATTCAACTTCTCTTTTATATAAAGCTCTTTGTTATACATATATGAGTCTCTCGATGGGTTTGTTTCTCTAGTCTACCCAGACTAACACAGGAGGACAGGAATATTGTCTGAAATTAGTAGCCATTTAAATAGCTTATTAAATATTTCATGAAAAGCTTATTTCCATAGCCCAAGTACTATAGACTTTAAATTTAACGAGGGGAAACTTGTTTTATAGTGTTGGAAATTATATTCCAATGAAATCAAGTTTATCTTTAGAAGTGGGTTTTAAGAAGCCTGAAGGATTGGTAACGCTGAAGAAAATATGGAACAGATGTTGCCTCAAGCAGTCCTGGATGAAATGTTTTTGATATAAAGCTAATGAAAAGGGATAGTGTCATTGCTATGGTATTTTCCCTAAATTTATACATGTTTATCTATCTAATCTTTGATGTGTCATTTTTTTCAAATCTCATCAACAGTTAAACAGTTTTAAATACATATTAAATGCGCTTTGAATTTATAGTTACTTGTTTTTTAAAAAATATAAAAACCACTAAATGAAATTTTAGAAGTGTAAATCTTGCTCTTGTTTAATGGAATTACAAGGGGCTTCAAAAAGTTTGTGGAAAAAATGCATTATATTTTAATTCCATTCCCCCCCAAAAATTTTTTTGAAGCCCCTGCAGCCTTCTTATTAAATACTTTTGCTTTGAATGATTAGTGAATAAATAGCTAGACCATAAAAGTAGTGGTCGTTTTGGAGAGAAAGGAGGAATAGCTATATATTTTATTATGCTTTAATCCTTGCAATTAAGTCAGCCTTAAAGGCATGCTTAAAGAGATGCCCACTGCCATCAAGCTGATTCAGACACAGCAATCCTATAGGAAGACAATGACTGTTCGTGAGGTTGTCGAGGCTGGAGAGCTCTAAGGTAGCAGGCAGCCTCACCTGTCTCCCACGGAGCAGCTGGTGGGTTCCTTGCAGTTAGCAGTCTATTGCTTTAACCACTGCAATACCTGCACTCCATCGCCTCATGAGATAGTAAATTATCATCTGATAATCGTATATGTGCTATGTGAGTAATGAAACTGCATTTGACACATCAGTGTGCTGGGTGCCCTATAAAGATATTAAACAGGAATCCGAATATACTCGGTTCTCTATTATTTTGGAGAATTGCGGAATTTTATAAATGAACGGAGTAAAATGGTGAGGGGCCATATTTGACCTCCTCTGGCTTCAGTAGGAAGAGGAATTCATCTGAACAGCAGCCCAAAGTCAATTGCCACAAGACAGAGCTCAGACCATCCTCCGGGCTCCATCCTTCTTTTCCCTGCTCTGACTCCAAATGCTCCTCCAGGGTGCTCTGCTGTGCTGCTGGGTTCAATCATGACTTCCAATGGCCACAGAGAACTCGAAGACAATATTCACAATGAAGGGTGTTTACTGGGGAAGTTGACAGGTTTCCAAAAGTCAGGAGGACAAAACAGTACGTATAGTCTTTATTCTTTATAGGTTCCTTTCTTAAGCAGCTGCCCAGTCTCTGGTCCTCAGTCTGCAGCTACATGATCCCTGGCCTCTGCCTTGTTCAGTGCACCTGCAAGTCTGTCCATGCTCAGCCTCACAGTCCCAAGGGCTCTGGTCTCAGCACAGTGGCTCTTCTGTCTTTGTGTCTCTAGTCTCCAAATGACATGGCCTCTGCTACTTAAGCCATTTCAGGTAGGGATCTTGAAAGAGCATGCTCTACTGGTGGTCCCTCCTCTTTGATAGTCCTGGGAATTCTCTCTTACATTCAGCGGAAAGGCTTTGATAGGGGTGTGGTTTGTGTCTTTCAACAGAACGCACCCCCACCCCTAAGAAGTAAAGGGCAGTGACTTGGTTCACATGCTGCATTAAGGTGGAGACCCATTTTACACCTGTTCATTAGCATAGCAGAGAACTACCTCCTAAATGCGATTATAACCAAGGTACAGAAGCTAGAATTTACAACCCATCATAAAAGGGATTATAGATAGAAGAGTATATTAAGAAATTTCATTTCACAATATAAACAAAACCTTATGTATTACCTCCATTTTTAAGCTTGAACAACAAACAAACAAAACAAAAGGGGTTTCAGGGAGATTGCCTCTTGACTGGTATCTCTAAATGCTATACACCAAACTTCCAGATGCATTTTGATGTTCGAACCCACCCAGAAAATGGGGCTGATAATCAGCTGTTGAAAAGTAAGAGCCGTGAAAACCCTTATACATATGAGAGTGTGTATCTTAAAAAAAATTTTTTAAGAATATTTTTCAAAGCAATGTATTATTATTATTATTTACAAAACAACCTTATCACCTTCAAAGTACTCTCCATTACATTAAATACATTTGTCAAATCTGTGATTCCATTCTTGGAAACATTTTTTCAAACTCATCTATATGGATGGCTGACTGCACCACCTTTATTTTTTTGTCACCTCTTCTATGTCATCAAATCGCTGTCCTTTCATGTCCCTCTTCATTTGTGGAAATAAAAAGAAGTTTCACAGAGTGAGGTCAGGTGAGTAAGGTTCATGGGCCCCTGTCTGCCACGAATCAGGCCTTTTTTGTCACACACTGGTTAATCTTTTCAGAACCTCTAAATAGAAAGCTTGATTGACAGTCTAGCCTGATGGAACAAACTCTAAATGCACTATCCCCCCTCACAAAACAAGCAAACAAGCATCATTTTGATCTTTAATTTCATTTGACTGCCTTTTTTTGGCTAAGGTGACCATGGTGTCTTCCACGGGCTTGATTGAGATTTGCTTTCAGGGACCTAAGAATAGCACCATGTTTTTTCACCAGGAATGACCTTAGGAAAAAGTATGGGTCATTTTGGAGCTGTTCGTTCAAAGCAGGACATGTTTCCACTCAACGCTCATTTTCCTGGTCACTCAGAACCTGAGGCACACATTTTGCAGCGACCCTTCTCATGTCCAAATCTCCCATTAAAACTTGCTGAACTGAGCTCCGCAGTAGTCCAGATAACTTCCCCATCACGTCAGTGGTCCATCATCGGTCTTGAGCACAAGTACATGGATTTTGTTGACATTTTTGTCCATTTGGGAAATTGACGGACATCCAGAATAAGGTTTGTCATCAATGGACATGTCACCTTTTTGTGAAATGAGAAAACCATTCATACACTTGAGTTTTTCCCATAGCACTGTCCTTGTAAGCTGTGTTCAACATCACCACAGTTTCTATGGTATTTTTCCCGAGCAGGAAACAAAATCTCACAGCAGCATGCTGTTCTCTTAAATCACAAAAGACGAGGTGCGAGTGGAACTGCTTTTACAAAAAAATTCACTGGACCAGAAAGAACCTTCCCAGACAATGCCACTGGGTGCACAAACTCAGAGTTGCTAGATACTCGCCTAGTGGGAAAAATGCAAACTATGAAAGCTCTGCCCAGTGGAGCTTTTAATGTTTTGCAGGTTTTTTATAGGTGGTGGTAGTGGTGGTGGATTATCCCCTCATATGTATATACATATTTTAATGACCAGCCTTACAACTGAGAGGGTCCTAAGGAGTGGTTGTGCAATTTAAAGGGAAAATAAGAGAGAAGAAACAAGGGGACCAAGAACTGACTTCTTCCATCATGTCAGAAACAAGAGAGAGTTAACGTATTCTCCAACTGGCTTATATAGTCTTGGGCTAGCAAGTCCTGGTAAGCACATATGTAACAAGGTGGGCAGGTAGTAGAGGCACATACATAATAGGATGGGCAGCGACTAGAGTTAGGAAGGCAGCTTCACCTTGTATGTACCTGAGCCCTCTCCAGGGGAAACAATCTATGATCAGTATCAGAAAGGAGTTGGCCGTGCTTTGGGAGGGACAGACCATAGAGTCTGGTTGCTTTTGTTGGCAGAGAGCTTCTGTGCTTATAGTAAGCAGCCCATGTGCTTGTAAGAATCAGTATGAAAGTAGCAATATTATGTGGGGAGTTTGAGGGGGGTGATTTTAGGAGAATGTGCCTGGGATTTATCTCCTACTCACAAACACAAAGGGCTTCCCACACCAGAGTCTTGGTCTTCTAGACTCTTTGTCATGAGTCTAGAGAATGTGTCCACACCCACTCTCTTCCCGGCCCTAGTTTTCTAAAACACATATATACATATGTTGTTGTTGTTATGTGCCATCAAGTCAGGTTCCCACCCACAGCGACCCTGTGTGTAGCAGAATGAAACACTGTGTAAACAAGAATGAACCAGTACAGCCCTGCGCCGTCCCCATGCTCATCCCCATGACGGAGCTCATTGCTTCACCATGGGGTCAATCCCTCCGTTGGAGGGCCTTCTCTCCTCCACTGCTCCTCTACTCCACCCAGCACGCATGATGTTCTTCTCTAGGGACTGGTCTCTCCTTATGTGTCCAAAGGACAGGAGACAAAGCCTTGTCATCTTGCCTCTAAGGAGCCCTCTTTGCCCTTCATCTGAAGGGGCAAAGGCAGCAGAGGCCCTGCCATGGAAACCCTGTCGGGCAGCTTTACTCTGCACACATGGTTTGTCACGACTCAAAATTTACTTTGCAAACCACACCACCAACCTAATAATTATTAGCAGAATCTTCTTTCCTCTCTGTCACTGTTTTATCCTCTTCTCGTTTGTTTTGTATCCAAAAACTGTATTTCCACATGAATATTTGCTGTCTGGCATTTTTCATATGAGCACACTGATTATACATACTTAAAGTTAAAAAAATGTTGTAGTTGGTATGAGGTTTAACAAGAATGAAAGGGATAAAATCGCAAATACAAAAGCAATTGTTTCTTAAGATCCAGAACCAGCAATCAGTGGGTGAGACTTAAAACTCAGCAAAGAATTGGTATTTATAAAAATTCTGGAATAAAATCTATAATTATTCCTTCCCTCCCCCCTATAAAAAAGAAACCCACAATATTTTAATAAAAGGTTCCTATGTGCAATGATATCCCAACATTATAAATATTTAGATGCTAAAACACTGGGCTGAAAGTTACACAGCACTAGACTGGGTTAATTAGAGGGGACCTTGGGACGGAGTGTGGCTACCTGCTCAGCACTGAAGGCATTGCTAATGTGATCTGTTGTTCTGACTTCCGCTAAAGGGCCACTGAGATCCAGAAATGTCTTTTGCTTCTTCCTCCTCAAATAAAAGTTTTGGAAGTAGGATTGAAAGCAGAACTTCTAATGTCAAAACCACAAAAATGTTATGGTTTAGGGGTATTTAATCTTGATAGGCTGTTTTAAAAGATCTGCTTCTTTGATTTTAAGACTAAAAGTGGGCAAATGGGCTCCAAACTAGAAAACAAATCAAAATGTTTTACAGTCACCTCAAATACATTTGGCTTAAAGAAAAGAATTTTAGAAAACCAATGCATATCATATGAATAAAGTGTTATATAAGCCAAATGTACCACCAAAAATTCTAGAGAGCTTAAGCAAATATATCCATTTTTTATCCTCAAATATTTCATTATTGTTACATAGTTGAAACCTTTTTCCAAGAAAGAAGATAAAGTTTAGTTATTTTCTCCAGCTAAAGTAAATTTCCAGTCCAATATTTGCTCCTCAAATCCTTTGTTTGGGGGTTGCAAGAACAAATAATTGAGCTGCTGTGTGTGAAGTTAGTTAGCTATCTTTTTTCAATTAGCTTCTCTACACTTTGACCTCATCAAGTAGAATACACATGAACCAAATCAACTATATCTGTATAAAGAAACCATAGAGACACTCAATATAATCAATCAGAACAAGGCCAGAAGCAACTGAAAAACAGACCATCAATTGCTCATATGCAACTTTAAGTTTCAATGTAAAAAAATTAAACAAGTCCATGAGAGTCAAAGTACAACAACTGGTAGTACATCCCAACTGAATTCAGAGACCACATTAACCATAACTGGACACAGTATGATTGAAGATCAGATGAGTTGCAGATGGCATTAGGAATATCAGATCCCAGTATTGCTTTTCACTGTAGGTTAGACCTGAACACATGCACAGGTACAGATAAGAGAATGGGAATAACGATGCCAGAGGGTAGAGGAAAGTGAGGAAAGGAGGAGAGGAAGGGGGACCAATAACAATGATTGACACATAACCACACACCCCACCTCCAGGGGATGAACAACAGAAACCACGGGGAAAGGGAGACAGTGGTTGGTGTGATATGAACATAATAATAATTTATAATTTATCAAGGGTTCATGAGGGTGGGGAGGGAGAGAGCGAAAAAAGAGAAGCTGATACCAAGTGCTCAATAGAAAGTAAATGTCTAGAAAAGAATGATGGCAACATATGTATAAATATGCTTGATACAATTGATGTATGGATTGTTATAAGAGTTGTATGAGCCCCCAATAATATGATCTTTTAATAGAAAAAAACCCCAAGAATATCACACATGGAAAGGGCAAAAAGTCATTAAAAAGACAAGAAGGGGGATAAAAAGACCCAAATGGATGTCAGGAAAGATAGAAACCTTCTCTTGAACATAGAGTAGCTAAATGAGTTGAAGAAATAATTAGGTAGAAGAAAGGAAAAGACGACATCAAAGAGCAAAGCAAAATATTATAATGAAATGTACAAAGACAGAGTTTGAAAGCCCAAAAGGAACAAGATTCTTTGTATTTCTCAATCAGAAAGAACTGAAGAAAATTTTCACACCTCAAGTTGAAATATGGAAGAATTCTCTGGGCAAAATATTGAACTTCACAGGAAGCATCAAAAGAGCAAGGAAGGAATACACAGAATCCCTGAAATGAAAGAATGGCCCCATGTTCAACAATTACAGGCAGAAGCATTTGTTTTTTTCTAAATCATTTTATTAGGGGCTCATACAACTCTTATCACAATCCATACATACATCAATTGTGTAAAGCGCATTTGTACATTCATTGCCCTCATCATTCTCAAAACATTTCCTCTCCACTTAAGCCCGCGGCATTAGGTCCTCATTCTTCCCCTCCCTCCCCGCTCCCCCCTCCCTCATGAGCCCTTGATAATTTATAAATTATTATTTTGTCATATCTTGCCCTGTCCGACGTCTCCCTTCACCCACTTTTTGGTTGTCTGTCCCCCAGGGAGGAGGTAACATATAGTTCCTTGTAATCAGTTCCCTCTTTCCAACCCATTCTCCCTCTACCCTCCCAGTATCACCACTTACACCACTGGTTCTGAAGGGATCATCCGCCCTGGATTCCCTGTATTTCCAGTTCCTATCTGTACCAGTGTACATCCTCTGGTTTAGCCAGACTTGCAAGGAAGAATTCGTATCATGATAGTGGGAGCGGGGAGGAAACATTTAGAAACTAGAGAAAAGTTGTATTTTTCATTGTTGCTACATCGCCCCCTGACTGGCTCATCTCCTCCCCGAGACCCCTCTGCAAGGGGGTCTCTAGTGCAGGCAGAAGCATTTGATCAAAAACTGATAACATTGAATGAAGACATCGAAGATGAACTGCAGACATTGATAACAATTTTTTTAAAGACTCCAGAAATTGATGAAGTACTTATTTGGAATATTTCAATAAACTAATGCTGTGCTAGAGGCGCTCACTAGTCTGTGCCAAGAAATTTGGAAGACAGCTACTTGGACACTTGACTGGACAAGATTGGTACGCATTCCAAGAAATATGATCCAACCGAGTGTGGAAATTATCAAACAATATCATTAATATGACTCACAAGTAAAATTTTGTTAAAGATAATTCAAAAATAGTTGCAACAGTGTGGCAGAGGACTGCCAGAAATTCAAGCTGATTGAGAGGAGGGCATGGAAGGAGATTACCATTGCCAATGCCAAACAGATGTTGGCTGAAAGCAAAGAATGCCAGAAGGATGCTTATCTGATTTCAATGACTGCAAAGGCATTCAACTCCGTGGATCATAAGAAATTATGGTTAATGTTATCTAAAAATTTCAGCATATTTTATGGAGGTCAGACAGGATCAATATGTTAAATAAGAGATAGCCATTTAAATAGAACAAAGGGATAAAGTGTAATTTAAAATTAGGGAGTGGTGTGTCAGTTATGTCCTCTGACCACACTTAAACTGAGCAGCTGGACGAGATGAAAACCAGTGTGGCATCAGGGTTGGGAGAAGACTCATCGACAACCAGTGATATGCCTGCGCCAAAACCCTGAACACACAATAGAAGAAAACGTAAAACATTTATGAATGAAGTTAAAATTTACAAATGAACTTTTTACATGATTTGTACTTCAATACCAAGAAAACAAAGACCCTCACAACTTGACTAGTAGGCATCATTATAAATGAAGAAAATATTTAAGTTATTTAGGATTGCCTTTTACTTAAATAAAAGATCGGTCCATGAAAGCACCAGTCAACAAGTCAAATCCGACAGAGTGTTTAGTAAGTTTGCTGAAAAAGACCTCTTTAAAATGTTCAAAAGCAAAGATGTCACATTGAAGATTTAGGTGCGCATGACACAAACCATGATATTTTCAAGCACGTCATATACCTTAAAGGCTGAAGAATGAATAAGGAAGACTGAAGAACAATTAATGCATTTGAACTATGATGTTGGCATAGAATATGGAATAAAATGTAAAACCTGATTGCTCGTTAGAAGCTAGATGGCAAGACTTTGCTTTACGGACTTTGGACTTGTTAGTAGGAGGGGCTAGTCCCTGGAGGAAGACAACATGCAAGATGAAATAGAGAGTGATCGCAAAGAGGAAGGTCTTTAATACAGTGCATTAATATAGTGGCTGCAACGATGGTGAGGATGGTGCAAGACTGAGCAGTGTTTTATTCTATTGTACATACAGTCACTATGAATTTGAACAGATTCTACAGCACCTACCAACAACATATGTATGCAAAAGCTAGACAAGGAATAAGAAAGACCAAGGAAGAATGAATGCATTCGCATTATGCGCTCATGAAGAATATCGAGTAGATCATGGACTGCCAGAGAAATGAACAATTGTGTCTTGGAAGAAGTTACAGTCAGAATGCTCTTTGGAAGCAACTTTGATCAGACGTAATTTCATGTCCTTTGAATGTGCCATCAGGAGGGGCCAGGTCCTGGAGAAGAACAGCATGCCTAGCAGTGGGTCAGTGGAAAAGGAGACCTTCAGTGAGACTGATTGAATGGGTTAGACTGGCAGAGACTGGGAGGGTGGCACATGACTGGGCAGTGCTTTGTTTTGTTATGCATAGGGTCCATGTATCTAACCTGAGACTCAATGGCACTTAACTACAATAGCAACACTTTAAAATAATCCTGAAGATTTTAGCTTCAAGAAAATTATCTCCAGGCTCTTGTGGGGTAAAAGTTACTAAATCATGCCTATGGTGCTCTTCTTGTAGAGAAAAATTATATCTATATTTATAGCTTCAAAACAAATAAAATAGGTGTCAAGAAGGTAATATTAGAGCCATTTTCTATTTAATTTTGCACTAATTGGCTCACC
The DNA here is from genome assembly GCF_000313985.2 of Echinops telfairi. Lineage (NCBI taxonomy): Eukaryota > Metazoa > Chordata > Mammalia > Afrosoricida > Tenrecidae > Echinops > Echinops telfairi. Next base: position 74,349,158 of record NW_022103920.1, read on the forward strand.
AAGCTTCCCAAGTTAATATAGTAAGAAACACAAATTCAGGGCATTTTTCATTGGGATGTTGAGTTCCCTGAGATGGGTCCTGTATCTTTCTCACGACTTACGCCTAAATACAGAACCAAACACATGGTTGTATTCAAGAAACAGGAAATGAGGAAAGAATGCAGCCTTTCTTAGAACTGTGCCTTTGTGGCATCCTCAACAGATGAGTGTGTCCAGTGAAGACCAGATCATGCACATCATTGGGCCGCCCCACTTGTCTCCCTCACATGCTGTGAACCTCATAAAGGAAAAGGACTGGCAGCTGCTCAGCTTGCTCTTCTGTACTTAAGTTATTGATCTAGTATTCATTTTTTAAGAAGAAAGATAAAATGTTTATTTATGCTGTGCTTAATTTCTTTTTAAGAATATAATTTAAAGGACATTTATAGAGGTCTAAATACAGGCATCTATATATGTAAATATATTTATATATAACAATAGGGAAATAGATCTATGTACATATATTTATATGTTAAGTATCAAGATTGTGGACAAATATTGGGTCTCTACTTAAGTCCTCCCTCAATACAAGAACACTTTGTTCTAATAACCTGGCATTCTGTGATGCTCACCTTCTCAGCACATTCACCGAAGACAACATGGTTGCATAAGCAAATGTGGTGAAGAAAGCTAATGGCACCCGGCTAACAAAAGATACAGCATCTGGGGTCTTAAAGGCTTGAGCAAGCGGCCATCAAGCTGAGAAGCAACAAAGCCCACATGGAAGAAGCACACCAGCCTGTGTGATCATGAGGAGTCAATGGGATCAGGTATCAGGCATCAAAGACCCAGAACGAAAAATCACATCAAAGTGAATGAAAGGGAGCATGGAATGGAGACCCAAAGCCCATCTGTAGACAACTGGCCATCACCTTATAGAAGGGACACAAGGAAGAGCTGAACCAGTCAGGGTGCAGTATAGCACTGACAAAATATACAACTTTCCTCTAGTTCTTTAACGCGTCCTTCCCCCACCCCTACCCATTATCATGATACCAATTCCACCTTACAAATCTGGCTAGACCAGAGCATGTACACTGGTACAGCTAAGAGCTGGAAACACAGGGAATCCAAGAGAGATAAACCCCTCAGGACTGATAATGAGAGTAGCAATAACAGGAAGGGAAGGGGAAGGTGGGGGAAGAAAGAGGGAACCAATCACAGTGATCGACATATAACCCTCTCCCAGGGGGACAGACAGCAGAAAAAATAAATGAAGGGAGACAGTGGTTAGTGCAAGACATGAAAAAAAATTATAAGTTATTAAGGGTTCATGAGAGAGGGAGGGTGGGAGAGGGGAAAATGGGCTGATACCAAGGGTTTAAGTAGAAAGAAAGATTTTTGAAAATGATGATGGCAATATATGTACAAATGTGCTTGTCACAATAGATGGATATATGGATTGTGATAAGAGCTGTAAGAGCCCCCAATAAAATTATTTTTTTAAATACAATTTAGTTCTACATGAATGTCTACTTGTTCACACAGTGCTTTGTGTATTTGGTGTCAGTCTTGGCTACCTTAGTTAGCAATGCTGTTGCTATTTACTTCACCCAAGAGGAAGTAAGTGCCTACCCCATGTTTCCTGGAGCTATTCAATTTGCACTATTTTTCCCTCCCCTGAACACAGCCACTAAGAAGCCCTGGTGGCACACAGGTTACAATGCTCAGCTACGAACCCAAATTAGCAGTTGGAACCCACCAATTGGAACTGTAGGGCACTCGATTTCTGTAGAGCTTGGAGGAATACAATCCCAATAAAACAAACCCAAACTCCCTGTACTCAGTCCATTCTGACTCACAGTGACTCTGCACCCTGATGGCGTAGTGGCTATTCATTGGGCTGCTCACCACAAGGTCAGCAGTTCGAAACCAGCAGCCACTCAGTTGGAGACACACTTGGCTTTCTACTACCACAAAGAGTTATTTATAGCCTTGGAAACCCACATGGGCAGCTGTACGCTGCCTTTTAGGATCACTATGAAAAAACCTATGAGGCAGCTTTATTCTGTCCTATAGGTTTGCTAAGAGTTGGAATTTGACTAGACAACAGAGTGTGGGTTGGAAAACTCAAATTCAAACTCAATGCTATTGATTCCATTCTGACTCAGTGACCCTATAGACAAAGTAGAACTGCCCCTGTGGGTTTCAGAAGTTGTAAATCTTCATAGGAGCGGAAAGCCTCTCTCTCCTTTGGAGCAGCTGATGGGTTTGAACTGCTGACCTCATCGTTAGCAGCCCAACTCCTAACCCACTATCATTGTTGTATAAAAGTTAATAATTCAATTTCTCAATCTCTTCAGTTGTACGATGTATGTGGTCACGTGACACCATCCTGACCAATGAGCTACTGTGTTGACTGGCGCTACCGCATGCATTCTCTTCCCTGGCCTCTTCCATCCTGAAGATGGATGGTGCGGGGGCATCCTGAAGGGGAACAATGGGAAGCTTGGTAAGGATGGCAGCCCAAGGGTAAGACGTTGACCACATTGTGGAGCCATCCCACCCTGGGGAGGCTACATGAACTTCTCTTTATGAAAGAAAAAAAGAAGCCCTTTTACTATAATTTTAGTTTTATATTACATGCTACTGAATGCAATCATAACTTGTATACTAGAATATTGTATTTTGGGTTTTGGGCTCTATAACAGTAAGATAAATCCCCCCCAAATAATACGAACTTAAAATGAATTCAAATTGATCTGTTTCTCCACTATGTAAAATGATGGGTGGGTGGTGGGCGGGCAGGCATGTCCCGGTTAAGACATATATTGTAAGAAAAGGCCATTTACCTTGTTTTGCTGAATATACCCATAGCCATCAAGGCAATTCCACCAACTCACAGTGCTCCCAGATAAAATGGTTGGTAATCCTCGTTCGTTAGTCTAAAACAACTATGGAGCTTCCAAACCCAAGATCATAAATGTACCTCAAATATTTATTGAGAATGACTGAACTGGGTTTTCACAGATGTTTCTGATTTCAATTTGTTATGAGAATCTTTGAAGCAAATCACCACCCCAAAACCCAAACTAAGTGAGTTTACAGGCATATTTAGTCAGCACAAGGTCCTGACATGTAAATGCTTTGTACTCAGCTATGAGCCTAGAGGCTGGTTGTTCAAATCCACCAGCAGCATCACAAAAGAAAGGATTACAATTTTGCTTTCCTAGAGTTTACAGTCAAGAAAGAGCATAGCCAATGGAGTATTCTTCCTTTGTAACAGTTTTACAATGGGTTGGAATTGACTCAGTGGCAATATATGAAGGACCTTAACTTTATCTGAAAAATGGCTTCGCAGTCACGCCCAGATTTGTTTGGTTGTTTTTAATTTATAGGCTTTGAGATTTGTTTTTAATTGAATGATTATACCAAGGGATAGAAATCTTGGGGATCTTCTTTGAGTTCTGTTCACCAGAGTAATAAGGACCATGCTAATTATTTTTAGTAGATTTATAAATATGTGATTACTGAATCAATGCACAGAAATATTTTAAGATTCTTAATAGATTGCTTAATTGTTCTCCAGAAATAGTGTTCATATTTTTGTTCCCATCAACAACATAGGAGGGGTCTTCAAAAAGCGTATGGAAAAGTGGAACTAAAAGAATAGATCCTTTCCACAAAATTTTGGAACCCCTGGTCAGTGTTTTCACACTGCAAAATTTTAAACTCTAGGTATTAGTAAAAAACAAGCTTAAATTGTACTTCCTCATTTTAATTTCCCTTTTTCATTTGAGTTTAAAGTTTTTCACATATATTTGCTTTTTAAAATTTTTTTCCTATAAACCATCTATATCCTTCACTATTTTATCACTTGATGCTTTTACTATCATTCTCAGGACATCTTCATGTATGAAAGATATGGACTCGATGTGGCTAATGGATGATTTTTTTCTCACTTGTTTGCATGTGAATTTGTATAAGTTTATCTTGTGGGTGGTAACTTCCCTAACATCTTTTTTTGTGTGTGACTGGCATATTTTGTGGTTGGCATATTTCCCAAACACCTTTCAGTTAGAAACCAACTTCTCACCCACAGCACCATCAGAGCTTCTCCGTGAATCGCGTCCTCCCTAACAGGTTGAGGATGAACACCCAGACCGTCTTGGCCCGGCATTCACAGCCTGCTAGTTCAAAATGCCCCATGCTCAACACAGCACGTCCAAATATTTCCTCAGGGAATGGAGTAATATTCTGAAATTTGTCTTACTGGTCTTATTTCTGATTCCCTTTCAGACAAACAAAATAAAGGATATCACAAATCTTTTACACGTATCTATTTGATCATTCTAATCTCAGAAGTCACGCTGGAAAAGGACAGAGATATATGTGGTCCTTTGACTGTGGTCAAGTGGCTTACACAGGCCTCATCCAAGTATGATGCGTCAGTGTCAGCAGTGAAGTGTTTTTACTTCTGGAAAGACAGCTGCAAAATTATTTTGTAATTTGTACAAGTCAATTTGAACTTTCAGAAGGAATAATTTTTAAAATGCTGGTCTATCTTTTCAGAGAAAACTAATCTGTATTGCTATTTCTAAAATGTTTAAAAATCTGGTTTAATTCTTAAAATATCATTTTTAGAAAGAAAAAAAAAATCTCTGCTGATTTCTTTAAAACTTAAAAAAAGACATAGAAATTCCATTAACATATTTTAAAAATGCATCATCTTACTACTCAAACTAAATGATATTAATAATTATTTGCACATTTTATTTTTCTTACAATTTGATGCTCTTGTTTCAACTCACAGAACCTATATGCGACAGAATGAAGCACTGCCCTGCCCTGTGCCATCCTCACAATTGCTGTTATGTTTCAGCCCATTGCTGCAGCTACTGTGTCACTCCATAGTCTGCTTTCAGCCAAGATCCATCTGACATCAGCAATGATGTTCCTTGTTCCATGTCCTCTTCTGAATCCTCTTGCATAATAGTAGCTCCCTTTCGATGTATTTCTGCAACTGTTGTTGGACGATCTTTAGCAAAATTGTATTTGTAGATGATGTTAATGATATTGTTCTGAAATTTGTGAATTCTTTGGGGTCAACTGTCTTTAGAATGGGGACAAATCATGGGTACAGATAAAAGCTGGAAACATGGGGAATCCAAGACAGATAAACCCCTCACGAACATTAATGAGAGTAGCAATACCAGGAGGGGAAGGGGAAGGTGGGGGGAGAAAGGGGGAACCGATCACAATGATTTACATATAACCCCCTCCCTGGGGGGTGGACAACAGAAAAGTGAGTGAAGGGAGACAGCAGTCAGTGTAAGACATGAAAAAATAATAATAATTTATAAATTACCAAGGGTTTGAGAGGGAGTGAAGGTGGGGGAGAGAGGGGGGAGAAACGAGGAGCTGATACCAAAGGCTCAAGTAGAAAGAAAATGTTTGGAAAATGATGATGGCAGCAAATGTACAAATATGCTTGACACAATGGATGAATGGATGGATTGTGATGAGTTGTATGAGCCCCCAACAAAATGATTCTTAAAAAAAGAATGGGTACAAATATGATTTCTTCCAATCAGTTGGCTAGATACCTATCTTCCAAATTTCTTGCTATAGACAAGTGAGTGTTTCCAGTGCTTGCTGAACTATTTCAGATAGTACCCCACTAATTTCTGGAGCATGGGTTTTGGCTAATATTTTCAGTGCCACTTGGAGTTCTTCTTTTTTCCTTTGCTACCGTTGGTTCTTGACTGTGTGCTACCTCTCAAAATGATTGAATATCAACTAATTCTTTTTAGTACAGTGACTCTGTGGTAGTTGCGTAATTTTGTATCAACTTGAAGATATGCGTGTAGGGGTGGAGTCTAGCCTGTCAATCAGATCACAGCTTGATGGTACCTCCTTTTGGGTGTGGTCTTCTCACAAGGAGGGTCCTGAGAACCTCACTCTCTCTCTCTGCCATCAACTTCCTGTTGAAGAGCCATGCTGGGAGGTACCAGAGTCCTGTGATGCTGCCACAGCCACTGGATCCACAAGACTTTGCACCCACCAGTAGGTGATGTTCCTGCCTTCTGCATCATTACATGTGGCTGCATGAATCTGAAGAGGGACTTATAGACTAATATCAAACTAATGGACTAGCATTGGACTTACAGGCTTGATCTGGTCTGGGCTATGATGTTTGCCTGATATATAATAATTAATATAAAGCTCTCTCTTATACATATACATGAATGTCACTGGATTTATATTTCTAGGCAACCCGACCTAACGTTGACAATATATCTTTTTCCATCTTCTCTTGATAATTCCTGCATCTTTCAATATTTAGCCCATAGAATCTTTCAGTATGTCAACTCAAGGATTGATTTTTTTTTTCCCCTTCAGTTTTTTCAGTTTAAGATAGCCTGAAATTGGCTTCTGGCTGAATGCTGCCAAGATAGTGCTTTGTAGAGGTTGGCTGGGTAGCCTACATCTCATTTGGGCCTTGTGTTAGTCTGGGTTGTCTAGAGAAACAAATTCATAGACAATTATATTGTATAAGAAAGAGCTTTATATAAAGAGCAATTGTATATTAAGAAAATAACCCAGTCCAGTCCATATCAAGTCCATAAGTCCAATATTAGCTCATATGTCTGATAACAGTCTATAAATTCCTCTTCAGACTCACAAAACACATACAATGACACCGAATGCAGAAAGATCACAGGCCAGTGAGTGGAAAGTCTTGTGGATCCAGTGGGGGGGGGGAAGCATCTCAGCACTGGGGTGGGTCTCCACCTGGCTCCTCCAGCTCCAGGGATCTGGCTCCATCAGCATAGCTCCATGTGTGTCCCACAGGAAGAGTGTCTCTGGCCTCCAATGAACTATTTTTCTCCAACTTTCCTCCAAATGAGATCATCAAGCTACAACTTGATTGACAGGCTAGACTCCACCCTTTCCCAAGTTGACAACACATATACGTAACTGCCACAAGCCTCATGCCAGGAAACGGACCGAGATGGTAGATGTGATTGATCAGAACAGGGCTTTGGTTGATGCCCTCAAATAAGGAGGCAGGTCATGCCTTTTAAATGCATGCAGCTCCCTGACTTCAGCCTCAAGTTCCCACACAGTGCAGGGCAGAGGAATGTCTGACAAGCCAGGCAAAGGGTGGCTATCAATACAAAATGAGCAGCCACAAGATGGGCCAAAAAGATAGACATCAGAGAAAAGAAAGCCAAGATAACAGATTTTTGTCATTTTAAAGTCATGAAGGCAAAGAAAATGAGGAACAAGCTAGTGAAGTATGAAGTGAAGAAGCTTCAAAGGGCGGCTCTCCTGAAAGCTTCTACCAAAAATAGCACGGGCTGTGAGGGGCCTGCTACAGCAAGTGCAGCAAAGGTTCCAGCAAAGAGGTGGCTGCTGCCGGCAAGAAACACCCCCCACCCCAGCCCCAGAGAAGGAAGGTCCCTGCTCAGAAAGAGAAAGCTGCACTCAAGACCAGAAAGCACCTGCCCCAAAGGCAACTGGCAAGAACATGTAAAATGCTGTCATAAAGTAATCAAGTTTCTATTGGGCAGGCTCAAAAAAACAAAAAAAAAGATAGACCTAGATTGATTCAAAGTACATTTTATACTAATCTCATTTCACTGACACTACAGAGACAATCCACTCCCAAGTGGAATTATAAATACAGGCATTGCCCTCCCCCCAGAAGAATTTATTTCAAAGGACGGCATTGAATCTGCAGCTCCGGAAGAGGGACAGATCTGATCAAAGCACACAGGAGCAGATGAAGGGGGAGGGCGAGAGAGTGGACCACATCCTGGCCCACCAGGCCTTGAGGACGATGACCCCAATTAGAGGAGCCAGTCCACAGAGAGGACCACATGGCTAGCCCCACTATGAGACATGACACCCCTCACTGACCCATGGCCATGTTGGGGGACAGCACCAGAGACACAGTGTGGGAATTGCGCCTGATCTGATCCCGCCACACGGAGCAAAGGCGGGTGCATCAAACAGCAAGGGAATGAAGCGGCAATGTCCCCAGGGAATGCTAAAGGTGGACTTTAGGGCCAGGGCATGGTACCCCAACCGACTGGACTAGAAAATACTCCTAAAGGCCAGCAAATGATCCTTGAACTAACTACAAGCTTTTCTTTCTTGTTGTGCTTTGTTTTGTTTGTTTTTTTGTCAGTGGTTTGTTGTTGTTGTTGTTTTGTTGTATATTGTTGCTTGGTTTTG
>NW_022103920.1:74358964-74361146 GCF_000313985.2 Echinops telfairi
TAAAAATAAATAAATAAATGCAGGCATATATTCAGGTTATGATTTATAATATTGGGGTAGGATAGAGACATATTTCAATCCATAATAGACATATTTTCCATAGCTGAGTAAATAGTCTATATTCAAATATGTGCTGAAAATTTTCTTTTGGGGCAACATCACATCATGAACATTTTTACACATAGTTAAATCTTTTTTCCACAGTACCCTCCCTTCTTCCTACACCATGCACAGGCCGTTAAAGTCGACTTAAGGAAAACAAAGGAAAAGTAACAAATAATATTGCTGCATTGCCATCCTCAGAAAAGATGGTGAAATCATTGTATTGAGGCTACACGTTTTGTAACACCTTTTGGTGAGTGACATACATATTTTCTAATATGTGCTATTGGCAAATATAGGGTACAGTGATAATCATTATTATCCATATTTTTTAAATATAAAAACTAAAGGTAGATAGGTTGAGCTGTTTGTCCACAATTTCCCTGTAGTCATAGAAAAAGATTTCAAACTGAGATTTCCATATCCCCATACTTACTGTCTCTATATGAGGGAGTTCTAAACAGTTTAGGGGAAACAAATAACCTTATTTTCCCATGAACTTTTTGAAGCTCCTCCCTAAGGGCTACAGCATAGTAATAATATTTATTAAACAACAATATCAAAATGTGAAGCTGCTGTTTCTTGCCATGTCTGCCAACTAGCTCTGTACACTTGCAAATGCAGTACTTTCATTTCCCTAACCCTGGTCTGGAGAATGTTGTGGTTTTTTTTAATTTAAACAACAAAAGAGTTTTGGAGTCCTCAAGGCCCCCAAATGTTTATTTTCAGTGTTCTTTGAGTTTGGGGAACAAAAAGGAGTCTGAAAGGGTAACTCAGGACGGAAGTGGGCAAGGAGTAAGTGGTCTCAGTGAAATCTCACAGGGTACTTCTTGCCACCCTTGGAAAGTGTGCCACTCGCACAGTTGTCATGGGAAAAGTCCCGGCCATTTTCTCACCAGTTCAGTTTTCTGTTTTCTTGACACTTCATAATAAATCCCTGTAATCATTCTGTCTCCTTCTAGAAAATGTATCAAAATTATACCTCTGAAATCCCCCCACATAGTCACGATGACCTTCTGAGATGATCTCTGTGCCTTGCGTTGAACTAGCCCAGCATTCTCTCAGAAGCTGGTCTTTGGATCAGACCTGACTTAACCTCTCATATGGTGGTTTTAGAGGAAACCAGGCTTCCAAAATTGACAGAATACCAATTACAATATTTCCATACAAATTGATTAAGCACTGGAAGTGCACAATAGCTTATGCCAAGAAATTTAGAAAAGCTACCTGGCAAACAAACTAGGAGAGATACATATGTGTGCCTAGTCCAAAGAAAAGTGACCCACAGAATGCAGAAATTATCAAGCAATATTATTAGTATCATATGCAGGTAAATTTTTTCTGAAGATAACCAGACTATCATTAGAGAACTGCCAGATATTTACACTTGGTTCAGAAGAGGATGTGGGTGAAGAATAACCTTGCTGACATGGGATGGATTTAGGTTGAAAACAGAGACTACCAGAAAGATGCATACTTGTGTTGTATTGACTATGCAAAGGTATTTGACATGGGCATCATAAGAAACTATCGATAACATTGAGAAGAATAGGAATGCCAGGATACTTCAGTGTTCGTGCAGGATCTGTACATAAACCAAGAGGCAGTCATCACAACAGAATAGGAACCGTTGTGTGATTTAAAATCATAAAAAGTGTGCATCGGGGTTGTATCCTTTCACCATACATATTCAATTTGTAGGCTAAACAATAGGCTGAGAAGCAGGAATATATGAGCAAGGGTGCGGCATTAGGATCAGAGGAAGGTTTTTTTTTTTTAACAACCTGTGGTGTGCAGATGTTCCTGATGGCACTCAACAACAACAACAACTTTGTATGCTGAAAGTGAAGAGGACTTGAAGCACTTGTTGGTGAAGATCAAGGACTGCAATCCTTAGTATACATTGTGACATATTGTATACATTGTGACATATTGTATACATTGTGACATGTTCTATACATTGTGACATATTGCATACATTGTGACATTTCATATACATTGGGACACATAAGGAAAACCACAATCCTCCCAACTAAACTAATAGACAATATCATGATAAATGGAGAGAAGTTTGAGGCTG
>NW_022103920.1:74362664-74402079 GCF_000313985.2 Echinops telfairi
AATGCTTCCTCCCCCCAAGGGCACCTAATAACAACATGTATCCCTGATAACTACAAAGTCAGCGGTTCTAAACTACCAGCCACTCCAAGGGCAAAAGGTGAGGCATTCTTCCCCTTAAAGCTAGATGGTCTAAGAAACCCGCAGGGGCAGGGCTATTCAGTCTTACAGGGTTATTTCGAGTTGGAATGAACTCCATGTACGTTGAGTTGTAGTTCCATGATGCCCGGTAGTAATGCTTTTTTCTCCTTTCTCAAAAGTTCAGATTAAATGCAGAATTTAATTTCAAATAAAGAACAAATAATAGGTTTAGGATTGGTCTATACCACGAGTCCCCCAAGTACAAACGTTCAGATGCTCAGTACTGCTAGGAGCCATGGAATCAGTGCTGCTCTACACTGACCCTCTGCACAGCAGAACGGACACTGTCCTGTCCTGCATCCTCATCACCGTTGTTCAATGTCTGAGCCCATTGTGGCAGCCACGGAGTCAAGCTGTCCTGTCGAGCCCATCAACTACTCCTTTGTCAGCTCCTGTCATGACGAAGTCTTGGAAACCCAAAGGGGCAGTTTGACCCTGCCCTAGAGGGAAGCTATGAGTCGGAATCAACTTGAAGGCAATGCGTGTGGAGTTGTGAGGTGGAAAAGCAAATTATCAGCAGGGAAGAAAGCTCTGGTTAGAACTACCGTTTTGAAGTTTAATCAACCTCCTCAACATAAAGGAAGTAATCATTACTTAATTACTTTCCCTTGAATAAACCTTGCTCCCTTTACTTCACAATAATGAGACAACCTTTTCTGGAAAAGGCAATACCGTTGTGGAAGTCAAGATTAGATTGCCGAAGATACACATTCCAGATGGTGCCGTGGTTCCGTGTTTTGGCACTCTGTCCCCTTGAATGCTCAGAGAAGTGTATTGTAGTGATTTAGGATCACTACTTTTGCTTTTGTCTCAATAAAGACACAAAAAATTGTTGAAGATCTATTCCCTCTTGGCCTATTTTAAGGCAACCTAACACAATTCAGGCTCTTTTTTCTTCCAACAATTCCTTCTTTCGGGTACTCTGGGAAAATGGTCAATCACAACATCCCTCACATATTTAGAACCATGCTGAGCTGCAGGAGCATCTGCCACCGTCTGTTTGGAAAACGTCAAAGCACATAAAACGACGCATAGTTCAAGGAAACATCTTGAGAATTAGTCTTGACACTCCTAGTTCAGTGGGCTCTCAGCTACCAGCTCCTCTTAAATAAGTCATGCCTTTAGCTCAGTTCAAAGCCTGACAAAGGTTATCCACCTTGCTTTTGTGTCACTGTGCAGTGCCTCACGCTGTGTTTCACCCCCCAAACACAAGCCAACCCACCTGTAGGTTCCTGTTTTATTGCCTCCAGCTGGTTTCTCATTTGTCTTGATTTAGTCTCAAGGTTTTTGCCATTATTGATGTGTGGTGGAGGACTATTCATTTATTTCATGAAGATTATCTCTGGATGCCTGTGCTATTTGGTGAGAAGGATGCAAATTTGGTGTTCAATATATTATTTGTTTCTGTGTAACAAGATAATGGATTTTGCTTGTAAGGAACAATATACTCCCCAAGAGATGGGAGGACTTCATCCAACAGTTGAGGAACTCCTGTGGAAAGAGGTGTTTATTTGAGGTGTTGAGATAAACTGGGATAATTCCCTATATCCTATAACTCTGAAAGCTCTTTATTTCTGTAATTACACTGAGGATCGGCTATTCTAGGTAAAACTAAACCTTTGAGGAGAACTGCTGAAAGGGGGTGCTCATTAGAGGTAAAAAATGGAAAGCCTGAAGAGAATTTTGACTTGTGTCTGTAGTGGCTGGAGGCCCTTTGGTCCTGGACCCACATGGTTTTAATCTGTCGTTCTAGACTGACTCAAAATGTTTCTGTGAGAGTATAGGTAGTAGTTACATAATCTGGTGTCAATTTAAGGATGAAGAGTGTAGGGGTAGAGTCTACCTGTCAATCAGGATATAGTGATATAGCCAATGAGGCCTGTGTGTGGGCCTGGCCTTCTGAGGATTCTGGGAACTCCGATAGTCTTTGGATGTTCTCTCTCTCTTTCTCTCTCTCAGCTCACTCCCTGTGAGACATCACTGCGAAGAAGACACATGGAGAGAGGCTGAGGAGCCAGACCTCCAGAGAAGCCATGTGGAGACCCCTGCCAGTGCTGAGAGGCTTACAATGCCGCTGGACCCACAAGACTTCCCACCCAATAACCTGTGATTTTCCTGCATTTAGCTTCATTGCATGTGTTTTGTGAGTCTGAAGAGGACTTTATAGATTGGTATCAGACATATAGGCTAATATTGGACTTAGGGACTTGATTTGGACTGGGCTGGGATATTTTAATATTAAATTGCACTTCTATATATAACTCTTTCTTATGTACATATGAGTGTCCATGAATTTGTTTCCCTACTCTACACAGACTAACACAGTACACTCCACTGAAAAAAGAGGGGGAGTTACACTATCTTTTTGGTAACTCACCCCCAGTTACCTAATTTTCTTAATCTATAAAATTAAGTCAATAATTCTCTATCAGTTGGGGTAAACACTAAAATACTGAAACAAAGATTTCAAAATATAATAGTTTCAAAAAGACAATGATTTCAATAAAACAACTGTTGATTTCTCAGAGGAATGATTTAAGGGTGGACATCTCAAGTCCCTTAAATCTATGCAAAAGAGTTCTGTTGGGCATTGGGCTCCTAACTGCAAGAACCAGCAGTTCAAATCTACCAGCTGCTCTAAGGGAGAAAGATGAGGCTTTCGGCCCCTGTAAATATTTACTGCTTCAGAAAACCACAGGGACAGGTCTAATCTGTATTATTTATGAGTGAGATTTGACTCAGTGGAAGTAAGAGTCTTTGATTTGTTTGGTTTTAAGAATTTTCTAGGAGTCCTGATGGTGTAGTGGTTATGTGTTGGACTGATAACCCCAACATCAGCAATTTGAAACCACCAGCTTGCTTTATGGGAAAAAGACAGGGCTTTCTACTTCCAAGAAGAGTTTAGAGTCTTGGTCACTCACAAGGGTAGTTCTACCTTGTCCTAAGAGTCACCATCGATTCAATGGCAGTGAGTTTGTTTGTTTGTTTAATTCAGGAACGCACATTCCTTCTGCCTTGCTATTTGGTAATTTTGTAGGCCATTTGCCCACATTTGTAAAGGCAAAGTTAGGACCCAGCAAATCCTTCTAGCCTGCAAGAAAGGAAAAACAGGAAGTCCAAGAAAAGCAATTCAGGCAGGTGCTGATAAAGTCTCCTATATGACTTCCCCTCACACCCCTTGGCGAGAACTTAGTCACATAGCTAGCCTTATAGGAGGTTGAGAAATGTCATCGTGAGCTGGAAGCAAGACCTAATTGTAAGGATTAAATAATATGTTTTTAAATTAGTTTAACCCAAAATAACATAGAAGATGATTGAGGGTCTAGTATTAAAATTTCAACAGTCTCATTGGCATATAATTCACATTTCATAAAATTCAGTAGTTCAATTGCATCAAGAAGTGTTATACAATCATCACCACAATCAGCTTTAGAATATTTTCTTCATTCTTGTACTCATTGCTGTACTGCTTTGTTCTTTCCTCACTAATGCTTTCCTACAAGAATTAATACTTATTATTAGAAAAGACAAGGAACCTTTGTCTTTATGTAGTGGCTATGTTTAGGGCTATTAACCACAAGCTCAGCAGTTCAAAACCACCAGCCACTCTACAAAAGAAAGAGGGGGCTCTCTACTCCCATGAAGAATTACAGGATTGGAAACACAGGAGCAGTTCTGCCCTGTCCTATAAGGTCACTGAGTTGGCATCAATTCATTGGCAATCAGAATTTGAGGGGTTTTTTTATTAGAAAAGACAGGTAAATCATAAATATGATTAACAACTGTTCTAAATAAATACACAGGGGAAGTGGAAGGAACAGAAACCTGATAATGCTTGAATGTAAATAACTCTCATCCCTGAAAGCTTTAATTAACTGATTTCCTCCATGGAGACTGAGTATAAAAGAATAACTCTCCCCTTACCCTTCTTTAGGAGCTCCAGTGACCTGGTGGTTACATGTTGGGCCACAATTCTCAAGGTCAGTAGTTCTAAACTGCCACCACTCTACAGAAGAAAGACGGCTTTCTACTTTTCTCCTCCCATAAAAGTCAGTCTACCCTGTTCTATAGGGTTTACCTGAGGTGGAATCGACTCGATGGCAGTGAGTGGAATGCCCTTCTTTAATAACCTCTGCATCTAAAGGTTCCTAAAGAGACCAGGAACATTGGGAGAGAGAAGAACCGAGCCACTGATGGTGGTCTAACATATACAGACATCTGTAGGGATCTGAAAGGTGCTGGACTCTAGTGTGAGCAGCACAGCTCCTTAGAGAGAGTTAACTATGAGAGAAGAAGGAGTTTATCACAAAGATATTGTCAACATTATCCGTCACTGTAGGACCCTGGGCCTCCAATGGGAAAGAGAGGCAACAATGAGTAAAATCCTCAATGATAGTGATAATAAGGTTACTACATGCTTGGTTCCATTATAAGCACTTTACAATTATCCTGCTGGGTTACTTTTGTCAGCCATATTTTTCCAGATGAAAGAACTGAGGCACAAATGAACTAAGGATGTTGTTAACTGGGACTTGGTTGGAGGCAGTTTGGATCCAAATCTACACTATTACCCTTTCTATAATTCTTCCTTCCTACACATTTCATCTCCTATCCTTTGGAAGATGAAGAATCTCGACAGTATAATGCAAATCAATAGCCCAAAGCTTCCTACACTGCGGGCTGCAGGCCTATTTGTGGTCACGTAAGTGAATGCAGGAGTCTCAAAAAGTTGGCAACTGAAAAGTTTGTGAACGTTAAACAAGAATGAATTCAAAATCAAACTTGTAATGAATAGGAGGTGTTGCAGACAGTGGCTGCCTTGTAGCAAATTTCTCAGGTGAAAAGTGGGGAGACGTAGAAAAATTTGAAGAAGCTCTTAAAGGGATTGCTAACAACACATCAGGGATGGAGTTCTCTTTTACTTACAGGGACCCTAGTTCATTTCTAATGCAGATCTTCTGGAATTACACGTGTGAGATCATTGATAGTGTATTATTTATTAGGTTCTGGAATGGATAAACAAACTCGTACATGCACACAATGGTATATTATGCATCCTCAAAAAACACCGAGGGGGCTACCAAACACAACAGGACATCATGCTCAGCAAAGTTAGTCAGTCACATAAAGACAAATATTTCAGGATACCGTTATTACCATGATTAATTTGGACAGGTTATCAGGATGCACCAGTCTCTGGAGAAGGATACATACTTGGAAAAGTAGAGGGACAGCAAAAAAATAAAATAAGTAAGGGGCTCAACAAGACAGATTGGTATCAAGGCTGCAACAATGGGCTCAAACATAAGAACAACTGGGTGAGGGTGAGGGTGGGGGTGGAGTATTAGAGCTGATTATGATAACGTATACACAACTCTTTTTAGAAACAGTTTAACTATGGAGGTGTATGATACATGGATATTCTATCAAGAAAACTACATAAAAAAAGAGAGCAGACTGAACCTATGGTTCCCATGGGTGAAGGAGGAAGAGTTTTGCTTAGGGGACATTGAGTTCATTTGAAGGTTGGTGGAACAACGTGGAGAGGGATCACAATAATGGTTGTACAACACCAAGAGTACAATAGATGGCCCTGAATTAGACATGGAGAAGTTGTTGAGTTGGTGCATATTTTTTGTATTTTTTTTTCTAAAATGAAAAAAAACACACACAAATAACTATGAGTATGGGGGAAAAGAAAATATTCTAAAATTGACTGTGGTCAAGATTGTACAACTCTTCTTGCTATGGTTGAGCTATTGAATTGTGTGATATGTGAATGAAGTGCCAATAAAACGCAAACAACAACAAAAAATAAGAACAACTGTGAGGCTGATGCATGGCCAGGCAGTGTGCCATGGTGCTGAGTACAGGGTCGATGTGAGTCAGAACTGGCTGCGTGGCACCAGCAGCAGCAACACCCTTTTAAAGGGGAAAGGAGTCTCAGCTCAGGGAAAGACTTTGAAGACTATGCTTGGGGCAGAGAGCAAAGGGAAAGGGAAGGGACCCAGGGAAGTGAAGAGGGGCGGTGAATGGAAAAGAAGACAAGACAGAAAGTGCCCATACCCAAGGGCCTATTGGGGCGTCCTCCCTCTTTTGATGAGATGAGTTGTGCAGCTGTAGAGAGTATGATTTTCTTTTTATGTGTTATATTTCATAAATAAAAGGGACAACCATAAAACCGAACAAAACTAAAACTTGTAAAATTAAAAAACAAAAAGAGAGGCGTCACAGCCTTAAAAGTTCTCTGATTCCTTACTCATCAGACCTTTTGTGATGAACCAGCAAGTGGATTGGATTCGGACTTTTCAATTGAGCGGTGGCTATATGAATCTCTGATCAATGCAATGTCCAAAGCACGATGATTTCTCTTTCCATTACATTAAGACAATCCAAGGATTTAGAGGAATAACACGTGAGATGTCTGAGTCACACACAATTCGGTGCCTTATGGTAAGGAAAAAAGAAAATTGGGGTCGTTGCTTAGCAATGACAGAAAGTTGTGTGGGAAGTCAAAATCCACAATATACCAGCAGTCCCCAGATTACAAAGGAGATCCATGCCTATGCACACGTCTTTAAATCAATTTTGTAGGTAAGTCAGAACAGGCGCATAGAGTTTTTATTGAGCTTTACTTTAGTGCAAGAAAAGACTCCGAGCCTTTTTGATGATTTCAAATCTTCACTTGCAGCAAATGAAGATGGATGTGATGATGACGGTTGTGACGGGTTGGTTTATTCATTTCAAAGAGAACATAAATTTATGTAACACTAAGAATTACAAGCGGAGGAGTGGTGCTATTTGAAGAAGTATACCTAATTATATAAAAATCTACTTCTTATTTATGTAAAGCAATATGTTCATATTTTTATGACTGTAAAGTCACATATTAAAAATTTGGTTATTTCTAGAATAAATTTGAGAAATTATGAACATTGTTTATTCTCTTCTTTACCTTTTTCAAATATTTTCTATTCTTTGTAAAGTGAAAACTAACATAGGGACCTGAGGGGTGGGAAGAAAAAAGCTGGATACAATATTTCTTTTAATAGACCTTCAAACTCCCCATGTTCCAAAAGGCTTTTCACATTGTCTGCCATCAAAACAATCCAGTATTCCCGTTAGGTAACTAGGGGAAGCAGATATTGCTTTGGCTATTTTTGCAAATGGACATCTAGAGCACAGAGCTATTCTCCGCAGTGCTCAGGCAGTGGTGGGAACAGTATTGGAAGTAGTAACACATCCATTCAAGGCTTCCACACCGACGAAAATCATTGTTCACGGAAACAGAATGAGTGTGCAAGACTGCCATTTCCTTTGCCATTGTTTCTGTCTTTAATGCTCCCTAGTGCCCCATACCCTTCCAGGAAACAGCGCCCCACTCCTTCCTCTTAATGAACATCAAAGGCTTAGGAGCCATTCGTGCATCCACCATGTGTTTATGGTAGAAGCTAAAATCCAATCTTGTTTCAAGTTCTCCGGGAGGAATTCCTGCACGTGCGGCAGCACGGCCCCTCCAGGATGCGCTGGGGAAGGCTCCCGTGGTGCTTTGCCATGGCCACCGACGTGTATTGTAATCCATCTCCAAGGAGAAACTGGTCTTTCAAGCCTGATTCAGGGTTTCCAGAATAGAATTTATCATCTCTATGGTTTCTTCAGGCTGGGAGCCCTGGGAATAAATTCTGATACCCCCAAACTAAAGGAAAAGGTGAAATTCCTAGTTAAAAATCAGCACTTCTTTAGGGCGTCTTACTTCAAAATCGTGTGGTTGCCATCTCTAGCGTGAGAGTCTGGTTCCACTTACTTCTTATCTCAGCGGTGTTGCTTTGGTTGTTAGGTGTCCTCTTGTCACCTCTGACCCACAGTGACCCAGTGCACCGCAGAACAAAACACTGCCAGGTCCTGTGTCCTCCTCGAGACTGTTCGAGGCCTGCGCCCATCTGTGTAGCCACCGTGTCAAGCCATCTCGTGGAAGGTCTTCTTTTTCGCCACCCCTCACTTTCCAAACCTGCCGTCCTTCTCCAGGGACTGTCGCTCCTTACAATGTCTCCGAAAGCAGCAGCCTTGCTATCCTTGCCTCTAAAGAACACTCTAGCCTTGCTCTCATACAGATCAGTTTGCCCTCTTGCAGTTCACTGGACTTTCAATATTCTTCTCCAGCACCAGAATTCACGTGTATCTATTCTTCTGCAGTCTTCCTTATGCAACGCCAATGTACCCAGTTTCACATGTTCAAAAAATTAGTAGTAAAAGCAATTTTGCCATACAAAACTCACTGGTAATATTGACTCACAAGCAGAAAATATGGATCCTTTTGCCTAGATGCATAACTGTGATTCCTCTCATAGCCCTGATTTATTCCCAAATTCCTAAATTTCTATGAAATATGCAAAATTGTTGTTTGGGGATATTGATTTTGCGTTTATTTCTTTATACTCTTTTGTGTTTTAGAATTTTAGGTATTTGGTAATTAATTCCGACTCCTGGAAAGCAGACGACTGTGCTTTTGACATTAATAATAAAGCATAAGATATATGAATAGTTCTTTAAAACCCCAATCTTAAAGTAAACTTTGTTTTTATTAAGGTAAACAATTCTCCTGATTTCACAATAAAGATACCATTGTTCATGGAAGCATTCAGCCACATGCTTTATTTTCTCCTCCTCTCCTGACTCTCCTCCTCCTACTGCCCCAGGCATCTAGACACTCATGGTTGCATTGTGGAGGCTCACTGACCGGCGTAAAACCCCAGGCACTGCTCAGTGCGCTAGGAAGTAAGACAGGAGCACTCAACAGGATCTAATGGAAATGAACTGGACTTTCCTTCACAGCTCTGACATTAAACTTCACAACAAACAACAACAAAACTCAAACCCAGAAAGTGTTTACTTGTACACAGGCAGCCACAGTGGATGCTCTGTCCTCCCTCCTTTTGTGGGCTTTCCATAACAATATGAAAGTAAAAACATATTGGTACAAAACCAGAGAAATCTTTATTAAACAAAGCTTTACACTGAAGCTATTGTTTCCTGACTTACCCTCCATCTAAGTCTATATAAGTCTGAGGGTACTGTATTTGATCTAATATTTCAACAACAAGGAAACCCCTCTTTAATTTGAACGATGCTAAAATGACAGTGTGAGCATCTTCGAAGAAGTCAAACAGTGTTACTTTTTAATGTTCTTTGAGTTTGGGGAACAAAAAAGAAGTCTGGAGGGGAAGCTAAGGACTGTGGGTGGATGAGGTAAGATAAGATTGCCCAACACAATCACTATACACACATCTTCAAGGCCTTGCCTGCCTTGAAGAATGAGCAGGTGACTTGTCATGATGGGAAAAAATATGTTTTTCATGCACATTTTATGGTCTTTTTCTCACCGATGCAGTTTTCATTTTTCTTGATATTTCTTAATAAGCTTTCTGGTTTCCCTTCGATTGTCCTTTAAGAAAATCTGTCAAAATTACCCCTTGGATATGTCCCCAAAAGATTTGCCATAACCTCTCTACCTTGAATTTCACTTGCCCAGCAGACAGATCCCCTCAGTAGCCACTCTTTCAATTAGACCTTTGTTTGTTTGTTTAAACTTTGTGAATTGGATGAATATTTACAGAGCAAATCTGTTACCCCTCATATCAACCACCAGGCTTCCCCTTAGTACACTCCCTCGCATCCCAGCGTTCTGCAATCTGCTGCAACGTCTTACACAATTCCACAACTATTAAAGAAATGACTTACATGGTTGGGGGTAATACTCACTCCCAGTACAAACAGCTTTCCCTCTGGAGCAGTGGTTCTCCACCTGTGGGGTCGCGACCCATTCGGAGGTCGAACGACCCTTTCACAGGGGTCACCTGATTCATAACAGTAGCCAAATTACAGTTATGAAGTAGCAAATAATGTTATGGTTGGGGGGGTCACCACAACATGAGGAACTGTAGCAAAGGGTCGCAGCATTAGGAAGGTTGAGAACCTCTGCAAGTATCCTGCCCATTCACACAGCTGCAGGAAGCGGTGGTATCAGGTCAGGTGGTGGGCCACAACTCAAGTCCCAACCACGGTGACTTGGATCCGATGTACGTTAGTCCTTGTTCTTTATCACTCTAAAGAGGTCTTGTGCAGCAGATTTGCCCAATGCAAGACCCTGTTTGCTTGCTTGACAGCTGCTACTGTGAGTACTGATTGCATATCCAAGCAAAATTATATCCTTGACAACTTCAATCTTTTCTCTTTTCATCAGGTTGTGGTCTCTTGGTCCATTTGTGCGGATTTTTGTGTTCTTTACATTGAGTTGCCATCTATGCTGAAGACTGTAGTCCTTGATCTTCATCAACCAGTGCTTCAAGGCCTCTTGGTTTTCAGAAAGCAAGCTTGTGCCATTCACATACCACTCTTCAGGGGCTTCCTCCCATCTTGATTCCACACTCTTCATTCTATAGTGCAGTTTCATTTGTCTGCTCAGCTGTCACCTTGACTAAATGTAATGGAAGGATACAACTCTGACACCCACCTTTCCTGTTTTTAAACCAGGCAGTCGTCCCTTTTTTGTTCATATGACGGTTTCTTGGTCTAAGTACAGGTTCTGCATGAGCCCAATTAATCCTGGAAATCCCATTCTTCAAAAGATTATACAGTTTGTTATGATCCACAGGATTGAATGCCTTTGCATAGTCAATAAAACACAAATGAACATCTTTCTAGTATCTTTTGCTTTCAGTCAAGATCCAATTGATATCAGCAATGATATCCCTCATGTCATGTCTTCTGAATTCAGCTTGAATTCCTGGTAGCTCCCTGTAAATGGACTGCTATAACCATTTTAAAAAGTATCCTCAACAGAATTGTACTTGCATGTGACGTTAATGATCTTGTCCAAGTATTTCCTCATTGTTAGATCATCTTTCTTGGGAATGAGCAAAAACTATGGATCTCTTCCAGCCAGCTGGCCTGGTATATTTCCAAATTTCTGGGCATGGATAAATGAGTACTCATGAGCTTGTTTAAACATTTCAGTTAGTATTTTGTCTATTCCTGGAGATTTGTTTTCTGCCAGTGCCTTCCGTTCAACTTGGACTTCATCCTTCAATACTATTGGTTCTTAATCATTTCCAACCTCTTAAAGTGTTTGATATTTCCTGAATATATGTAACAAAGATAAATACTGTTATACTTAAAATCCTGCAATAATGGTGATATAAGAATAGAAGCATGAATAGATATATATGTTGAATGGTTCTGGGAGAAAAAGTGGGAGAATACCATGACTATATATAAGTTTGACAGGATATTTGTACATGGATATATTTCTACTTATGCTCCAAATATATACACAAATGTCATTTAGCATACAGGGTTAAGTTATTGAAATGTGTGAGATATAAACAAACACCATGAAGGAAAGAGTTGCGCGGCCCGGGGCCTCAGAACAATAGTCTCAGGGACACCAAGAAATTAAAATAACGTAGAGCACAAATACAATGCTTTAAAGTCTACTTTGGTGAGTAGCAACTGCCAACTTAAAAGTTTGTGAGTGGCCATTTAAAGTCTGTCTGAAGGAAAGAAGAGCAAAGAAAATGTTGATGCAGGAAAATAATTAGCCCGATGCACTAACACATCTTGCAAACTTCAGCCTTCAAGACCCTGGAAGAGAAGGATTAGCTACCACTACCAACCACTCTGAAAGAGATCGAGTTAGAAGTCCCTGAACAGTGTAGGAAACAATGTGGGAAAAAATCAAATTCATGGAAATACCAGGCTTACTGGTCAGCTAGAGACTGGAGGAACCTCCGAGACTATGACCCTCAGCCACCCTTTTGGTCGGTCATGAACTCATCACCATGGCACAACTTTTAGTCAAACAGTAGGCGTGTGAAGAGAATCATCACACTAAGAAATTAACCCTTCCTTAGAATTTAAGATCAAAATTCCGAAAGGTTAGGAAAGAAGGCTGAATAAAAACAGGAAACAGGGAGTAAACTGATAAGTGATGTAACTGACATGAAACAAAATTTGTATCAATTGTTGAATAGAAAATGGTTCTGCTCTCTAAATCTTCAGCCAATTCACAATAAAAAATTGGTTTGTTTAAGTTAGTGGAAAATGGAATTCAAAGATGATAGAATTTTTCTATGAATAATATTTCTTAAGTTCCAAATCCCTGTCTACCAATATCAAGTCTATTCTGACTCATAGCAATCCAATAAAGTCGAGGAGAACTGTCTCCTAGGGTTTTCCAGCTGCAACTCTTCAGAGGTTGATTGCCGTATCTTTCTTCTTGGGAGTGCTTGGGAGTTTAAACTGCTGACTCTTCAATGAGCCACCCAGCACTTTAACCAATATTCTACCAGGACTCCTTGCGGACATTATTAGCAGTACTCTGAAATCTTTGAGTGTTTCTTGAGAAAGAAGAAAAGCATGTAATGTTGATGAATAGACATTCTGTGTGTCATGTAATCACTAAAAGTATTGATGAATTTGTCAACATGCCTCCCAAGATCAGATCCATTTGGGGTGTTACTCTTCCATTCCTGTAGCAACCGTATCCCTAGCATGTCCTGGACAAACCCTTAGCATTGTAAAACACAAATTGGACACTCTAATGTAAATTGTGACCTTTGGTTAGTTACCAACATTGGATCATCAGCTACAATAAATTTACCAACAACAAACAACCCTCCACATCTGTCAAGTCAACTCTGACTCCCAGTTACCTTATAGAGCAGAGTAGAACTGCTTCCTCCCGTTTCAAGGCTGAAAACCTTTATTGGAGCAGAAAACATCATCATTTTCCCTCCGAGCAACTGGTGCGTTTGCATTGAAGAGCTTGCAATTACTAACCCAATACATAACCCATTCCACATCAGAGACTTATCCGCCCCAAACAAGCAAGTTGCCGTTGAGCACATTCTGTGTTGGTCAACCCTGAATAGAGCTGTGCTCCTAAGATTTGGGTTCTTCATAAGCAGGATTCTGGTCTTTTCTTCAGAGGCCTCTCTGAGTGAATATGAACTTCTACTTGATGAATTAGCAGCTGAGCATTTTACCCACTTACACCACCCAGAAAATCAAAGGAGACTTGTATTTTGGTTCAAATATTGGCTCTTCTATTAACTAGCTTTGTGCTCTTGGATGGATTACCCATCACCCACAGTTTCCACATCTACTGCTCAAACTCCTGGCCATCAAGTGAATACCGACTCACTCTATTGGACAGGATAGAACTGGCCCTGTGGGTTTCCAAGACTGCCACTCTTTGCAGGTGTAGAAAGTTTCATCTTTCTCCAGACATCTACTGCATGAGGGTAGTATGACTTACTTTCCAAAGACTGTTTGAAGAAGTGAATGAGATATAGCATATAAATGGTCTCGAATAGTTTCCAGAACATGGCAAGCTTTTGAAAAATGGCAGCAATTCTAATTACTACAAGAGAAAGCTGGCACTACATTTGATATTGGCATGTCCAGAATGTCAGTTGAATTTTTCATGCTTTTTGAATGCATGCATTCATTCTACAGAAGGCTTACTCAATAAATATTAGTTGTAACATGAGTAAATAAACAAAATACAACCTATACAGTGAGTTTCTTTCTTTATTTGTATGAACTTCTTAAAGACAGCCCCCTCTTTTGTATTGTTTTTGTACATAAATTAACTCTGGTTTTATTATGATTCCCATCTTTTAGTTCAATTAAAAAATCCCAATCAATTCAGATTATCCATAACTAAATCCTGATTTTCCTTCCTCTTGCCTCTTCCTTCCTTTCCATCTCCTTGTAATTTAAATTTTCCTTATCCTAGAGTGAGAAATATGAGTCCCCAATTTTACAACAGCTTCAATAAGCAGAGTGGAAAATGTTTTAAGGAACTGCTTGAACGGAAGAATCTTAAAGGTTGCTCCACATCCTCCTGAAGGTTTCATACTGGGCTCTTCTGTGACTCACTTTTTCTCAGCATCCAGTCCCACCCTGAGCTGGAGCCTATCTTAGCAATCTTGGTATAGCTGCTAGTTTAAAGTGTAACAATGCTATTTTGCTGCTAAATTAACTTTATGTCATTCTTTTCACACAATTCTCTCTCATTGTTCTTATTTTCTTTGTTGTTTGTTTGGAAATCAGAACTTCTCAAATACTCCTTCCTTTGCACTGAATGTTACCCAGATGTGCAAGGATCAAGAGAGAAGCATTCACTTATCTGAACATTCTGTCTTCATATGTATCGATTTGTACAGTGTTTTACCCTTCTTTCTTCTTACTCACAGGTGTTTCTAGAGAAGGTGCACTCTGAACAGGCAATGATTTTGCCTGAATCTAAGCTTTGTTTTTTATACAACAGAGAATTATGCCTTTTTCTTTATTTGTGAAAGTTGACCTTTTATTCTTACTCCATTTCCTTTTGAATCAACCTTCCTTTTTCTTGAGTTTGCCTCCCTGCTGAATGTTGACAGTTTCTCATATTTCACTGACCTGCATCTACTTCTTTTTCCGGTTCCTTTTCAAATCCCGGCACTGACACAGTGACTTCATTATGGGACCAGTTCATTAATATTTCAAAGTCTCCATTTGTGCATATGAAAAATAAAAATAAAAAGGATATATACTTTATCATCGTAGTGTTATCGTTATGTGCTGTCAAGCCAGCTTTGTCTCATAGGCAACCCTATGAGCCAGAAAGCAGAGCGCGGTGGGTCCTGCCCCATCGTCACAGTAGTTGTTATGTTTAAGCCCATTGTTGCAGCTACTATGTCAATACACCTTCATGAGGGTTTTCCTCTTTTTCACAAAACCTGTAGTTTACCAAGAACGATGTTCTTCTCTAGGGAATGATTCTTCTTGATAACATGTCCAAAATATGTGAGTTAAAGCCTCATGATGCTTGTTTCTAAGGTGTATCCGGGCTATGTGTCTTCCAAGACAAAATGTATTCAGTCTTCGGGATATCTAATATCCTTTGCCAAAACGACAATTCAAAGACACTAATTCTTCTTCATTCTTCTTTATTCATTGTCCAACTTCCCAGGCAAAAAAGGTGATTGAAAACACCATATCTTGTATCAGGCACACCTTATTTCTCCAAGTGACATCTAGGCTTTCTAACATTTTCAAGAGTTTTTTTATTCCCCAGAAGCAGAATTGCCTAATGCAATGCAAAATCTGATTTATTGACTTCTGCTTCTATGGTTGTTAAGTGTGAATACAAGTAAAATATGATTCTTAACTTCAATCTTTTCTCCATTCCTCAAGAAAGTGTTTATTAGTCAAGTTGGGACGATTTTTGCATTCTTTATATTGAGAAGCAATCCCTACTGAGGGCTCAAGCTTTGACCTTCATCAGTAAGTAGTTCAAGTCCTTCTTGCTTGATGCAAAGTTGTGTCATTTTTGTATCTCAAGTGTTAATGAATCTTTCTTCAATTCTTATTTTTAATTCCTTTTTATATTGTTTATAAAATTCATGTTCAAATGGAATTTTCCCACTAATGTTTTTGAAGCTCCTTCTTATAATATAGCTTCTAGGGTGATTTGCTCAACATACATATCAAACTATACCAAAAAAAAAAATAGGACCCTGACATACACATTTCCTAATTTTAAACCATTCAGTGCACACTTACTCTGTTTAATGACTGCATCTTTGTCTACATAGTTTCCATGTGAGCACAATTAAGTGTTCTGGAATTCCTATTCTGTGCACTATTATCCATAATTTGTTATGATTCACACAACTGACCAACTTTGCATAGTTAAGGAAACAGAGGTAAACAGTTTTCTGGTATTCTCTGCTTTTAGCCCAGATCCAGTTGCCAACAGTAGCAATATCTGGCATCCCCTATTCTCTCAAATTCAGGTTGATTTTCTGTTGATGTACTGCTGCAACCATGTTTGAATTATCTTCTGCAAAACCTTGTTGGCATGTGCTATTAATAATGTTGTTCAATAATTTCTGTTTCCTATTCGATCACCTTTCTTTAGAACAGGCACAAATTTGGATCGCTTCCAGTTCGTTGGCCAGGCAGTTAGCTGTCTTCCAAATTTCTTGGCATTGACAAGTGTGTGGTTCCAGCATGTTTGTTAAAACATCACAATTAGTACTCAGTCAATTCTTCAAACCCAAACCAACCCCACTGCTATCGCGTCAACGGTGACTCATAGTGACCCCCGTGGGTTTCCAAGACTGTAACTGTTCACAGGAGTAGAAGGGCCAGTCTTTCTCCAGGAGAGCTGCTGGTGGTTTTGAACTACTGATCATGCAGATTGCAACCCAACACTTAACCACTACACCACCAAGGAGTCTTCATTATCAACAATGCCTTCAACACCATGGGGCTTCCTTGAATCTTGATCCTGTTGCTACTTTCTGAAATCGTCGATCATAGATTTTTGATCCTGTGCTATTGATTCTTGATCCTGAGCTACTTCCTGAAGTGGTTGATCGTTGATTTTTCTTTGGTACAGTGACTCTGTATTTGTTCCATCTGCTTTTGATGCCTCCTACATTTTATTAACTAATTTTCTCATCATAGCCTTGCTGAAAGTGAGGAGGACTTAAGCAGTTGTTGGTGAAGTTCAAGGATTGCGGCCTTCAATATGAATTACAACTCCATGTAGGGAAGTTCAAAATCTTCACAACTGGACCAATAGGTAACATCATGATAAATGGAGAAAAGGCTGAAGTTGTCAAGGATTTTGTCTTCCTTGGATCCACAATCGACGCTCAGGGAAGCAGTAGTCAAGAGATTAAAAGATGCATTGTGTGGGGTAAATCTACTGCACGAGACCTCTTTAGACTGTTGGAAGGCAAAGATGTTAGTGTGAGAGTAAGGTGCGCCTGACCCAAACCCTGGTGTTCTCAACTGCCTCACACACAGCTGAAGGTTGGACATTGAATAAAGAAGACCAAAGAAGAATTCATGCACTTGAATTGTGGTGCCAGAGAAGAATATTGAAGGTACCACGGACTGCACAAGGGACAAAATGATCTGTACTGGAAGAAGTAGAAGCAGAGTACTTCTTAGAGGCAAGGATGGCAAGACTTCATCGTATGCATTTTGGACACATTGCCAGGAGAAACCAGTCCCTGGGGAAGGACAGAATGTTTGGTAAAGCAGAGGGCAGCTCGAAGGAGGAAGGCTTCAAGGAGCTAGATGGACACCGCGGCTGTAACAATGAGTTCAAGCAGAGGAACAATTGTCGGGGTGGTGTGGGATCAGGCAGTGTTTCTTTCTGTTGTGCCTAGGGTCACTATGGTTCAAACCGGCTCAATGGCACCTAACAACAAACCATAGAGCAGAATATAAACTGTCCATGTGAGATTCCAAGACTGTCAATCTTTACAGGAAGACAGTCTCATTTTCCTCCTGTAGAGCAGTTGGTGGTTTTGAACTGGTGACCTTATGATTAGCAGCCCAACTTATAACCCACTATGCCACAAGGACTCCACAAATATATTCATGCGTATACTATTTTAAAAGACAAATAACTGTTTTTTGAAAACATTTTTGTCACCGTACAGAGCAAAACGCATTTGCTAGAGATTTCTTCGAAGGCTAACGCATGATTTCAAGCATTGCTTTTCCCGTCTTATGATGGTCATAGATGCACTTTGAGAAACAAGCCCAGGAATTTTCTCAGGTGGGTGTTGAAATGAGTGTGAAGATCACTTGAGAGGATTAGGATTTTAAGAAGTTTTGAATCTTCTGTTCAATTTGCTATCACAAATTTGCTAATTTGCTAGATACATGTGATTATTTTTCTTCAGCAAGATACTGATTATCATTAGTGCCACAAGTTAAAGAGATCATATAAAGAATAGTCCAAAGAGGACTGGAGCTTGTTTACCGGAGTCTCAGCACAATACCACCAATTCAATAGACATCTCTCTTAGAAAGGTCACAGGGTTCTCTGAAAGGGCAACGCATTTTCTGGAAGACCTGTGTGGTAACAATAGAGCCATATGTTCTGGAAAACTGACTCTGAGCTGAATTCTACTGAGGGCAAGAAGGTGAAGCATTTTTCTCTACTTATGAGTAAAATATTACATCACAGTGATTTGGGGGTAAATTTATAGGGCTCCTGGAGGGTATAGTCACAATACCTAACGGCAAGATGAGCTCAATATTTGACCTAAAGGAAGTTGAATTTACCTCTATTTCGTGACTGCAGGATTCACATTCTCAGAGCTGAAAGCAAGCAAACGTTCCTAATACAGAGACGTACATGGAAGTGAGCATCTGGGGAGTTCAAATGATTGGTATGCTTGGCTGCTAACCCAGAGATGGGCAGGTTGGTGCACGCAGAAGCACCTTCTGAAAAATTAGCCATTGAAAACACAAAGGAGCACAAATCTACTCTGACATACATAAGATATGAGTCAAAATGGACTCAACAGCAAATGGTGTGGATGCCAGTTTTGAAAAAAACAAAACCCACGAGCCATTTCTTCAGTCAAAACATCAGGCATCAACTATAATAATCATATCTTTAACACAGCGAAAACATCCGTTTGTGAATATAGAATATCCCTGATGAAAAGAAGTGTTTTTACAAAAGGGCCAATCCACACACATTCTTCCACATATTGCAACATAATGTTGGGCTATGAGCACGGACCCCATAGAACTGGGCATGCGGCTTCAATTCCAGCTCTCTCTCACTAAGGCAGCTCTCCGGCAAGACTTTAGCCTATCTGTCCTTCAGTCCTTCTATCTGAAAACTAACAGTGTAATAACAGCAGTTCTCTGAGTTATTATGAAGACAAAATAAGATAATGCAAGCAATACACTTGCCTGGCACGTGGTGGGTGCTATGTCATATGAGTTAGTATTTTTATTTGCAGTCAATGGGTCCATACCAAGATCACAGAAACTCTTCAAATAAGTGTTTTAAGTTGAAAAATAATTCACTCTAATGCAATGTCACCATTGAGATGAAACAGAGCCAAAAAAGGAAGATGAAAAAATGAGCATTTTTATATTCAGCTCCAAAATACATGCAAGATATTTTAAAATACTGAATAAAGACTTACTCAGGGAGCTTAAAAACCCATTGTGCACAAATTTATTTTTGCATAAATATTTTAGGCACATGGAAAAATATTTTGACTAGAGAAGATGATTGAATTAATTTAAAAATTAATTTTACAGCTTTTTCTGTAAATCCTCTAAATGAATAAGCAGCAGTAAGATAATGAGAAAGGGCCAAGCAGATGTTGCTTTCTGCTGACAATTACCAAAGTTTTACAGCATCGTTATAATAGGTTTACATTTGCTTCCCCACAATGCAGACGTAAGTGGGACATTTGGATCCAGAAGAGAGCAGAAATGATTAAAGGGAAAACCAGGCTTAAGAGGAAGAGATTGTGGAAATGATGTTGGTTGGCCAAGAGAGGAGAAGGCTCTGGGTGACTTAATTATAGGCTCGGTGTCTGCAATGTGCAATGTGCCATATAAGGGGTTGAGAACAGATGTTATTCCCCAAGGAAAATAGAACAAGATGGAATGGGTGCCCTCTGGCTCTGGCTTGATAAAAATCTTCTCTGATTACAGGGGATTGTTGAACAGTTAAAACTTGTTCATTCAACCAGTTATTGATGCATCTCCTCTTCTGCTTTGAGGACTGTATTAGTGCTAGGGATAATTGCTAGATCATAATGAGCATATAGATACAGGACCCCTCAGAGTTGTAATAG
Source organism: Echinops telfairi (assembly GCF_000313985.2). Lineage (NCBI taxonomy): Eukaryota > Metazoa > Chordata > Mammalia > Afrosoricida > Tenrecidae > Echinops > Echinops telfairi. Next base: position 74,382,485 of record NW_022103920.1, read on the forward strand.
GCACCACCCTTGGCTGCTAAGAGCGGTATTTGCCATTCAAGCCTATCCAGAGGAGTCTCAGAAGAGAGCCTTGGCCATACACATCTGAAAAATCAGCATTAAACATCGTATGTATCACATTTCAACTCTGACACAGTTTCTGTCACCATGACTCAGGATCTAGACTCCATGGCAACTAGTTGTATAGCTATGCTTACAGGAATGTTTCCTTTGCCACTGAACGGCACTTGCAGGAGATTTGCTGACCTTCGCACAGTCATACATCCTGCCTCCACCCATTGTGTCGCACGTGGTTGGAGTTTCCTGAGGAGACATCCTCTGGCTGATACTCCACCTAAAAGGCTGTCCTGGGAGAAAGTGGAATTAGCAGGAAAACGTGGAGAGAGAGATTTGAAAGGGAGGAAAGCAGAATGGATCTTCCAGCTCAAGGGACTATACAGTGGGAGAGCTGCCCTGGCAGGTCACCTTGAACAGAACTCACTTAGCAGTCCCAAGAGAAGCATTAATGACTTGCCTGAAACTGGCTGAGAATCCACAGCAAGAAGAGACGAGAAATGACACAGAGACCACGGAAGTAATTTGTATAGGGCTTATCATCTACCCTTGCTGGTTATTTATAGTTCAATGGGACTGCTGTTCTCAGGTGTTCAGTGGGTCTGGCACACGGAGGTCCTGTGTACAACCGAATGAGACACTGCCTGGGCCAGTGTCATCCTCACAGTCCTTACGATGCTTGCCCCCATTCTTACAGCCGTTATGTCAATCTGTATCATGGGGAGGGAGGGGCTTCTTTTTTATTGCCCCTCTACTTTTCCAAGCATGGTGTTCTTCTCCAGGGATCAGTCATCAGTATCCAAAGTATTTGAGGCAAAAGTATTTGAGGCAAATAGGGTCTAAGGAACATTTGGGCTATTCTTTCTAGACAAATCTGTCCATTTTCCTGGCAGTCCATAGTGTGGTCAATATTCTTGGTCAACACCATAATCCAAAGGCATCAATTCCTCTTTGTTCTTCCCTATTCATTGTCCAGTCTTCAGAATGCAGATGAGGCAATTGAGAACACCATGGTTGTTACTGGGTGGTGACTCAATATTTTCAGCCTCTCCTCTCTCAATTCCCATTTCTCTTCCGAGAACTTATTAAGGTGAGGGAAGGTATTCAAACCAATCAGAGGAAAGGCTTGAATGGAAGAAGGGCCCCAGTTAATCTGAGGGCTGCATAGAATTAGGAGGTAGGATTTTTATCCTGCTAATGGTAAACTTTCAACCACTGACTGGCTGTGAAGTGGGTCTTTTGCTATTGACTGCATTTCTGTCGGATTCCCTCTCTAGGTGAGGTTGAGCATTCTAGAGAAAAATACAGGTGACCAAACTCACTCTCACTGAGTCAATGCTGAAACCATCAATAGGGTAGAACTGCCCCTGTGAGTTTCTGAGACTGTAACACCATAGGAGTAGAAAGCCTCATCTTTCTCCCTCAGGGCAGTGGTTTCGAACTGCTGACCTTATGGATTGCAGCCCAACCCATAACCACTATGCCACCAGGGCTCCTTTGACACTCATATATGTAAGAAAGAACTTTACATCAACAAAGAATTTAGTGAATTTTATATCAAGAAAGTGGCCCAACCACTGATCAGAGGCTGAGAGCAGGCCCTCCAGTAGGCCCTGCTTCTATGAGCAGATGAGTCAGTAAGGTGAACTGATAAGCTGGGAGATCACCACAGGCTGACGGATGCCAAGTCACATGGATCCAAGGTCCACAAGAACATGGCAAGGTCCTTAAAGCTCCCACAGTTGGGAGGCCACATAGGCCGTTAGTCCCAAATGTGACATGCAGGACCCAGTCAAGCAGGAAGGCAAGAGACCAGAGACAGAAAAGTTCTCCATTGCATCTTTCATAAAAGGACCATATCACCATGGAGACATCATAGACTATGACCTGATGGAATGGAACACCTCTCCAACCCTACCTCCACACAGGTGTACGTTCACATAAAATCTGAGCACCACACTCCTTTGTCCACATACATACACCCCTGTTCCCCAGAGTCCATGCTGTGTCCTTGTCCCCGGGCCCCTGAAACCAAGGGTCAATTCAGCCACTGTGTAGGCAATGGGAACGTCCTCTCTGTCCCCTCCTACACCTTTGCACTGTCTCATCCACTGATAAGGAAACGTGTCTTACCTGCTCTTTAACTTCCTTTGAGTTCAAGAGGCAGGCGGGGAGTGTGCCCTCACCTCCCTTTTGTGTAGGATTCCTTTCATTGTTATAATATTCCCCTGTGCCAGAGTTTGTCTTGTTAACATTCTGGTCAGATGGACCATAGTCTTAACTTAAGGTGACAGCTTAGCTTTCTTAAACACTTTAAAGTGGTCTTTTGCAGTCAGTTGCATTAATGATGGCACAGTGGGTTAAGCACAGGGCTGTTAACCAAATGGTTGGAAGTTTGAATCCACCAGCTCCTCTTTGAGAGAAAGATGAAGCATTCTGTTTCAATAAAGATACACGGTTATGAAAACCCTAGGAAGCCATTGTACTCTGCTCGGTAGAGTAGTAGTGAGGCAGAATCCACCGGGTGGCAGTGAATTTGGCTTTGTGGTTCGGTAGTAGAAAATGTGTCCTCTAGGTTGGATGCTATTCCAAGTACACAGTGGCCACCAGACTTGACCAACCATTTGAAGATGGTGCAGGAGTGAGCCACCTTTTGTTCTGTTGTCCAGGGGTGGGAGCTGACCCAACAGCAACTAACAACCAACAAATTATGGCCCATGGAAGATGAGTATCTTCATCACAAAAAATGATCATTCAAGTTCCCAGTCTGCAAGCAGTTCTCCACTCTATCCTTCACATACGTCCATTCATGTCAGAATAAGTTACACGATTTCAATTAGACAGGTAAGGGAGAACGATTTAATTGCTTGCCAAGACATCACCAGTTTCCACCCTCAACCAAAGAAAAATGTTGTGGAGTTACCATAAGATTAAATAGTGTCATCAACAAATACATTCTCTACTTCTTCTCAGCCAGTTTCCTAACCGTGTCCATGAAACAATTGATTCATCCGACATCGGAGAACTGGGAGGAGGTGCATCAAAGAACAAAAAATCAAGTCGTTGTGAATGAGGGGACTGCAGATTGGAGACCCAAAACCCATCTGTAGGCAACCCTTACAGATTGGTCGTGGGGAGAAGACGAGCCAGTCAGGGTGCAATACAACAATGATGAACCATACAACTTTCTTCTAGTTCCTAAATGCTGCATCACCCACCCCACCCCACACACTATCATGATCCCATCGACCTTACAAATCTGGCTAGACCAGAGCATGCACACTGGTACAGATAGGAACTGGAAACACAGGGAATCCAGGGCAGATGATCCCTTCAGGACCAGTGGTGAGAGTGACCATACCGGAAAGGTGGAGGGAGGGTGGGGTGGAAAGGGGAAACCGATTAAAAGGATCTATGTACAACCTCCTCCCTGGGGGATGGATAACGGAAAAGTGGGTGAGATATGACAAAATAATAATTTATAAATTATCAAGGGTTCATGAGGGAGGGGGGGGCGAGAAGGGAGGGGGGAAATGAGGAGCTGATGCCAAGGGCTTAAGTGGAGAGCAAATGTTTTGAGAATGATGACAGAAACGAATGTACAAATGTGCTTTACACAATTGATGTATGTTTGGATTGTGATAAGAGTTGTATGAGCCCAATAAAATGGTTTTAAAAACAAAGTTACCTGAACAAAGTTATTCCTTTTACAATATAAAAAGATACAGAAATTTTTATAATGCATATTTTGTAACTTGATTTAATGCCCCCTTCCCCCTCTAAGTGTGTTGTCTATTTTACTGTAGCAACTGACTGTGAACAGTGTGGTTCTGATACACAATTCTGGCCTGAGTGATTCTGAGAAAAAAATGTCAGAAATAACACCCAGACACATTTTCCTATGTAAATGTTACTGGTCAAGGAACATCCTGAAGTGTAATTTGGAACCAGCAGGAGATATTATTAGGCAACTTAATTAATGAAACAACCAATTAGGATTTTCCTTATCATGAATGACTCACTTGTTAAGTGTTCCCCTGCTGACCACAAGGTGGGCAATTTGAAGCCATCAGTCAGTCCTCAGCAGAAAGATGTGTCCTCTGTTCCGTCAAGAGTACAGCCTTGGAAACTTTGGGGAGTACTTCTGCGTGGTCCTATTGGGTCACGATGAGTCCGAATTGGCTTGATGGCGAAGGACAACGGGTTTGGGAGGTAGTCTTCGGAGCACTGGAAAGGGTGTGGGGAAGCAAGTAAAGAAGCAATTAGGGTTCAAACAATGAGTGCATTGCCCCTGGTAGAATACATTTCAGCATTGTCCCAGGAAAATCATCTGGAAGCTGGAGTGTGGATCCAGCAACTCCTATTCAAGACTGACCGAGGGCTGTGTCCAGGATGTTCAAGCTTAAGGAGCTACCGCTGGCCACACACATGCAAGGCCCAAGGTCACCCTGTGCCAGAGAAAGCGCACCGTGGAGAGTGGCAGGAGTTCACACGAGGAAGCTAATTGTGGACAAAGGAAGGGACACCAACCCCCACCCCCCTCCCACCCCCGCTCTGACAGCTGTGAAACATCTTGCTGTAAAATCCTTTGAAAACGGATAGCGTCTGAAGATGACTCTAAACCCCCTGGTTGGTGCAGTAAAGTGCTTGTGTTAGGTTTCTTGGTGTTCACTTCTCCGTGCTGAAAGAACTCACGCGTCATGAGCACGTTTGTAAATCCAAGTAACTTTTATGAAGGAGAGGGAAGTTTCAGGAATTAAAGTCTCAGCTAGGACATGCTATCCCTGGAAAGTGGACAAGGCTGCATAAAGGAGTGGGGGGGGCGGGGGGGGGGCTGGGAAAGCTCACAGCTGAAAATGGCCCTTTCGGGGGAGCGTGGAAAAACACGTGGAAGGAATAGACAAAGAGGGACGCAAACTGGAGTGCAGACCAAGAGCAGGAAGTCCCAAGACAGCCAAGAAAATGTGCCCTAGAGGGCCCTCTGTGGCTTACATGCTTCTAACTTAGGGGAGATTTCCACCCTCCACTTGCAGAGCACACCTGAAAGAGAGGGCCCTGCCCCAGCCGGTGTTATTTATCCGCTCCCATCCCACTGCTGGGGAGGCGTGGTTGAGGGTATTGGCTCATCTTATTGGCTGAGTTTAGGCACACCTGTGTGAGTCATGCAGCTGGTGCCTAGTCTCTGGGCTCAGGTTGCCCTTTACCTGGGCCTAGGTGACTTGTGACTTGGGTCTGAGCATGCCCAGCTTTGGATTTTCCCATAGGTGTCTAGTTGGTGTGCCTGATTTCTTTCCAACTCCTTTATTGTGGCAAGGACAGCTAATTTTCATTTAGCGTAGACCAGCGGAGCCAACTCCTCTTATCTCGATTCTAGCTACCTGTCACTTGGATACTAACCAAAAGACTAGCAGTTTGAGCTAACCAAGCTACACCTTGGAAGAAAGGTCTGAAGTTCAAGTCCTTAAAAAAAATCCTATTAAAACCGTATCTGGCACACATGGGGGCTCTTTAAATGCTATCTTTTTGAGGAATGACTTAATACAATTCTAGGCCTTCAAAATTCTAAGAATATTCTAACAACATTGGGATACAGGAGCAAATCATTTGGCCACAAAGAAAGCATTTTATGAGAAAAAGAATTTATATTTCAAAGTGAATATTTATAAAACACGCATTGGTATTGTGAATTATGGATAATCACAAAATTTTATATTCAAATTTTTTAAATAGAAAACTATTTTCAATATGCTGTGGTAAAACTACGGTAGTTATGAGTTGGACAACTAATACAAGGTCAGCGGTTCAAAACCATCAGCTGCTCTGCAGGGGAAAAAGGGGAGGCATTCAACTCTCATAAATAGTAACAGAGACCTCTCTCAAAACCTACAGAAGCAGTTTTACCTGGTCCTAGAGGGTTGCTATAAGTTGAAATCAACTCAACGCCAGTGAATTTGGTGTTTGGTGGTAAAACCAGTGTGAATCTATCTATTCCATGAATGTATTTATTTGAATGTACTTGCTTGAAGGTGAACATAAATGTAAATTAATTTTCCATAGTTTGTATAGCTCAGTCTTCAGAAATCTGCCTTAGTAAAGAAGCTGAATAAATATAATTAAAAATATAAAATATTGGACAAAAAATCATGTATACTTTGGGCAAATCTGCTGCAAAAGGGATGGATCTTCAGTGGTCTCATAGGCATGCAAACGCTAGATACAATGGACAAAGAAGACCTAAGAAGAATTGAGGCGCCCTGAAGGCACAGAGGTTACACGATGAGCTGAGCTCCTAAAGGTCAGCAGTTTGAAACCATCAGCCCATCCACATGTGAAAGCCCAGGATTTCTACTCTCATTAACAGTTACAGTCTCAACATACACGGGGCAGTTCTGCCCTGTCCTTGGGGTAGCTATGAATTGGCGTCAACTTGATGGCAGCGAGGGAGAGAAAGAGAGAAACTGATGCATTTGAATGATGGTGTGGACGAAAAGTACAGAATCTATATAGACTGCCAGAAGAAACAAATCTGCCTGGAAAGAAAAGCCTCCTCGTTTTCTTGCAGAGTGACTGGTGATTTCAATTTACTGACCTTGTGGTTAGCAGCCCAGATGGCATAGTAATTATGCTTCAAATCTCAACGTCAGCTGTTCAAATCACCAGCTGCTCCTCCACAGAAAGACAAGGTATTCTATACCTGTAGGAGTTACCATCTCAGAAATCCCCAGGGGCAGTTCTACTGTGTCCTTAGAGGGCTGCTATTCATCGATGGCATTGAGCTTTCCATTTGGTCTTTGAAGAATTGAACCAAATTGCTCCTTAGAAACAAGAATGATGAGAATTCATCTCATCTACTTGGGGCATGTCATTAGAAGAAAGCAGTTCCTAGAGGACATCGTGTTTGGTAAAATAGAGGGTCCGTGAGAGAGAGGAAGATCCTCAACAAGATGATTGACACAGAGGCTGCAACAATGACCTTAAACGGTAGGAATGACTTTGAGGACAACATAGAACCAGACAAGGTTTCGTTCAAGGTGCGTAATATCGTTATGAGTTGGAGCTGACTGGGCGCCTAACAAAAGGCAATGGGGGGTTAATTTTTGATATGAATCAAGTCTAGAGTCCCAAATCTTCCTAGCTTTGTAAGTGACAGCTTCAGTTTCTCTCCAAGGCAGCATATGTGCTGTTCTCTCTTCTCTGTGATGTCTTCCTTCCAGTCAAGTTCAAGCCAAACAATCAGAGACTGGAGGGTCTATGATGTTCTTAGATAAGCCTGGAAGTTTATGGCTGGCACATAATTGTTTGGTGACTAAGTCATCAGACAGCCAAAAGCCTTTTCTGGAGAGAATCTCTGCATTGTCAACTGGCCATCCCTCCAGCTGACTTGTAAATGTGACTAAAGCAACCTGTTAAACCAATAGCAAGTCAACGTCACATAAACATACCTTCTAGTCAGATGGTGTCTTGCAGTTTGCAAAGCTCTTTTTTACACACTGACTCATTTAATCCTCAAGATATGCAGGGAATGAATTGTTATATGTCTTTTTATGGGTGTGGAAACTATGGATTAAAGAGATTAATTCAACTGCCAGGGGTAGCCAGGTCGTAAGTGACAGAGTTGAAGCACAAGCTCAGTTCTATGTGGAGAACCTCAGCCCTCTTTCCACCAACCCATTCTTTTTCTGGCCTTATTTAGGGAACTAGGCAGATAATTGTACACTTAGGCAAGAAATCACTGAATACTGCATCCAAACTGTGACATAAATCTACCTTAAAATACGCTAAGGAATGGTTGTAATGTGCATCTTTTACCAGAAATCTGATCTAAATTTTTTGTTTGCTAAATGCTCAACTCTCTTTTATTCCACCTGCCAAAGTTCATTCTAATAAAATAGAATGATGTTTTCTAGGGGTTTACATAACTTATTGAGGCACCACAAATTCCCCCCAATTTCAAAAGCTTAAAACAATAATGAGAGAGAGCATTTTGATGGATTGTCCTGACTTACGGTCTCTATTACTGTACAGCTGTCAGCCTGGGTTATAATTCTTTGAGGTTGAAGGATATATTTCCAGGCTCCTCCATGTGATTTCTGGCAAGCCTGTTTCTCTCTGGCGGCTGGCTAGATCTCCTTGTTCCCTGCTGCATGTATCTCTCTGTGCACTACTCATGACTTGGTAACTGGCTTCCCCAGAAAACATAACCCAAGAAATAGAGAGAGACGAAGATTGTAGTCACACATTATCATAACCTAATGTCAAAAGTGACAAACTATCACCTTTGCCATAGTCTATTGTCCACGTTGGCCAACCCAGGTCCAAAATGGAAAGAGATTGCACAAGGGGTGAATGCCAGGAGATCGATCAGAAGATTGGAGGTCATCTTGGAGGCTGGCAACCAGGATAAGAAGCATGCCAATATATAAGACATTTAATTCCTTCTATTGTGTAAGTATATTGAGTTGTATACTTACACAAAAAGATATTTCCTTTGCTTATAAATATATTCACTGCCATTGAGTCGATACCAACTCATAGAGTTGCTATAGGACAGGATAGAACTACCCCTGTGACTTTCTTAGAGTTTAATTGTTAACAAGAGTAGAAAGCCCCGCCTTTCTCCTGAGGAGTACTTGGTGGTTTCGAACTACCAACCTTGTGAATATCAGCCCAATGGGTAACCACTATGCTACCCGGGCTTTGCCTTTATAAATATACAACTCAATATATCATTTGTATCTCATCTTTATTATTCTAAGCTCAGAACAGATTATAATATAGAATGAAATATTAATATTAAGAACCAAATATTAAGAACCCACCTCTATATTCAGAGAGCTATTAATAAAAATTAGTATTAAGAACCAAATATGAAGAGCCAATTAATAATATTAAAAACCAAATATTATGAACCAATTAATAATATTAAGAACCAATTATTAAGAGTCAATTATTAAGAACTAAATGATTAAGAGCCAATTAATAATAATTATTAAAAGAGCTATTAATAAAAATAGGATACATGATACAAAACACCAAAAGACAGTCAGTCTGAGCGACTTTTAAAGCAGCCTAGGGTTCAAATAATGATGGAAAGCTTTTTCAAAAAGTGAAGACTGGGGGACAGGAAATAAAGAGAAAGGTAATAATATAGGTAAAACTCAGAAGTGGAAAATGTAAACTATGAGAGTCTCGCAGCATTTTTGAATCAGAAATCCTAGTAACCACATCACATTATCCATAACTACGGAAGGTTCAACAGGCAAAATAGCTCGTATTGAGTCTGATTTCAAGGTCCTTATCTGACCTCCCCCTCGGAGTTTCATCACGAATTACTCCATTGCCTCAATGTTCCTTCCCAGTTCTCCAGCAAAGGTGCAAGCAGCAGGTTGGCCAGAGAAGCAAACCCAGTGACACCCATGTATGTGTAAGAAGGAGCTTTCTATCACGGAGTGGTTGTATATCAGGAAAACACCCCAGCCCAGTCCAACTCAAATCTATAAATCTGATACTAGTCCATAAGACACTCTTCAGACTTACGCATCCACATGCAATGATGCAGAATGCAGGAGGATCACTGGCCGGTGGGTGCAAGGACCCATGGATCCGATGACTCTGTACTCATCTCCAGGGCTCTGGCAGCAACCAGGGACCACCAGCAGGAAGGTGAAAGCAGAGAGAGAAGGGGACGTTCCCAGAGCCCTCCTTATGAGAAGGTCCTGCTTATAAAGAGCCACCATCCGGCTACGACCTGCTTGACTGGTTGAATAGCACCCCAACACGTTTATATATCTTCATGTTGACATGAAATGATGTAATTACCACAGGGATAAACGTTGGGCTTGTAACCATAAGCTCAGTAATTCAAAGTCCCCAGTTATTCTTCAGGAAAAAGACAAGGCGATGAAGATTTACAGACGTGGAACCTGCGTAGGGTCATTGGAGTTAGAATTGATTAGATAACAGGGAGCTTGGGTTTGGGTTCCGTAATGCTTTGGTGACCCTACTTGTTTATCAGTCTCAGGTACACCAACCTGTGTGCCAGTGGAGCAAAGGATGCCTCTCCAGTAACTCTAATCCTTTTATATGGAATGCCATTCACATCCCATACCTTCACCTACTCAGCTTTCCAAATGCAGTCCAGAGGTCCCTTTATCTACAAAGCTTTACTGACTTTCTGCTTCCTCATACCCACCATCCGAGTTGGTAATACCAATACTTGTATATACATTTATGTCCAATGAGGCATTGATTTTAATAGGCACATTCAGATCTTATAATTCATGACATGGCACAGTGTATTTAATATTCTTTTCTTTGAGTTAGATAAAATAATGATGCATCATAAAATCAACGGTGTCTTAAATTGATCATGATATAGTATGTTCATTCTTGCAATTATTTCCTCCCTGTCATTAAATAGACCATGAGGATTAAAGTCATTTCTAATTTTCTATTCTATCTGCCTGGCCTGCTCCATTGCCTTGGAAAAATCAGACACACTGCTATGGGGTTGTTTCCAATTCATAGTAACCTTATAGGGCAGGATATAGCTGCTCCGAGGGTTTCCAGGATGGTACTTTTTTATGGGAGCAGACAGCCTTAACATTCTCAGTGGGGGTGCAGTGTAGCAACGATGAAACATACAACTTTCCTCTAGTTCCTAAATGCTTCCTCCCCACCCACTATCATGATCCCAATTCTACCTTACAAATCTGGCTAGACCAGACTGGTACAGATAGGAACTGGAAACAGGGAATCCAGGGTGGATGATCCCTTCAGGACCAGTGGTGTGAGTGGCGATACTGGGAGGGTGAAGGGAGGGTGGGTTGGAAAGGGGGAACCGATTACAAGGATCTACATATAACCTCCTCCCTGGGGGACGGACAACAAAAAGTGGGTAAAGGGCGACATTGGACAGTGTAAGATATGACAAAAATAATAATTTATAAATTATCAAGGGTTCATGAGGGAGAGGGGAGCAGGGAGGGAGTGGGGAAAATGAGGAGCTGATGCCAGGGTCTTAAGTGGAGAGCAAATGTTTTGAGACTGAGGAGGGCAATGAATGTACAAATGTGCTTGACACAATTGATGTATGTATGGATTGTAATAAGAGTTATATAAGCCCCTAATAAAATTATTAAAAATAATTCTCCTGTGGAGTGGCTGAAGGATTTGAACTCCCAACCATGTAGTTAGCAGCCCAATACTTAACCCACTGTACCATCAGGACTCCTTTTGTCCATTGTAGACTCCTACCAAGTATTTAAGTAAAGAAAATATGGTGACCGATCCTTAAGGGCTGAATAAAAGACCCCTTCACTGTTCTCTGGCTCATGCTCCTGAGTAGCCATGCCTTTTCCCTTGAAGGGTCAGCCCAAGGCTAGTGAGTGCAGATTCCAGGCTCTGCTGACCTTGTTTCATACTTTATCCTGAAAACTGCAAGTCCCTTCCTTTTATGTCACATATCTCTAAGCCTTCCTGGAACTGGTGTTAAAAGTCTCCAAAGTTCTTGACAGGAAACCATGGATGGTGGAAATAAACTTAGAAATGTAATTGTGTTCAGTAGGTGAAGTAACTATACAATGGAGTTAGACCTGGGTTATAGTTCATCCATTAGTATTGGTATGTGCCTTCCTGACTCAACACTCCGAACCTCATTATAATCCTCTGACCAATGGGGTAAGTTGTGAAAACAATTAGTTTTAGTTAGTTGTGAAAACGATCCACATTAACAAGTATAAAACATCTACGATGTGCTCTGGTACAGAAGGGAATTTGATCAGAGAGCCACCACTGCCATGACTCCTCGATTTGGCACATTATAAAGTATACCTTTTTCTGGGGAATGAACAACAAATTTATGAATGAGAATAATGCGCATGATCTGATGAGCAACATGGGCCAGAAATCTTGCAAATTATTGTCTAGCATGGCAGCAATTATCCAAAATAGTGATGAGACACCATAAAGAGTGCTTCATGCAGGGGACTGACTCTACTTGGGCTTCCGTGCATTTCTCTCTTCACTTACCAGCAAGTCATTTTGACTTTGGATCTTTTTGGTTTTTGGTGGCCTGTACAGGGATGAGTTTGAATCTATTTTTAACAACTATTTTACTATGACTTGAAACTTATGGCAATCAGGTCATATATTTTTCCACATACCATCACTTTGGAATCAGGATGCAGTTTTTGTTGCCTGACACTATTATAATGTGCATATTGTACATCAATTTTTAGCCCTCTTCAACTGTTTCAATAAGGCTATTCCATGTATACTAACATTTCCCAAGAGATATTGTAACTTTCCTCTGAACTTTCCCCCAAAACTCAAAGCCCACGTTTTTCATCCATATTTTCCTTCCCCCACCCCAACTCCTTCATACACTTTTCTATTTGGAAAATTTGGATGACGTCCCTATGTCAACTGATGAAAGGGTAGGCATAGAGTGTGAGAAAGCTCTGCCAAAAGGCAGGGAGGACATGAGAATAAAGAAAAGGAAGGAAGCAATTGAGAGCTGAGTCAGAAAACGTGGAATACAGAAAGCAAGTACCATAAACTCAAAAGCAAGCTCAATGCCATCAAGTAGATTCCAAGTCATAACCACCCTGCAAGACAGACTAGAAATGCCCTGATGGGTTTCGGAGACTGTAGCTCTGATGGGCCTAGAAATCCTTGTCTTTCTTCCCAGGTGAGGCCGGTGGTTTTGAAATGATGGGTTTTCAGGTAGCAGACTGTGTTAGACAGAGCTCTCTAGAGCACGCGTCCTCCGCCAAGGACATTTATCGGCCCGCCGGGTGTTTTTGCCCATTTGGTTTTTTACTTTAAAATAAGATATGTGCAGTGTGCACAGGAATTTGTTCATCGTTTTTTTAAAACTATAGTCCGGCCCTCCAACGGGTCTGAGGGACAGTGAACTGGCCCCCTGTTTAAAAAGTTTGAGGACCCCTGCTCTAGAGAAACAACACCAGGACACTTATGATTGTATATATATAAGGATAGATTTATACAGCACGAATGAATATAACAGCTAATTAGTCCACACAACAGTACAGAGAGTTCAGTGCAACTCACTTCCGTGGAACAGTTAATGTACTGGAAGTCCTTCTCAAGAGGGCTGCTGGGTTCAAGGTCAAGGAAGCAGACAGCTGAGTCTTCCCTCAGGAAATGCAGGCTGATTCCGCCCACAGGCAGCAAACAGCAGAGCAGTCACCAACAGTCAGCAGCTCAAGAGTTTAGCAAAACAGGCCTGGATTGGACGTCGCACTCAAGCAATGCAATATGACAGGATCCACCAGCCTCAAGTTCAGGTAATGTACACACCAGCAGCGTGGTGGCGCAGGTCAACAAAGAACCTCAAGCTCTAATGACATGATCCACAGTTGGCTTGTCCCACAGGTTGTGTAGCTCAGAAATTGAGGCAGAGAACTAGCTAAAGCAGCCACATGCCAGTCTGAGCTCCAGAGAGAGGGAGGTAGGGCTTGCCAAGCCATTTATCTCTTTGCCCTTCAATCAAGTTGAGGCCTGATTAACCCCACATGTTCCTATTGGCCAGATTGGCCTATCACACAGACCAACCTAATGTATAATCACTACACCCCCAGGGATTATAGTAAGAGTAGAAAAAGAAAAATTGTGGTGGTTTATTGCAATCCAATGACAGAGATTAATATAAGGAAGAGAAGATTCTTCTGATTTCCATTTCAAGAAATGGAATGGGTGGATAGGAAGTCCGTTTCCACAAATGTTAGATAAAAGCCAGACCACACAAATCTAAATTTTCATCATGTACTGATGAGCTCTGTAACAGTAGATGTCAAAATCAGAAGAGGAGCAGCATTCTGGAACAATAAAATAACTATTTCCACTCGATTCTGATCTCCTTTGCCTACTTCATAAACACAGCTGTCATAATAGACCATGTGAATAGGTGGTTGATCCAAATGCTTTGATCAGGTTGAAGATTTTTCTATCTATCACATAGGAACAACTTTCAAAGATAGTTTCTTCAAAACTCCTGTGCTTTAATAAACAGGTTTGAGTGTTTTACAGTCACTAGGCATTTGAATAGAGATCCATTCACAGACTCAGGTGATGGAGCCTGTCCTGGCATGTCGTTTTTGGGGAATGTGGAGACAGACACTCAGCTATGACATTTTGATAGCTTTGGGGCAGAGAGACATAACCCAAAGAAATAATCATCATTCATTCAAAAGGTATTCATGGCCTTGGTGGAAGGCCAAAATTCTGTGATTAATCAGAATTGAAAAAGCAGGGGAAAAGGCCTTATGAATTCTTGGGGGTAACCAAAAACAGTGCAATTTAAATAAGCAGCTGTAGAATCAGGGATGATTTTTTTTTCAAATTCTCATGAATCTCATTTTTATTCAGAATTGTTTGAGTTTGTCCTGAGTGGAAAACAACAACAAATCTTGCCTGACTAAACAATACTGACTTGCTAGAGAAGGTATCAAATATTTTATAATATAAAAGTGACTAATATTCTTTTTTTTAAAAAGGCCTGAGAAGTAAAATTAGTCTTAATTTTAATTTTTTTTAACCCTTGAAATTTTGTTTTCACAATAAGCTCCTGAAAAGGTAAAGATTATATTGTGATTAGTACATTTTGTACAAGGGAACAATGATAAAATGTCAAGAACAGGGATAAAAGAATTGATATGAAAAATCCATGTGAAAACTTGTACAAATTAATCATGCAAAGCGTCTCTACATGCATATTCCAGACAGTCTATGCAGGGCCTGCCAGGGACACACATCAAGCCCAGGGCACAGGAAGGTGTCTCTGGCTGGCCTTGAAAAGGTATCTCAGACGATGTTTGCTACTGTGCTGTGAGTTCCTGCATGCAAAGTAGCAAAATGTATTTATTCCAAGGAAATATATTTAAATAGGTCTCTGTGATCACTGGGTGGCTGCAGATAAGCTCACTTAGCATTTGTTTTCGCTTCAGTAGGGTGGCTTAAAACAAAGGCCTGAGATCTTCCAGGCTGGTGAAATTCAAGGCAGAGATATCAGCTCAGAAGATTATGACAACTATTTTCTTGGGTTGCCCAAGGGACAAACAATAGATTTTTTCAAAAGACACAGAACAATTATGGGGACCGTGTAGAACAGCGTACTCACACGAGCAGGCACAGAAGCAGGGTAAGAAGGGACCAGCTTTCCCACCTCCAGGGTCTTTCAAAACCTCTGGCTGCGGAGGCAGGGCTAAAGGTATTGGCTGACCCCTTTGGCTGAATTAAGCCCACCTGGCCTGGCCCTAATTTGTGCTTAAGTCATGAGTCTGGGCTTCATTTGGGCTGCCCAGGTGTAGTGCCCACCTGGCTTGGGGCTGAATTTGAGCATGCCCAGTTGGGGGTCTTTATGGGTGCCTAAGGCTTGTCTGATTTCCTTTCCTTCCTACGGGCCGGTCCAGACACGGGTGGAACAGCCCCATGTCTCTTGCTACCGATCACTGCCACCCGCTCCTTCTATAAGTATAGCAGAAACTATCCTCTGAGAAATGTGTTGGGAAACTTCACCCCATCTACTCTCAAGCCCCAGTCTTGCCCCTTCAGACTTCTTTTTGATCGTGAAACTCAAAGAACATTAAAAATGAACACAATTTGAATTCATTGAAGGTGCAAAAACAGTTTTTTTGACTTAGTATAAATAAAAGTTCAGAGTTATTTGGGGAAGGGTTAGAGAAATGGAAAGCACAAGAGGAGGAGGATAAGTTGAAAAAGAGTAACCACATTTTGATATTTCTATTTTAAAACCTTTTCTATGATTTCATAGCAATATATTTTGGCTTTCTTCATACAAGGATAAACTCAAATAACTAGCTTCTCTACCTTACGTTTTGTTTCAAAAAATACTTTGTATTGTGAACTGAGTGAAGATTCAAAGAACAAATCTGTTTTCCACTAAAAGTTACACAAATTGTTTCATGCCATTGATTGCAATCCTCAAAACACACCATCACTTCTCCCACACTTCCACCATGCATTTCCTACTGTTTCCATTCCTCCTCCTTACCTGAATGCTGCCCTTCTTATTTCAAGTGATTTTATCCTTACCACCTTTGTGTGACTTTGTTTTTCGTTGTTTTCTATTGGGCGTCCCAGCTGTGAAGCACAGGAGGAGTGGATGCATAATGAGAATAACTGAAACAAGGGGTTATAGGCAATATAGGGGTTGAGGTGGATAATGGGGAGGGTCAGGGCATCTGGGGAGTCAATAGTGGAGATGGGAGGGGGGAGGAGCTCTAGAATGGATAGTGATTGCATGATTCATCATGGAGGAGATTTAACCATGGGAGGGGGAATGTTCTAAAAAATTGATGTGGGCTGATTGTACAATTCTCCTTGGTATGATTAAATGGTGGAACTATTGAATTTTACAATATGTAAATTACTTGCCAATGAAAGTGTTGGGGAAAAAACATTTGATTACTCTTAAGAGTGCAAAGCTCCCTAGTATTTCTGTTGAAATGTTAGACCTATTGTTTGACTGGAAATTGTGTCTTGGAGATGAGTTGATTTCCTGACCTCAAGAGTGACTAGGTCACAATGGGGGGAGGAGGGTTCCTCCGGTCTATCTGACCAGAACACTTATTATTAATTTTTTTAATGATTTTAAGGTTTTTCCCCACATTTCCCCCAACTCTGTCCAGGACCTTCTAATGAGCAATCTTTCCAAGCAGTTGGTAAGAGCAGCCAAGCAGCATCTAGTTCTTCAGGTCTCAAGGTCATGGAGGCTGAGCTAGCTGCACCTGGTCCGTCCGCTGGAGTGATTGTTTCCATGTTTCTTCAACTCTTCTTCCTTTGGGCAGGGAGAGACAAATTGTGGAAACTTAGGTGGCTGCTGAGGAGTTTTATTATCTGAGTTTGTTAAAATAAGATATCGAATACTGTCACTGTGGACTAGTTTGTGCCAATTCACCTTTATGTCTCCCGAGACTATGTGCCTCCGTTCCCAGGCACAACTGTAATTTCTCGTCCTCACAATTCTAAGTGGCTGTATTGAATAAACAGAACACTAACTAGTTCGTTATAAGTCTTCAAAATATTACTTGCATTTAATAACTTGATATTGCCCTTATTTTTTTTTTACAGGAGGAATGAGATATACATTATTCCATAGACTTCTTAGAGTTTTGATTAAATGTAAAACCAATTTTCTAGAATTTGGCTAAAGTTGGCACCAATCATAAAATTATTGGTACCATTTAGATGATACTTTTTATAACGATGCCCTGCATTCATATTTTTCAGACTCATCTTTAATAAAATGTGTGTGAGTTATTTTTCAATGCTGGAAGTTAATTTTATGTGATAAATTACCATCTCTAGTGGTGTCATTATTTCCCAAATAATTTTGTTTGTTTGTTTGTTTCTAAGTGAGTCAGGAAGAATCCCACCTATCTGTTAATCAACACCATACTTTAGTCTTATTATAACTATGCTATGATTAGGAAACGATGCACTGATATAAAATGCCATTTAGAAGTGAATGTATTATAGTTTTAAAATGAAAACTTCTGGGAAAGTGTTAAATCATGAGAATTGTTACAATATTTTCTGGTGTCTGTTTCTAACCAGGGTTTGGAACCAGCTCATCCCATTCAACCATGCTAGAAATCTCCATTTCCATCGCAGACCTACTGAATCAGAAACTAGACACTTAGGTGATTCTTATAGACCTGATTAATTAAAATACTCTGATTGAGTCTATATTTTATGGAAATTCAAATTCTCAGCATGGCATGCAACTGGGATGAACTGGTTCAAAGCCCCGTTTCTAACATAGTACTGATATCTTGTAAAGGAATTAAAACTGTGCTTTGTTGTTGTTACTGTTATGTGCTGTCGAGCTGGTTCTTACTCATCTTACAAGAACAAAACACTGCCGCCTGGTCCTGTGCCACCCCCGCCATTGTTCTTATGTTGAGCCTATGAATGCAACCATTGTGTCAACCCATCTTGTCGAAGGTCTTCCTCTTTTCCCTGCTCTCCTACTTTACCAAATATGACGTCCTTCTCCAGGAACTAGACCCACCTGAAAATATGTCCAAACATCCATGAGACAAAGTTTCACCACCCTAGCCTCTGAGGGCAATTCTGGATATACTCCATCCAAGACAGATTTGGTTGTTCTTCTGACAGCCTGTGGCATTTTCAGTATCCTTTTCCAGCACCAGAATTCAATGCATCACTTGTTATTTCGTCTTCCTCAGTTAACGTACAACTTTCACAAGCATGTGAGGCTATTGAAAACATCATGGTTTGGGTCAGGCACACCTTACTCCTCAAAGTAATGTCCTTGCCTTTCAACACTTTAAGGAGGTCATGTGCAGCAGGTTTACCCGGGGCAGCATGCTGTTTGAACTCTTCCCTGCTGCTTTCCTGAGCATTTATTGTGGATCCAAGCAAGGTAAAACCCTTGACAGCCCCAATCTTCTTTCTGTTCAGTATGATGTCACCAGAACAGCAATTGTTCATATAAGAGTTCAAGGGGAAGCTGAAGAAAATTAAAACAAATCCACGAGAGCCCAAATACAACTTTGAGTCCATCCCACCCGAGTTTCAAGAACAGATCTGACACACTGAACACTCCTGATGGGAGATTTGCTGAGCTGGGGGAGGACATCAAGAGCGCCAAGGAAGAAACAGGTCGTTGAAAGGACCGGAAAGAAAGACAAGACCCAAGTGACGTCAGAAGGCCTCTGAAACGCGCTCTCTCTCCACTACAGAGCAGTAAGGTGTATGGAAGAAATGACGAAGTCAAGACCCAAGCAGAAATTCTCCAAGGGCTGCTGGAGAAGTCAAAGTAAAATATTATAATGAAATGTGCAAAGATCTAGAGTTAGAAAACAACGGAAGAAAGTCATCGGCATATCTCAAACTGAAATAACTCAAGACAAACTGTGCCTTACCCACTTGAAACCAATGTTTCCAGCTTTCTTGCTACCTCAGACATGGAGTTCCCACTGCTATGTTTTCCTTATTCTTCTGGAAATAGAACTAAATTCCATTTTGATCTTGTTTTAACCCTGTCCACTTTTTTGAATAATCCAAAAGAATAAGCAAATACAAACATACGTATCTACAAGAGGGCTTCAAAAAGTTTATGGAAAAGTAGAATGAAAAGATGATGGGATGTTTCCATGAACTTTTGAAGCACCCTTATACATATGCACATATAAAGTCATGAATTCCTAGAGGTAATGAAATGAATATCCAGTTCGGATTTGAGTAAAACTAACCCCAAGGCTAATTGAACATATGTTTTCTACTGATCTCTCCACTAATTGTTGAAAATGTATACATATGCTCTCTGCTAGTTAACAATTAGTTTGGGGGTCACTCTAATCTGACATTGTACCTACTTTATCTTTTTCTCACCACTTGGCTGAGATTAACTTTTTATGATTTTAAACTTTTATGTACTGGTTGGGGCTTTTTGGATTTCTATGGACCTTTAAGCCCATTTAACAAAGAAAGAAGTCACTGTGGAGAATATTACAAGTTGTAAAGGAGTT
>NW_022103920.1:74402783-74404524 GCF_000313985.2 Echinops telfairi
TGAAGCAAAGCAGAGTAATATGCTGGTTCTTGTCACTTTCCTATAACTCATGAATATTAATTTTACCAATAGTTTTTCCACCCTTGGGAATTGCGGTTTTTCTTTTTCAAGTCTTTGTTACATGCCTTGTTTTTCTTCTCATTAAAAGAAAGCATTTGAGACCATTCAAATAAACTCAGTTTTAAAATAATACTAAGAACCCAACCATTTCCAAGATTTGTTCAACCCCATAGCACACACGAAAGCTTAAGTTAAAATAAGACAAATAAAAAGACTCCTCAAAATTGTATTAATGAGGTGATTTTACTTCAGTAGATTCCATTGATAGCTTCTATGGTGTCTTCAATTATCTTGCTAAATTACGTTTTGCAATTAATTCATTTACATAATTTGTCTCTTATTTTCAAGTCAGCACACACTGAAAACAAAATCCTTTGCCCCTGGTACAAAGAAGGATGGTTTTCAAAAGCTGAAGTTGACATTATCAGAAACATCAGGCCATCTTCAAAGAGGACCTGGCGCCCCCTTTGCAACTTCTGCATTAATGTCATTTTCCTGGCAAGCAGACAACTTCATCAGAGCAGGCAGCCAAGGAGAGTCTTTAAATGGAAGTTGTGCTCATGAGGAGCAAATGCATTAAAAACTTGCTGACGGGCATGAAATGCTTTGATCTGTAGATGGAAAACTCCAAAGCAGGAAACTTGGTCATTTCTCTGCAGAAAGGGTTTGGGGCATTTTGAGTCTGGTTGACTCTGTGGTTTCCCAGCAGAGTTATTCCATGGGCTAAAATAAATGCAGAAATGGTATTTTAAGACCACAGCTGCAGAGGGGAGTCTGGTGAATTTCAAGGAAAAATCCTGTTGAATCTTGTAGTGCAGATCTTTAAAAAGCAAAGGAAATGAGAGAAGTAATATTGTTCCCTGAAACTTAATTGTTTTTATATAAGAGATAGTAAAGAGCATGTCATTTATTTAAATATCTTCTTAGCAGAAATGTTGAGTCCCTCTTTCCTGGATACACTTAGTAGGTGCTCTAAAGTTTAGGGGTGGGGAATGAGAGAGTCTTAGTCCTCTTACAACTTTAATGCTGGAGAGAAGCAAATTCGTGAATAATCTTGTAGAAGTGAGGCTCCGAGACAGATACCTGAGTAAGGACCATTATCTTCACAAACAAATTTCTTAGGATATCACTATATAATTTTCACACAAAGCTTAGTTCAATGAGCAATGATTTAATGCCAATATGATAGTTATTGAATTGGACCACCATACATACAAAAAGAAAAAAATAAGACTATTCAAGCAGAACCTTAGACACAAATTTTATTTTGTACAAATAATCACCTAGCATTAAACTGTGATTAGACAATTTGATAAAATAGGGTCTCAAAAATTTTAACACAATAAACTATATTTCAAATACAGTCTTAAGGATTGGAGCTAGATGGAATAGTAAAGAAAATAGCATAATACTTAAGAATGTGGACTCCTGAATTTTGACAAAATTCTGGGTCAGCAACTTATATAACCTTCTACAACATCCTTCATCATTCTGTGACTTTGTTTTCTCAGCTGTAAATGGAGATTTTAATTGAATTTACTTCTTAGGGTTATTATGTGGTATAAATTCATTAATATAGGTAAAACTTTTAAAATAAGTACCTAGCATTTAATAACTGTGCACTAAATAAAGGTTCTAATTAAGAGTGGTATGGGATAGTATAAGGAGAATCAAAATGAAC
>NW_022103920.1:74405476-74406250 GCF_000313985.2 Echinops telfairi
ACATTTAGGACTTTGTTCCACCTTGAACCAAATTTGTTGGCAAACAGCTCTGCATAATATTATCATCCTTTCTTTTGGTTAGCAGTGTTGTGAGGTCACACATTTCATTTCCTACTTGAATGAAAAATGAAATTTACATTTTCTTCTTTCTCATGGTTACATTTTCCAGTGGTTTGTTAATTTTTTCCCAATACTTTCAAAGAACCTCCTTCTGTCTTGTTGGTTCTTTCTATTGATTTTCTGGTTTTGTTTTATTTATCTTTGCTCTAATCTTTAATATCGCTTCTGTGGACAGCAGGCACTTTTTGCCACTCTTTATCTAAATCATTAGAGATGTTGGGTTAGGGTGCTGATCTGAGTTCCTTCCTTGTTTCATTAGCAAATTTTAAAGGCTTGCGTAATAAAATACACTCACTCTTCCTTGACTTTCAAGGTCCTTCATGATCTAGCCATTCTGATCTTATTGTCTACTACTCTCTCCTTGCTTGTCACAATCTCTCCAGCCCACTGGTCTTCTCTCTCATCCTTGAATAATCTCACTATTAGATCTCTAGTACCTCACATGGTAGGGTAAACAAAAAAACCCCAAAACATATGTGTTTTATTAAACAAAAATATCAAACATACATCCATTGCTTCTTAACATATATCATGCAGGCAGATACACTTCTGAAGGCAATGTTTCCATCTCTCAAACTCTTCCTCAAAGAATCCTGAGCTTGATGGTGCCCGGCTTTCAAAAGATATAGCATCTGGGGTCTTAAAGGCTTGAAG
>NW_022103920.1:74407416-74432003 GCF_000313985.2 Echinops telfairi
CATCACAAGTGGTTATCCAAGAGCCCTTGATGCGGTCAAAGCTGGGGAGCCCTTCCCCTGGCCTAGTGATCTTATCACGAGTAATATAAACCCGGTGACCATCCAAGCAAGCAGTAACCATCTCAAAGCCAACCAGAGACTCAACTAGGAAGATTGTCACGTTTGTGTATAAATCATCTTTCCTTTCAAATACTGGGTGCTTGACACCTCTGATTCAGAACCACGAGTCTCCCGGTTCCCCATCCACACGAGGCTTACCTTCTCCAATCATGGGGTACTATACGCCTCTCTCACCAGCTCCAGTGCCCTTCTCCATTCACTAGTTTCTCCTTCAGGTATTCATCACAGACCCCTTCCTGGGCCATTTGGAAGTGCCCTGGGCCTCCCTTGTTGACTGTTGTATTCCCATTTGCTAGGTGCCTCTCTTGTCGTGGCTCTCGAAATCCCACCCAGCTATCACAGCCCAGAATAGGTACAGCAGCAACAGGCAGAAGGCTGCCCAGGTTCTGCGGGGCCCCGGTGACGCTGTCCCAGGTCCTATGTCGAGCTCTCCTCACCGTCGCCCATGCCACCTCACTGGCTGACCAGCTCCCACAACCACGTGAGGCTGGTACAGGCTGGGTCTGCCAGGACAGCGAGTGGTCCCTTCCTCAGCCAGGTCACCTCCTGGGACTCCACTCAAGAGTTGCTGTAACATTGTGAGTTGGCCTCTTGGCCTTGAATTTAACTGGCCCAATAGAAGTCGCTGTTTTCCTCGGACTTCTCTCTGGATCATATTAATAGATCCACGATTCGTGCCTAATTGCTGTTTTGTTCCAAAAAAGCATCTTTATTGGCTTCAATCATGCTTACAGGCCTGATATGAAAACCAGTTCTTTGAGCTGGCTGATATTTCTGCAATACCTTTGATGCCCTGCCAGTCCTAAACTGGCTGAGGCCACAATGCTTGCTCAAAAATGAAAATGTAAAACCATGTGAAGTCGCTACTTCGATCGCTATTGCGTCAAAGACAAGCCTAGTCTTCTGCTGTCGGTTTGTGACCTTCGGGCACAGCCCTTCATTCATGGAGGCTGACAAGCTTCTTTCTCCTGCCTCCAATTTGAGGTCACCCCAATCGTCTTTGACAAGATTGAGCCTTCTAAAGTTTATATGAGTAACAGTCTCCCACACGTGTTGCAAACTTTCAGTGATTCAGAAAGATTTCTACATTTTGTTCAAATCTTAATATTAGTCATCATTTCAAAGTCATGCTACAAAAAGCACTCTCTTTTTTCAAGGCAACCCAACAGGACAAAGAAAAGTATGCTCTGGAGAGAATGTGTCTGAGCCATCTACTAGTCACAAGCAGTTCAGTTTTAGTGACGCTCTGCAGTGAACCCGCTTGGCAGGCCTGCCTAATCACAGTCTTTGTCACGCTCATCAAATGCAACTAAGGTACAGAGGACTCTAAGCAGGGCATTGGTCAATATCACCATTGCTCTGGGTATAATGGGAACTATTTCAAAGCAGGAAAAAGAGAATCTCCTGACCATCAAGAAAGAAGTACCAACCAGCCTAATGCATGTAAACTCCATGTGTGGAGTGATGGCAGTAGCAGAAGCCACAGCAAAGGGACCATGAGACAGAGGACAAGGCTTACTTGCCCATGGATGGTATAAAGCTGAGTGACAACAGGCAAGAGATTAGCTAGCAGAGTGGGGTCCCCTTTCATCATTTAGTAGTACTACAGGAGCTTTTGAACACTTGCCTTGGCATAGAAGAGGCCACAGGACTGTGCGGCTGAGAGGCTGAGGACCCGAGAGAGGTGTGCCTACCAGCTTGGCTGGGAAGCCTTGCACACACCAAAGCATTGTTTTTTTTATTGTTTTCTGACCTTGACTTGGCCTGTTAACCTTGTTGTGAGTTCCATTGCACAACACTGTGAGTGCCCATTGCAGTGGGTTATCTAACCCAGCAGGGAAATAGAGCATCATGGGAGGGATGGTTGGTGTCCAAATAGAGGAAGTGGGGAAATGGGGCCACGTCTGACCATGGGAATCATCATTGGGCAGATGTGAAGTTGGATTTTTCTCCCTTATGTAGCTAGAGAAGGTCAGACGTGGCCCCTGAGCCATTTCCTCGCCCTCATATTTAAAACAAAAACAAACAAGACACACTGCCCTTGTAGGGCTCCTGAGACTGTGAACCTTTACAGGAGCAGACAAAGTCATCTTTCCCCTGAAGAGTGGCTGGTGGGTTTGAACCACTGAACTTGAGGTTACTAGTCCAGCATTTAACCCACCAGAGTTCCTCCCCTCAAGTATTAAGTGATTAAGAACTCATTTGAATAAATGAATGGGTGATTTTCCTTTTAGTATAGATTATTAAAATAATTTGCTGCATTCAAATGTAATTTACTTCTATAAAAATGGTTATATATTTTCCTATTAATAGGAAAATTTATATCCACTATCAGTAATTTTCTTGTCTTTGAAAGAGGAATACATAGTCACAGCTTTTTGCTTCAAGCCATCCTCTTAAGGATTTAAATAATTAACTCAAAAGGCATGTTTTAACTAATACATATGTAAGCATATAATAAATATGTTCATGGTTACCTAGGAACATTAATAATTTCCTCATTTTTATAGGCCACCTCTATCTCACTGCCATTGGATTGAATCCAACTCATAATGAGGCTACATAGGGTTTCTAAGGTTGTAAATCTTCACAGAAGCAGATAAACCACATCTTTCTCCCACAAAGTGGTTGATGGGCTTAATTAAACTGTCAATTTTGTGGTAAGTAGTCAAATGCTTGCCTAATCGTGTCACAAGGGAGGGAGAGAAAAGATTCATTTTTGCTTCTATAGAGGTATTCACAATCATATCTATAATAAGCAATAACAAAGGGAATATTTTTAAAATGGTGTCAAAATTCTCTATGTCCCTCTTTCAAGGGCATGACTATTTAGATATCTATTACATATGAACATCTTAAAAATAATTAGTGATCCCCCACCCATTTCAATTATGAAATGAAAGGTGTATCGCTCCTTATGGGAAAACTATTTGGGAGTAGCTCATAGAATTTATTATCAATTGTTTTTTTAATTATTTCTAAGAATAATTGCCTTTGGAGGAGGAAATTATTGTCTTAGTTTGAATGGAATTTATTCGGAAGGAATAAATTCCACAAAGAATTGCCAAATCTTGAGTTACACTAATTAAGCTCTCTGTGGTCCTGATAGTGTACTATTAGTCTGCAAAAGCAGAACATCTCCCACTATTGTACAAGTATTTTGAAGGTAACCTTAGCTTATAAAATACTCTTAAAAAGGATTCTGGTCATATGAATTCTCTTATAGTGTCATGAAGAATAAAGTTAATCCACTGAACTGTATCTCAATTCTAAAACTTAAATGATTTCCCTGAAGCTTAAAATTAAACCTGTGGGACATCCATTTCTGGGAAGATGGAGTAGACATATCTTCTCCACCTGAAAACATGTTTATGTCCATAAACATAAAAGGACTCTGAAAGCTGGAGAGGAGACAACTGGCTAGGAACTTCGGGACCCCAGGAATTCCCAAGGATCCCAGTAGAGAGTTCCCTGGGGTTTCCTTTTCCAAATATAGCCCTGACTTAGCTCTGCGGGATGTTAACAAAGGCTCTACTATGCACATCATCAGATTTCTGTGAGGAAAGAAAAGAGAGGACTTAAAAAATACTGCAAAAAAATTACCAAAATTTCACAGACTAAAAAGCCATGGGAAAAACATGAGCAGGATATATCCAAAGAAATCTCCACGTAACACATCAGAGTAAAATGTTTAAATACTAAAAACAAAGAAAAAATTATGAAAGTAACAAGAATACCAAAAGGAAAAGAGAGAAGAAACAAATGACGAATTTCAAGAATTAAAAAAGGGCTATCACGACAGAGGAATATCATTGCTGCAAATAGCAGAACTAGCTTGATCTGTGTTGCATTGACTATGCAAACACATCCAACTGTGTGGATCTTAACGAATCAGAGGAATTCCAGACCACTTAACTGTGCTC
Source organism: Echinops telfairi (assembly GCF_000313985.2). Classification (NCBI taxonomy): domain Eukaryota; kingdom Metazoa; phylum Chordata; class Mammalia; order Afrosoricida; family Tenrecidae; genus Echinops; species Echinops telfairi. The sequence continues at coordinate 74,411,460 of NW_022103920.1, forward strand.
ATATGGAACCTGCATATTGGCCAATAGGCTCTCAATCAAACAGAACGGGATATTGCTCGGTTTAAAAGGAGGCAGGGCCTGTAGCAGAGTTGTAGTCTCTCACCATACTCCTTCAATCTGTATGCTGAGCAAACAAGCCTAGAAGCTGAACTATATGGAGAACAGGGAGTAAGACTTATTAACAACTCACTTGCTGAAAGTGACAGAACTTAGCGCACTTACTGATGAAGATCAAAGTCTACAGCCTTCAGGCTGGATTACACCTCAACAGAGAGAAAAGAAAAACTCTCACAACTGGACTAATTAATAATACGATACTAAATGGGGAAGAGATGAAAGTGGTCAAGAATTTAGTTACACTTGGATCTACAATCAACACTCATGGAATCAGCTATCAGGATGTCAAATGATATATTCATTGGGAAATCCTGTCACAAAGAGTTCTTTAAAATATTAAAAAGCCAAGATGTAACTAAAGTGCACCTGACTTAAGCCATAGTATTTTTAATTGCTCACATGCATTCAAAAGCTGGGCAATAAGAAAGGAAGACCAAAAAAGCATTGATATCACTTAAACGATTTGGGTTGGTGATATTAATATTCATTAAATATTTCATAGATTGCCAGCAGAATGAACAATTCTGCGTTGGGAGAAGTACATCCAGATGCTCCTCAGAAACTAGAATGGCAAGACTTCTACTCCTATGCTTTGGGCTTGTTATCAGACAGGATCTATTTGGTGAAGCAGAGAGTCAATAAAAAAAGGATGACCCTCAATGAGGTGGATTAGTGCAGTGGCTGTACAATGGGCTCGAACATAGCAAAAATTGTGAGTGTGGCAAAGGACTAGGTAGGGTTTTATTCTGTTGTACATATGGTTACTATGAGTTCGAACCAACTCAGTGGCCCTAATGCCAACCATCAGACCTGGCAGATAACAAAAGAATAATAAAGGAATACTGTAAACAATTCTGCACACTTACTTTCAGCAATTTATATCATATGCACCATGTCCTCGAAAATGTCAGCTATGACAACTCATCCAAGATGAGATAAATAATTTGAATAGTCCTCTATAGGATTCTTGAGGACATTAAAAAGGTAATTTTAAAACTCCTCAAAATGGTATATCCAAAAGCATGATGTAAAATCAGACAGATCGATAAATTATACTTCCTCTGGGAAAGACCTTGTTAAGAGGATGATATGACAAACCATAGCTAGGGAAACAATGGTTACAAACCACATTCTCAGAAATTATGTATCTAGAATCTATAAAGTACTTTCGATCTCAAAAAGCAAAAGATAAAAATAAGACAAGACAATAAAAAATCATGCAGTAAAAGAAAAACAAGGATCCAATTTTTAAAATAAGCAAAAGGCATTAACCTATATTTCATCTTATTTGATATCCAGATATCCAATAAGTATGAATGTGAAAAGATGTTCAGTGTCACCAGAGATTGTAAAAAAACGATACATTGATAGCACAACAAGGTGCGATTGTAACCTATTAAGATGGCTGAAATAAAACGTGGTGACAACACCAAAGACTGATGAGGGTGCCACAAAGAGGGATCCTTCACACAGTGCAGCCACTATTGCAGTCATTGTGCCAGTCCATCTCCAGGGGCTCTTCCGGGCCCTTGAGGAACTATTCTTCTCAACATGATGGCCTCCTCCAGCTCTCGATGCCTCGTGATTGCATGGTCAGTCAAGGGTCTGTCATGATCCAAACGGGTTCCCTTTGATGTCCTCCTGATGCCTCGTGATTGCATGGTCAGTCAAGGGTCTGTCATGATCCAAACGGGTTCCCTTTGCTGATTTTTGGAGGGAGATCTCTGGGTCGTTCCAGTCACTCTGTCTTAGTCTGAGAGTTTTGATGAATCTGTCCTCCATACAAGACTCTCTGGTATTTGAAATAGCAGTGGCATAGCTTCTGACACTCTAGCAGCACGCATGGCACCCCAGTGTGACAAACTGATGGTACACATAGTTCCAAAAATGTAAATGAAAAATAGGCTCCCTGGTGGCACAGTAGGTTAAGCAGAGGGATGCTAACCACAGGGTTGGCAGCCGTTCAACCCCAGCTGCTCCCCAGGAGAAAGATGAAATTGACTCTGGTAAAGATTTACGTCTCAGAGACCCAAGGACCAGTTCTGTTCTGCCCTGTTGAGTTGCTATGAATCTGATTCAACGCAGTGGCAGTGAGTTTTGAGTTCGGTGTGTCGGACTTGACTTGATGGCAGTTGAGTTGTGCAAATACGAAATAAAATGAACAATACGCTTATGATATTACTTTAGACTTTCCTCTTTGTTAAGAAAGTTGAAATAATAATAGTCAGGGCCTCTGTTCAAATCCTCTCTGGGGTCACAGTCATCCCCTGTGTACCTCGGGTAGCTGATTTAATCACAATTGGGAACGAATTTGGATTTAGTATCCACTGATATCTATGTGTCTGTCTGATTAACTTAGTTGTAGTAGGAGTTAAAGACAAGAAAAAAAATAAACAAAAAATAAAACGAGGGAAATATATAACCCTAAATATGGGAAAGTTTCAGAGTAAACTAGTAAATCTGAAGAGGTACAGGTAGAGCCTCTTCCAGGACCACAAACAATGCTCCTTCCTTTCTCTGCCTACTGCTCTTGTTCACCCCAGAAAAGAAAAGACTGCATTTACAAGAAGTCCCAGGGGACAGTGGCTCAAGCATTGGGCTGCTCACACTCAGGGCACTGATTCAGACCCCCAGTGCCCCGTGGGAGAGAGACAGCGTGGTACCTTATCTACAATTCACAGCCTGGGGAACTTCAGGGTGGCTTGGAGTGGGGACAGGTTCACTGGCAGAGGGGTTAGTTGCAAGCACTCAGCCCCACTGTAGGGTTTCTCTTTGGAGAAACCTGGTGACAAGAACGGAATGGACTTCTCTCCACTGTCCAGGAAGGATGGAGGTGGGAGGCGGGAGGTAGTCAGTCAGTAGCAGCAGCAGGCTAGGAAGAGTCGGGGAGGGAGAAATGACCTGACAGAGGAAGTCTAGGGACAGATTACCCAATAAGCAAAGTAAGCACTTGATTACTTGTGTGTCCTTGCTGATCACGTGAAAGTGCCACATATAATCATGTACTGAGTTCTCTGTCCCCGACAGGGATTGATCTGAAAAATCACTTTGATTCTATAGGAAGGTGGTGCGGGCTTAGGTTTGCCAGCCATACCTAGAAACACAGTGTTTTCTGTGGTTAAAAAAAAATTCACTACAGGTTACTAAATGAGCACAAGTACGCTTGCACTTACCCTGTTTAGTGGGTAACCCTGCATGGAAGAAGTCACTACAATGCTGTGGGCAGTGAAACGAGGGGGATCACAATTTCAGGGATGAGAAGGTAGCTCAGCCCAGCATCAAAGCCTGCATGTACCTCACACTTGGGGACCTCTTCATCGGTCACTCCCAAACACACCCCACAACTCCTGAGCAAGAAAAGAAAAAAAAAATCTCAGTGCAATCAAGAGATTCTGCCTGATAGTGACCCTGAAGGGCAGGGCAGAGCTATTCCTGTGGGTTTCTGAGACTGTGACTCTTTACAGGAGTAGAAAGCCTCATCTTTCTTCAGCGAGTGGCTTCAAACTGCTGACCTTGCAGTTAGCAGCCCAACGTGTAGCGCACTTTACCACCCAAACTCAAAAGTACAAACTCTAACTCGCTTCCATCCAGAGGATTCTGACTCATGGTGACGCTCTAGGGGAAAACAGAATTGCTCCTGTGGGTTTCCGAGCGGTAAGTCTTTACTAAAGCCGAAAAACCTCACCTTTCTTCTGTGGTTAGCAGCCCAACACATAACCCACGATGCCACCAGGAAGGAACAGACGTGGACTTCCTTCACATCTAGGGAGTTGCAAGGTACGGAATGTCATGCTCTTTATGAACATGAGACGTCGTGTGTGCAGGCAGCCTCCCTGTTCCACCTCGCTTTTCCTGCCCGCTCCCCACCTCTGCACTCTCCTGGCAGTCAGGTAAATCACCTTCTCAGTTCCCTGGAGTAAATCCTTATTTTCAGTCCAAGAGGAAAACAAATCTGACTGTTATCCAAAACTTGAACTTGTTAACCTTTGATATGTACAGAGATTTAAGGATAAATAAAAAGAAAAAATATTTGTATGATCTGAAATGACTATCTTTATAGAAATAACATTTTTGGCAGGGAAAAAAATATGGTCCTTACCACATATGTAACCTGAGTAGAGCATCCAAAGTTGCTGTGTAATTATCAGGCAAGGGCCAGCAAGTATAGTTACCTAAAACAAAATGATGTCAAAGAAAATGAGAAATTTGGGGATTTACAAACACAAGGATAACTGATCAATTAAAACATTCCAACCCCCCTTATATTTTGAATACATTATTTCCATCCCTTTTAGTTTGGTCATGCACAGCATTGAAAAGAATGGAATGCAAGGTGACACTTCAGTTTATTTAAATATTGAAAAATGGTGATTGCACTGCTTCTAAAATTAAAACAATTTTCATAATATATTATTGACAGAAAATCAATTCTACAAATAGAAGCATAAAATACATCTGGAATGATTAAATAAACCTCTGTATGTGTGTGTGTATATATATGTATATGTGTGTGTATATATATATATATATATGTGTGTGTGTGTATATATATATATGTGTGTGTGTGTATATATATATATATATATATATATATATATTACTACCTTGAAAGAACACTAGATCATTTTTTGTCAAGCACACACTGTCCTCACTTCTTATTGAAAGGAAGGTTATAATCCATTTGTTTTTCATTCATTTCACAGGAGACAATTAAAAAGAAAATCAAATAAAGTATCCAAATATTACAAGCCAGTTATTTCTGTTCCCATGTCTTTTTTCTGAACTAAAAAAAAAAAGTCACACTGGAGTAGAAAGTGGTCAATTTCATATAATACTCCTGATTTTAAAAATACATATTCTCTTGACATATCAAGAGATATTATAAAGTCTTACAAACAATCCTCTGGCATGTGGCGCAATTACAAGTCGACCCCTTGGCTTTTCTGCCACCGTTAATGACCCCTCTAATCATATCATAACAGTAATTTCAGACCATCAACTCTGCATTCAAGAACTCAAACCACTCACCTAATTCACAATAAGAAGATTCATTTATAAAAATAAATGAACAATACAAATTAGGGAAAGCATTGAGAGAAACGGATAACATGCCTAATTGGTGATTAAAAGAAAAATCATTTTAAAGTGATAAAATAACAGTAATATTTCTATATTCAGTACATTTAACTATGTCTTAGGAGACTTTAGATTTAGAAGTTCTACCTTTATGCCACCTTTTCCATTTTTATAAAATAATTTGTATCTTTATCAAATGTAGGAAGCGGGACCAGATGCCCCACAGGCAGCGAAGTACAAACCTGAACCACATAAAGCAAACCCACAAAGCTCTGTTTGTCCTGAGTCTAAGACTTCAGCTGGTTCACACTATTATCCCTCAGTGTCCAGATCAACTTCTTTCTTGCTCATTAACTGAGTTAATTTCATTTGAAATGGTTTATGCCATTTCCCCCCTCAATAGATGTCTTTATTGCCTCTTCGTTCTGGAGAAAAAGCAAAGGGAGAGGGAGACCGCTTCGCAGCACTGGAGCGGCACTGGAAGCCAGCTGTCACAGCCTTTGCTCTCAGGGGCCAGGGCGCCCTGAGGCACAGTTGGCACATTGTCTGAGATCAGAGAAGAGACGCAAGGAGTGCCTCTAACCCAGCAAGCAGTGCGAGCTTTTGCGGTTCCTGGCTCTGTGGTAGCCTTTAACTGGTCCCCATGATACTAAATGCCACTTTTTGGTGCAGCCTACTGGGACTGACACTTCCTTTTGCATGCCACAGTTCAAAGGATCAAACTACGAAATCGCTCCAGAATGTGCCTTGTAACATTTTGCTACAATGAGGGCATTTACTGTGTTCCCAAATATTCTTGAGAACCAGTGGATTCACATTCTCGAGTGAGATGCAGCATTGCAGAGGGCTGAAGATGTGTTTTTGGTCTTTTGGATAAAAAGCTGTGTGCTGGGTGTACTCTGGAGTAGAGTGAACTTACTTAAGGTCATTCTTTTCTGAGAGTTTTATAATTAGGAGAAGGCACACTGTCTTTTCTCTTGGGTATATATACAATGAAGAGAACATGATTACACAAAACTGCTGAATCTATAACTACCTTGAATATAAAGTGTGCATGCAAAAACCTCGTATTTTTATATTTTTTTCATTAGAATGGTTTAATGATAAGCACTGGTGATAACTACTCAGATTAAATAACACATAACTTTGCATTTAGCAACTTGAGGGCAACAATTATTTTCTATTTTTTGCTTTTATTATTGATTTTTAGGGAGAACTTCTGATGTTATCTTGGTATCCCAATCACTTGGCTGCGAGACTTTGATAACTGTCGAGCGACAGCAAATGATTGATGAAGTGATAAATAAACAAACAAATAGATCTAGATCTAGGCATTAAATCCACCCCAATTCTTGGCAACCCTATGTTGTTGTCAGTTGCTGTTGAGTCAGTTCTTGCTCCTTGTGACCCTAGGTATGACAGACCAAATCATTCATCTGAGCTCTAATTTAGGGACAACTCGTTTTTATGACATGGCCCTGTTGTATACCTCAAGCCCTCATGAAGGAAACATGGAAGCTGTAGATGCTACAGCAAGGTGTGATGAAGAAACTAGATGGTGCCCGGCTATCAGAAATAACAGCTTCCGGGGTTTTACAGGCTTGTTTTCAAGCAAACAGAATCCAACTGAGATGTCAGCTAAGCCCACATTGAAGAAGTACATGAGGTTGTGTGATCGAAAGATTGCAAATAATATAATCCAAATCTAAAATGAGTAATGGTATCAGAGTTTAAATTGTGAGATTCCGATTTGCAGAAGGACCACAGTGGAAGTCCAAATTATAATTACAGGATCTACACATAGAAATAAGCCTCTGGTGATTTACCTCTGACTATAATTGAGGGAGGAGAACAGTCTGGTTATTCAGAGTATTATCAAGACATTTATAGCACATTAAAATGAAAAATTTGACTTGAATGTTTAAAACATTATCATTTGTTACCCCTTTTAACACATTTTGAATTTTCTCTGGTTTTTAATATTTTGTTTCTTTCAAAATGGGTTTTTTCTCTGTTGTATTTTGTTTTTATTGGTTTTGTATGTTGTTATTGTTGTGGTTGTATTTGTGATTCTCTGTTATCTATTTTTCTGTTTTTCAGTACGTGAAACCCAGGATGGGTGAATCAAAAGAAATAATAACTAGACTCAGGGTTCCTGCAGGATACGGAGGGGAGTTTGGAGGATAATGAGGAGCTAATAACAAAAGAGTATAAGAAGGATGAAATATTCTAAGATTGTGTTAGCAACTGTACAATACTTCTTGATATGACTGAAATATCAAATTGTTTGATGTATGGATTATGTCCTAATAAAAATGGTTTAAAACAATAATAAACAGCTGTTATATAATTAAATTATAACAACCTACTTGAATAAATAGGCCGTGGCACCCCAGCAGACTCGATGGGAAAACACTCATAAAGGTCAATGGACAGACCTTTAGACACTTTTCTTTTTGTTGGTTTTTGTTCTGTTTTTTGTTTTTTTGTTGTTGTTTTGTGCTTATTATTGTCTCTGCTTGTCTATCTAGATAAGTTAGGCTGAATAAACAATCAGAGGAGAAAACAACGGTTCCAAGGGAACATGGGAAAAGGGGTGTGGGGGAAAGGAAGGAGGGTGCCAACATACCCAGGGGAAAGGGAACAACAGTGATCTAAAATCAATGGCGAGGAAGGTGTAGGATGCCTGGTGGGGCTTGATCAAGGGCAATGTAACGAGAGGAATTACTGAAACCCAAATGAAGGTTGAACATGATAGTGGGACAAGAGAAAAGTAAAAGGAAATAGAGGTAGGAATTAGTAGGCAAAGGACATTTATAGAGGTTTAAATACAGGCATGTACATATGTAAATATATTTATACATAACGATAGGGAAATAGATCTATGTATGTATTATATGTTAAGTATTAAGGTAGCAGATGGACATTGGGCCTCTACTCAAGTCCTCCCTCAATGCAAGGAGACTTTGTTCTAATAACCCAGCATTCTGTGATGCTCACCTTCCAGACATGATCACTGAAGACAAAATGGATGCAAGAACAAATGTGAAGAAAGCTCATGGTCCCAGACTATCAAAAGATATAGCATCTGGGGTCTTAAAGGCTTGAGGATAAGTTAGCTGCCATCTAGCTGAGAAGCAACGAAGCCCACATGGAAGAAGCACACCAGCTCAGGTCTCAGGGCACCAAAGACCCAGAGTGCAAAATTATATTGATGTAAATGAGGGGGATGGTGAAGTGGAGACCCAAAGCTGATCTATAGAAAACTGGACATACTCTCAGAGAAGTAATAAGGGAGGGAAGATCCAATCAGGTGTAGTATAGCACCAATGAAACACAACATTCCTCTAGTTCTTTGATGTTTCCTCCCTGCCTTCCCCCTCCCCCAATATCAGGACCCCAATTCTACCTTTCAAATCCGGCTAGATCAGAGCATGACATGGGTACAGATAAGAGTTGGAAACACAGGGAATCCAGGACAGATAAACCCCTCAGGACCAATACTGAGAGTTGCAATACCAGGAGGGTAAGGGGCAGGGAGGGGGAGAAAGGGAGAACCAATCACAACAATCAACATATAACCCCCTCCCAGGGGGATGAACAAAAGAAAAGTGGGTGAAAGGAGACAGTGGTCAGTGAAGACATGAAAAAAATAATAATTTATAAATTGTCAAGGGTTCATGAGGGGTGGAGGTAGAAGGGGGGAAATGAGCTGATACTACGGGCTCAAGTAGAAGGAGAATGCTTTAAAAATGATAATAGCAACATATGTACAGGATATGTACATAACTCAAATGCTTGACACAATGGATGTATGTATGGATTGTGTTAACAGCTGTAAGAGTGCCCAATCAAATGATTGAAAATAAAGAAAGAAAACAATAAAGAAATTTATCAATTCATAATTATATTACTAAAAAGAAAAAAGATACCATGATTTTGTTAGGCACACCTTAGTCCTCAAAGTTGCATCCTTGCTCTTTAAATACTCTAAAGAGGCTTTGTGCCAAAGATTTACACAATGTGCGGTAGTTACATAATCTGTTCTCAATTTAAAGTGAAGTGGTGGAGTTTAGCCTGTCAATCAGGTCGCAACTTGATGACCTCATTTGGAGGCACTAAGGAGATAAATAGCTCACTGGAGGTAGGACACTGGCTCACTCCCTGTGAGACATTTCGGTTGACAAGCCACATGAAGCTATGCTAATGGCAGCCAGAGCCTGGAAGCTGGAGGAGCCATGTGTAGACCCACACCAGCACCAAAATGCTTCCACTACCACTGGATCCACAAGACTTTCCACCCACTGGCCTGTGATCTTCCTGCACTCAGCATTATTGCATGTGCTGCATGAGTTTGAACAGGAATTTACAGAGTGGTACTGGACATATGGGCTAATATCAGACTTATGGACTTGATCTGGACTGAGCTGGGATGTTTTATTAACGTACAATAACTCGTTATATGAAGCTCTTTCCTATACACACATGAATTTTCCTGGATTTGTTTCTCTAGTCTACCGGATGTGTTAATCTGGGTACATTAGAGAAACAAATCCACAGAAACTCATGCACAGAGTTTTATATAAAGGTTAAGTGCACAAGAAAACATCCCAACCCAATGCTGCTCAAGCCCACAAATATAACATTAACCCATTAACCCATATGTCCCACACCAATCCACAAAGTCCTCCTCCATCTTACAAAACAGATGCAATGATGCCAACTGCAGGAGGAAAGCTGAATCAATGAACGTGTATGCATTTCAGTGCTGGCCAGGGTCTCCACATGGCTGCTCCAGCACCCAGGGATGCATCAGGGTAGATCCAAGTGGTTTCTCTTCAGGGATATCTTGCAGGAAGTGAGCCTTGGCAGCTGAAGCAGGGAACTGACAAAGGCAGCTGCACCCTAGTCTGACCATCAGAAAGCAAGAGACCAGAGAACTCGAAAGGCGAGGCTCACTGAGTCATTTATCTCTCCACCCTTCAATTAACCTCACATGTGTTTATTGGCCAGGTTGGCACAACACCAGACTTACACATAATGCAATGTGTATTTTGATCTCTTGACTGCCGTTTTCATAAGCATTGACTGGGGATCCAAGTAAGACAAAATTCTTGACAACTTCAACCTTTTCTCCATTTATCATGATGTTACCTATTGGTCCACTTGTAAGGGTTTTTGTCTTCCTTATTATTGAGTTGTAATCCACACTGAAGACTATAATCCTTGAACTTTATCAGTGTATTCTTAAATTCCTCCTCACTTTCAGCAAGCAAGATTATGTCATCTGCATACCACAGTCTGTTAATAAACATTCTTCCAATCTTGATGTCACATTCTTCTTCCTATAATCCAGTTTCTCTGATGATTTTTCTTAGAATATAGATTGAAAAAGAATGGTGAAAGGTTACAACCCCGAGGCACACCTTTCCTGATTCTGAGCCATGCATTATTCCCTTCTTCTGCTTGCACAGCTCCCTCTTGGTCCTGTACAAATTCTGAATGAGCACAATTAAGGGTTCTGGAATTCCCGTTTTTCTCAAGATTATCCACCATTTCTTATGGTCCACATAGTCAAATGCCATGACGTAGTCAATGAAACACAAGTAAGCATCTTTCTGGTATTCTCTGCTTTGAGCCAAGATCCATCTGCCATCAGTAATGCTATCCCTTGTTCCACATCCTCTTTTGAATCCAGCCCAGACTCTGGCAGTTCCCTGTCAATGTCCTGCTGCAATTGTTGTTGGATGGTCTTAAGGAAAAATTTACTTGTGTATGATATAAATGATAACATTCTATAGTTTGGGCATTCAATTGGGTTAGCTTTCTTAGGAATGGGCTCAAATATGGATATGTTCCAGTCAGCTGGCCAAGTAACTGTCTTCCAAATTTCCTCACATAGATGAGTACTTACAGTGTTTCTTCAGATTGTGGAAACATTTCAGTGGGTAGAATATCAATTCCTGGAGCTTTGTTTTTGGCTAATGCCTTCAGTGCAGTTTGAACTTCTTCCGTCAGTACCATTGGTTCTTGTTCATATACTACCTCCTGAAATTGTGGACTGTGGACTAGTTCTTTTTGGCATTGTGTTAGTGTGGGTAGACTAGAGAACCAAATCATAGATACTCATATGTGTATAAGAAAAAGCATTATATAATGAATTATTGTACATTAATAAAACATCCCAGCCCAGTCCAGACCAAGTCTATAGGTCTGCTATTAGCCCGTATGTCCAGTACCAATCTGTAAATTCTTCTTCAGACTCATGTAACACAAGAAATAGTACCAAGTGCAGGAAGATCACAGGTCAGTGGATGGAAAGTCTTGTGGATCCAGTGGCAGTGGAAGCATCTCAGTGCTGGCAGGGGTCTCCACGTGACTCCTTTAGCTGCTGGGCTCTAGCATAGCTCCATGTGTCTTGTCCACAGGAATGTCTCACAGGGACTGAGTGTGTGTTCTGCTTCCAGCGAAAGCTATTTATCTCCATAGCGCCTCCAAATGAGTCATCAAGCTGCAACCTGATTGGCAGGCTAAACTCCACCCCTTCCCTCTTCAGTCTCAGATTGACAACAGATTATGTTGTAGATTATGTAACTACCACAGGTATAGTGACTCTGTGTATTCTTTCTCTCTTCTCTTGATAATTCCTGCACCATTCAACATTTTGTCTATAGAATTTTTTTAAAGTGCAATTAGATACTTGAACTTTTTTCTTGAGGTCCTTAAATTTCAGATATGCTGAGCATGTTCTTCCCTTTTAGTTTCTAATTCAAGGTCCTTGCACATACTTTTATAATATTTTGGCTTTGTGTTCTCAATGTGCCCTTTAAAATTTTCCCTTCAGCTCCTTGACTTCATCTTTTCTTCCATTTGCTTTAGGCCCTCTATGATTCAGAGCACGTTTCAGTTTCTTCTGACACCCCTTTGGTCTTTTCTTTCTTTCCTGTCTTTTAAATGACCTTTTGTTTTCAATATGGAAGTATTGAGAAAATTATAGCAAATACAACGAATCTCATGCAGGTATTAAAATAACATGGTGACTATACAGAAACATGGAAAATATAGAAATGTGGGAAATTATTTAATAGAAAATATTAAATGAGCTTCTCGGCCTTTTGGATAAGATCAAGTGTAGAAAATATTAAATGAATAGAAAAAAACTGGGAAAATATTCAAAAGTGAACATGATTGCTGAAATGATGGATCATCTTTTTCCCCCCAAAATTATTAAATATTAGAAGTTTCTGTCCTCTAGTACTCTCTTTGCAGATGGCAGATAGGGATTAAACTGCAATATTTAATATAAAATATCAAAGTGAAATGACAATTTTAAGTTGCACTCTTTACAAACCTACTGCTAACTTTTACTGAACTTAAAGCTCAGACTCACTGCCATCGAGTAGCCTGTGATTCATAGTGACTCTTTAAGACAGGATAGAAACGCCCATTCCTGTGAGTCTCTAAGTGTGTAACTCTTTATGGGAGTAGAATGCCTCATCTCTCCGGTGGAGCATTTTTGGTGGTTTCAAACTGCTGGCCTTATGGTTCACAGCCCAATGTGATAATTAAATACTGAATCCCTTCTTCTCATGTGCAATGAAATCAGTGTGTTAGCACAGCGTTCATGGTGCAGGCAATTAAAATAATGGAACTGAAATGAACAGTGCCCTTTGTTCTAACTACCTTTCTCCCATGGCAAGTGGTCCCAGCCCACTTGAGTTGCAATGACCATATCTTATGGAGATGACATGGAAATATGAGCCCTCTCTCCACTTCAATTTTTCCCACTCTAAATTTCAGCCTAATTGACCATTGTCCTACCTTGAAACACTTAAATGTTGAGAATGAGCAACTTTGAAAACCATATCACATTGGCAGCTAACTTACCTCTCCAAGTCTTCGTGGTCTCGTCTATTTCTGAAACCAATAATACCCATTTTACACGATGAAAGGTTGATATGGGATTAAATGTGTGACAATTGAGGGAAAATGCACAAAAAGTCCACTGAAAAGCGAGCACTATGACACACATGGGCCTTCTATGCTGAAAGCCCAGATAAATTGTTGCTCAATAGTTCTTGCTATTGTCCAGCTAGTGAACCTTTAGAAATTATGCAACAATCCATAATGTGTCATGCAATTCTAAAGGGTTTTAATCAAGTCTTTTTATAAAAACAAACAAGCCATATTTTGCAGAAAGTCAGGGGTGACTGACACCACAGATCACCTAATGGGATACCTTAGGACATTGCTGAATTCCTCATAAGGAACGGTGAAAGCGCACGGTAAAAAGAATAAGGATGAAAGGAAGAAACAATCAGGAGGAAAAAGAGAGAGAGAAGTGAATAAAGAAAAAGATGTGTAAACTAGGTTTGTGCATATAGAATATGTAAGCAATAAGGACCCATTTGTAGCCATTTTCCTTAACCTACCTTGATGCACTTATTGGATGTAAATTTAAGTAATTTTAACAATGGCTAAATAGTTAATATCATGGCCTTAGAAAATTTTTATAACACAGTGTACGCTAATCCTAAGTATAATCAAGTTGTCAAAGCCAAATTGACCTTCCAGATGTCGAGGATGAATAATTTAAAGGCAGGCCTTCCCAGCCCCACATCCAGCACATTACACTGATGAGGGCTAGCCCTTCTGCTTGGCTTCTCTTTAGAATTAAGAGACCATGGTTTCTGGAGGCGTCTTTAAACCACATTTACAAACAAATGAGCTTAATTGTTGTCTGCTTTTCCAGCTCAGGTAACATATTTTAAATTAGAAAAAAAAAAGTCTCCTAAAAAGCAGAGGGCAGTGTCAGAGCCAGGTGAGAGTTTTCCCTGGGTCTCCTCTACTGCTCTCTTCAGCGTTCTGCTCATGCCTCAAGGGCAGATTTTTGGCACAGCAGCTATTTTCCCTGCTCTCCTTTCCCTGCTGCAGTCACCCAAAAGGAAAGGGCTCCACTGTAACTGTCCAAAGCATCCAGGCCAAGAAAATCCTGCTGTAAACCCAAAGCTAGAAGATGGAGATTTGAATGGACCTCCCTCATACCACCATTGCATTTGCCTGTATATCTTACTCCGTGGCTAGAGTCTAAGCGCTTGTGAACCTAGAAATGACTTTGGTGGGGAGTCTATTTCATCTGAGGGTCTTGTTAAAATGTAGATTCTGGGTTCCCTCTATTTGGTGTCGAAATGCAAATTTTCAGCAGGGGGATCAGAGCAGAATGATATGAATGAAGTTCTTATAGAAACAACACCAAATTCTTTCATTATCATCCTGGAGTCCAGGGACCAGAAAGGACAATTCCTGATGAAGCACGTGGAAATCCCAGCTATACCATTTAAGGTATACTGACATTGAATTTGTCAAGGTGCTTAACTTCCCTGAGCTTGAACTCTACAGTAGTAAAACAAGAAGAAAGATCTTGTAAGTGTGGTGTTTGGATTAAACATGAAGTTTTTGTGCAAAATACCATGCCTGTGGGCCAAGGCAAAGCAACCGAATTTACAATGGCAGTGAGTCATCTGGGGAGTTCATAAAATCCATATTCCCAGGTCCTATCCTCAAAATTTCTGTTTGGCTCTGCCAGGAGCATTTACCTACAGGCTGCTTGCTTTAAAAGATCCAGGTGATTGTAGTCTACGCAGTATATAAACCACATGCTGAGAAATACCAGCCTGGCCTGCCTGAAGCGTCGGAAGCGCACGCCCAGAGAAAGTAGGAGGTCAGCAAAAAAGAGGAAGACCCTCACCAAGACGATCACTGGTTTCAATAATGGTCTCGAGAGTAACAATTGTGAGGAGGGGGCAGGCCTGGACAGTGTTTCATTCTGACAGTGGCTCATGGTGAGGCGGAAGCTATTCCACAGCTTACAATGATAACATCTGCTTTGTCAGCCACCCTCCACCTCCCACCACCCCAATCATGTCAGCACCCTCCAGGGATTTTGAGAAACTGCTGGAGACTGATCTTCAATCTCAGCCCTGCTCTTTGACTCTGCACTTCAGCGTCCTCAGGTGTGAAATGGGGACGAAAACAACTGCTGCTTCTCCTAGCCCATGCTCTCAATGACCTATTTTCTACAGAGTGGTGCCAGGGATTAAGACCCACCCACAGATGCTCAGGGGAAAGGCCTGGCAATCTACATCTGAAAAAAATAAAATAAAATCAGCCTGTGGAGCGCAGTTAACCTCTGACCAAAAAAAGTTGATTCAAAGGCGACTGCTATGGGCTGGCCATTCTAGGAGCAGCCCCTGTGCATGTGACAGAACTCTACTTAATTGTCCACTATCCTCTTCTTGTTGATTAATATAACTCCACTTGGGGTGGGGGGTTGGCAGAAGCAATCTACCCAGCTAAAAGAATATGAGCTCTTCTTCTACGTGCCGATTGGTGAGATCTACAATTAAGTCAAGGGGTTTTAGGAAAGTATTGCCTCCATTTCTCCTTGTCCCATTTTCATTCTCATGCTCCTCTTTCCCTTCCCTCCTCCTATTAATATTATTATGACTAATTGGAATGTGTCTGTGAGGTTGGAGGTAAAGAGTCCACGAGTATCCATGAAGGTGAAATACTTGCTAAGGATGGTGTAGCAGGCACCCTGGGACCTTTGTGGAGACCTGAAAATAGCGAAGACTGGCCACCACCAAACTGGAGGTTGCATGGCAAAAGTAAAACCCCTGTTTGGTTCATCCACTGTGATGAGGGTTCTGTGTTACATGGAAGGAAGCATAATCCCTAACTCAAGAATTCCCTGGGATGAACTGGAATGACATTAGCAAGATCAAGCCTTAATAGGCTAAACCTTTTGATTTTAAAACTGCTTATTACTTGGATCTTTCTAACACAATCTGTTTTGTGGAATATTCTGCCATAATTGAGGCCAATTGGATGATCTCTTAATCTGTGCCCACCCTTACATCTTTGATCCACTTCCCTTTCTTTGATTTTTCCCTAGACTTGTTTACCCTCCTGTCTCTGATGTCATTCTTCAGCCAGAACAGTACGGATCCATGCTCCTTACAGGTGCTCACCTGTCCTTAGAGCCAAAAGGAGGGGGTGGAGGGCAGCTATTAAGATGCCCAAAGTGCAAAATTTAAGGAGGCCCTAGCTTCCAGGGTCATGCAAGTGAAGGGTTGGTATGTTAGACTAAGTACCTTCTCCCATGTTTCACCTCGCTGACCTCATTCTGGGGCTAACCCTGCTCAGCCTAGACCAGACCACCCTCACCACCCCTGCCACGTGCTCACCGTCTGTGAGAAGGTGTCTGATCTTCAATATGGATGCTTTGGAAATTGCAAAGTGACCGCTCTCTCTTACTGCAATTCTTATCATGTATACCCAGACCAAAAGCTAAGTAGATGCTTTTGAAATGATTTCTCATTTAGTAGACTACCAGAAAGCATCCCACATAATAAATGTAATATTTCATGGATTTTTTTCTTTCAGTTATACATATAAACATTTATGTGTATAGTACTAAGTTGTAACATAAAAGTATTTGCAATTGTAGGTGTGGTTTAATTTTTCTTTTTAAAAATTCTAATCTTTTCTTTTTGATCCAGCTTTCTTATCTCTACCTAACTTAAAGCTATCTACTAAATTTTTCTTAAAATTTTCCATCATACAAGCTGCATAAAAGGAGAATTAATTTCCTTACAAGCTCAAGGCCAATTGTTACAAAACAGATGTTAGGCATGCCTCCACTCTCCATCTTTCTTTCCTCTATTCTGACACCAACCATTCATCCAAGAGCGTTCTACTTTCATGCTTTGTTCAATAATCCATTGCAATAATCACACATAACTCTCAGGCAATCATCACAATTAGGAGGTTCATTAGGGAAATTAATAGGTTACCACAAACCAGCATCAGAAAGCAGGAAGAATACAGGCATTGCTTCGCAGCAACACTTTCCTTACTAAGAAACCACATCCCTCTCTGCTCCTGAATCACATGATCCCTTGGATTCTGCCTTGCTCCACAGACCAGAAAGCCTGCCTGCGGCTCTCCCCCACAGCCAGATGTCCTGGTCTCATCTCAGTGCTACAGCATCTCTGTTTCCGTATCACTGGTCTCACTGTGGCATGCTGTGGCAGTTACATAATCTCTTGTCAACTTGAGCAAAGGGGTGGAGTCTAGCCTGTCAATCAGGTCATAGCCACTGATGCCTCAGTGTGGACATGGCCTTCCCCTGAGGATTCTGGGAACTTTTATCTTTCTCTCTGGTGGCGGGACACACATGCTCTCTGCTTCACCTTCCTGTTGAAAAGCCACATGGAGCCATGCTGATGGCAGCCAGAGCCCTGGAGATGCTTCCACTGCCACTGGATCCATAAGACTTTCTACCCACAGGCCATGATCTTCCTGCATTCAGCATCATTGCATGTGTTGAGTGAGTCTGAAGAGGGATTTATAGACTGGTATCAGACATGGGGGCTAATATCGAACTTACAGATTTGATCTGGACTGGGCTGGATGTTTTCTTACAATTACTTTTTGATATAAAACTCTCTCTTATACACATATGAGAGTCTCTGGATTTTTTTTTCTAGTCAACCCAGACTAACACATTATGGCACCTTGGGGGTGTGGTACTAGAGAAACATCATGAAGATGGAGAGTGGATGCTTGTTTGACCTCAGCCTCGTGGTAGTTTTTCTTCTTTGGCTAGCCAGAGGTCAGATATGGCCATGCAGCTTGCTGGGTTGTTTTTTGGAAAGAATATGGGAAATTAAAATTTTGATTATTTTGTTTGGTTATTGTCTTTGGTTATTCCTGTTTGAAATGGTGAAAGTGAATGTGATTAATGTATACTTTGAGCTCAGGGGGTGAAACTGTCCCTTAAATTTCTCAGAGACCATGTTGCTTAATGAAGACAGCTGACAGAAGGCCCTGGCTTGATTCAGTCAGAGGCTTAAGGCCATATTTTGTATCAATGGAATAGTTTAGATAAGGACTAAGATAAGATAGATAACGATTGAACTTGACTATTTTAAGAATTGAGTTTAGGATCTGGCTGTACTAGGTTTATACTGTTTTCTTTTGACTATTGTTATTAATATACTGATTGATAAAAACGATTGGGAGTATAGCGAGTTGGTAAGCTCACTGTTTCGGCCACCAATTTGAATCTCTAAATGGGTTTAGGACACACCTGCAAAGAAGGCTCTGAAAAACTAAGCCCCACCCAGCGTCTTGAGTGTGCAGGACATTCAAAGGTGAAGACTTGTCTAGGGGAATGTTGACAGATTGAAGGGAAAAAAAGAAACCTTTTTGGTTTTTGGAACTTTTAACTAGTGGTTTGTGCCAGAAACTGGAAAAAACTGAAGCCACGAAGAAACTCTCCTATAGGACTGAACGTTAAATGAAGCCTGCAGGCAGCCTGAGATGCTTGCCAGGTGACCATCTGGGTGCACTTGTCTAGTGGACGTGAGAGAAATGCAACAATAAAGAGACCAGTTCAGTCAGGCCACTGACAGGGAGCTGAGGTTGTTGAGAATTTGTGATGCTGTCCATGATCTAAAGGCAAGTGACCAATGGGCTATGTTGTGGGGCTAAGCAAGGTGGTCCACATTAAGTTGACCAATCCCTACCAGATGGAGAAAGGTTTTTGAGCCTGTGAATGGATGCCTATTGCTGCTTAGTTTATTGATGGCCTATCCTGACTTGACTTTGTTTATGGATGCAGACTCACGAGGTTTCAACTGGAATGAAGATTCTTCACATCAAAGAATATGCTTGTCTCCTCAGAGCACTGCATTGATAAGGAAAGGATAAAGGCATGTAGTGGCTGGCTTACAAACTTTTATAGATGGGGGAATATGTTAATAGGATTATAGAATATGGTGTAGGTGTTCACTTAACTTCAAGTGTTAGGCATAGAATATTGTTGTTTTGTTTACTTATAGAATATTATGCTTAAATGAGGCTGGCACATTTTGAGTTGTATGCATTTTAGTTTTATCCTGTTAGGTACAGATATGATTTTATTATTATTTTTAATTATATATGGTTAAAGAGTTGTGTAAAAGTGTCAAGTTGACAAGGGGTGGTCTATAGCAGTTACATAATCACCTGTCAACTTGAACAAAGGGGTGGAGTCTAGCCTGTCACTCAGGTCATAGCCAATGATCCCTCAATGTGGGCAAGGCCTTCTCCTGAGTATTCTGAGAACTCCTATCTTCCTTTCTGGAGGCAGGACACACACTCTCTCTGCTTCACCTTCTTGTTGACAAGCCACATGGAGCCATGCTGATAGCATCCAGAGCCCTAGAGGTGTTTCCAATGCCACTGGATCCACAAGACTTTCTACCCACAAGCCGTGATCTTCCTGCATTCAGCATCATTTCATGTGTTGCATGAGTCTGAAGAGGGATTTATAGACTGGTATCAGACATATAGGCTAATATCAAACTTACAGGCTTGATCTGGAATGGGCTGGATGTTTTCTTAATGTACAATTACTGTTTGTCTAGTCAACCCGGAGTAACACACCTGGCCTCTGCTGTCTGCCCCTTTAGGCAGGGAGAAATCTCAAATGTGTTCCATGTGGGCTCTTCTTCCGTAATGGTCCTTGGAATTCTCTTCCTTGGCTTCCAAGATGCTCCTCTTATACACAGAGGAATGGCCACTCAAACTGACCAGTCCCCTCTATTAGTGTTTGGCATACCCTATTACATAGTCCCACCCAATCATTTGGGGGAAATTGCAAAGACAAGGATAGAAGAACCAGATGAAGGAATCGCACTTCACCACACAAACATAATGTACTTTTACATAAATAATGTGTGCCTTTGGTGTTTGTTTGCCAACCACATCCTCTCCTTCCTATGTATTTTATAAACATGCCATGCTAATATTTAACAGCAACAAAAATACTTGATATTAAAGTTAGCATATATGTAGAAGCTACAAAATCAAAAACCAAACTCACTGACTGCCATCCAGTTGTTTTGGACTCAGAGCAATCCTATAAGGAAACATAGAACTGCCCCTGTCAATTTCTGAGCCTGGAACTCTGTTTTCATTGGTTTAATCCCTGTATTGGGAGCTCTTACAGCTCTTCTAACAATCCATACATCCATAGTGTCAAGCAGATTTGTACATATTTTGCCATCATCTTTTTCAAAACATTTTCTTTCTACCTGAGCCCTTGGTATTAGCTCCTCATTTTTTACCACCTTCTCACACCCTACCACCCTCATGAATCCTTGATAAATTATAAATTATTATTATTTTCACCTCTTACACAATCCGCTGTCTTCCTTCACCCATGTTTCTATTGTTTGTCACCCTGGGGTGGGGCAGGGTGGGGGTGGTTATACATTGATCTTTGTGATCAGTTCCCTCTCC
>NW_022103920.1:74432398-74434925 GCF_000313985.2 Echinops telfairi
AGGTAGTGTAGCTTGCAAATTGAGGCACAGAACAAGCAAGACAGCCACACACTGGTCCAATGATCAAAGAGCAAGAGACAAGAAAGCCATTTATCTCTCCGCCCTTCAATTAATCCCACATGTGTTTATCAGCCAGGCTGGCACAATAAACTATCTCAATCACAATTTCCATTATTGTTCCTAAGGGGTTTATCTGCCCTGAATTCCATGTGTCAAGAACTCTTATCTGTACCAGTGGACATGCTCTGGTCTAGCCAGATTTTTAAAGTAGAACTGGGATCATGATAGTTGCGGGGAGGAAGCATTAATGAACTAGAGGAATGCTGTATGTTTAGTCGGTGCTGTACTACACCCTGGCCAGCTTGTCTCTTCCTTGTGACCCACTGTAAGGGGATTTCCAATTGGCTACAGATGGACTTTGGGTCTCCACTCCGCACCCCCTCATTCTCATCCATATAATTATTTGCTTTGGGTCTTCTGATGCCTGATACCTGAGCCTGTCAACACCTCATGATTACACAGGCTGGTGTGCTTCTTCCATGTGGGCTTTGTTGCTTCCCAGCCAGATGGCCGCTTATTTAACTTCAAGTCTTTAAAACCCCAGATAGTATCTCTTTTGCTAGCCAGGCACCATCAACTTTCTTCACCACATTTGCTTATGCACCCATTTTGCCTTCAGTGATCCTGTCAGGAAGGTGAGCATCACAGAATGTCAGGTTATTAGAACAAAGTGCTCTTGCATTGAGGGAGTCATTGAGTTAAGGCCCAATGTCTGTCAGCTACCTTAATACTTAACATATAATATATGTACATAAATCTATGTCCCTATTTTTATATTTAAATATATTTGATATGTAAGTGCCTGTATTTATACCTCTATAAATGTCCTTTGCCTCCTATATCTTTCCTCTAGAGACTGGAACTCTTTACTAGAATAGAAATTCTCCTGTCTCTTCCACAGAGAGACTGGTGGTTTCAAACTGCTGACCTTGTGGTTAGCAGGCCAATGAGTAACTGCTAGCTACAAGGACTCCTATAAACTATAACAAGCTGACATATGTGTTATAGATGTGTATATAATTCTTCAAGCTTAACATTGTTCAGAATGATGGATTCCATCACAAAGGGAAGGGTCAATTTCCTTGACATTACCATCAGCTTAATATCATTCTTTATATTATAAAAATTGGTCCATATTTTTAAGAAAATTCATATTCCTATTTGGTAATTTTTAGTCATTTCTAGGATTTTCCTATCATAGATTAAACTTGTCATGTTATATTAGGAAATTTGTAGGAGCAAAATTTTCTAAAATCTGATTTCTGTAAGAGACATGGATTAACTTTTCCAATATTTTATTTTCCAAGCATAACTAAGAAGCATAAAAAGCATCTGAAGTTCCGAGGAGGATCCATAGCAAAAGCAACTTTCCTCTTTACTAATACCTAGATGCCTGGGGGAAAGCCTTTGCAAGGACTTTTTTGACTGGATATGATATATTCCTTCTGAAAAATTTAAGTCCTCTCAAAGCCAAAGTGATCTAGAAGATAATGGATGAAACAAATTAAATTTGGCAACAAATTAAAGAAAGAAGTATATGTAATTTTAAATGCAACACATATATCCAAAGGTTCTAAATACAGAGGGTATCAAAGTTCATGGAAAATATCCATTCTCTTTTAACTTGATTGTTTAACAAACGTTTCAGAGCCCCCTTATAGATGATTGTATTAGGCTGGATTCTCTAGAGAAGTTAAACCAGTGAATATTTATATTAATTTATATATATATACATTGATGTTTCTATATTTATGTGTATATATTTTATATACATGTATTATATATATGTTTATGTTCACATATATTTAGAAAGAAATTTATATCAAGAAAATGGGTCACACAGTTGTAAAAATGGCTAGGTCCAGTCTGGTTCAAGTCCATGGGTCAGATGTTAAGCTGGAGGTTTCTCCTGACTCATGCATATGCAGTGGCTAGTAAACCAAGGAGGAAAACCATAGGTTTGTGCCTGAAGAGGCAGATGAATCAATGATCAAAAAGTCAAATGTCGGGTTAGATGGTAGGATGCTGATTGCTCCCAGGATTGGCAGGCAATATGGAAGGGCACTGGCTCAAGAACCAAAGGTCAATGAGTCAGATGCAGGATCCAGACCAGTAAGAAGCAACAAAGATCTCAACAGAGTCTACTTATACAAGAAGGAGACCACATCTGAGTTTATGTGATCCAAGAATATAATAATAAAATGAGTGATCAGAGGAGGGAATTGTGTTAGAGTTTGTGTTAATCTGGGTGGACTGGAGAAACAAATCCACAGAAACTCATATGTATATAAGAGAGAGTTTTATATAAAAGGTAAGTGTACATTAAGAAAGCATCCCAATCCAGTCCAGTCCAAGCCCATAAGTCCGACTTTAGTCCATATGTCTGACATCAATCTATAAAGTCCTCCTCCAACTCATAAAACACACACAATAACGCTGAATGCAGGAGGAAAGCTGAATCAGTGAG
>NW_022103920.1:74435025-74451400 GCF_000313985.2 Echinops telfairi
CAATGATGCCTGAATGCAGGAGGAAGCCGAATCAGTGAAGGTGTAAGCATCTCAGCACTGGCAGGGGTCTCCACACAGCTCCTCCAGCCCCCAGGGCTGCATCAGGGTAGGTCCATGTGGCTTCTCAGGGATGTCTCCCAGGAAGTGAACCTGCCAGCTGAAGCAGGGAACTGGCTAAGGCAGCTGCACCCTGGACCGGCCATCAGAGAGCAAGAGACCAGAGAACTAGAAAGGTGAAGCTCACCGAACCATTTATCTCTCCACCCTTCAATTAATCCCACGTGTTTATCAGCCAGGTTGGCACAATAAACCTTAACTATCACAGAGCTTAAAGGCTAAGTATCAATTTTCAGAAGACTATGAATGACAGTAAAGGCCACAAATCCATTTGCAGAATCCCCATGTGGATTCCCTAGAATCATTGACTAGGGCTGTGAATAGTCTTGCCCTTCCACACAGTGCTATGAAAGTGGATTACTTTCACCACCAACCCTTCCAGCATGCCCAGGAGGAACAATCTCTCTATGTGCTTACCTGTTTGTGTCCTTGATGAGATTGTTATGAATTATGTCATGGCTGTTTTGTGGAAGCCTGTGGACCAATATTATAAGCTCCTCTGTCTAACATAGTGTCCACGTTCGAATAATGGCCCTTGATCCCACTTCAGGAGTTCCAACAGTAACTACCATGTATTAATCCATCACCAACCATATTGTTGTGACCATTTTCTTTGGCCTCCCTTGTGCTTTTTAAAACTCTGTATCCAGCAAACACTTGGACACTATTATGACCTTAGGCTAATGATTTCCCTCAAACACATATGTCTCTGCAGTTATCTTGTCCTTTTCTTTTAAAATTTGACAGAAAAGAGGAATTCTGTCAATAGTCAGGGGGAATTCAAGCAACAACCAGGAGGAAACTGCCTTTCAATTGCATCAGGCCTCTAAACTGCATTAGAGTGTACACTCCACTGGGATTTTCCCATAACTACTTGGCTGCTCATAGCAGGTGCCATCACAGAGTTGATTATGTTGTGTGAGGGGGGATTACTGACAAACTAATGCGAATCCTGGCTCAACCAACTTGACACAAAACCTAACCAGCCCAGTGATGGAAGTTAATGTGTACCATTGGCTTATTTTCAAAATGACACTTAATTGAAATAATTTATCACCACTGCACTTTGGCTGACTGTAGGCCATCATGTTCATACAACGTGCTAAGGACAAGAAGAAATAAGAGGACTTTTTAAAAAATTTGTCTTTGCCACCTTCAAAATCTTTTAGGGGAAGTTTTCGTCCAGCTACTAAATAACCATTGCCAGCTGCATCTGGCACACAGTAGGCTCTCAGTGGATGCTTGTGGAGGCTATAAACCAATGTTGGTCCAAGGACATATAAATTGAGGTACATTTCCAAAAGCAGCAACTTAAAAGAACTGCTTAAATTTTTTTTTTAAAAGAAATCTGTATTTTTGAGTGTCTCTTCCATTCATTGAGAATCATAGCAGAACCCATACAGTTCAGGTCCATCTTTTGATTCATTTTTTTAAGCCACTAAAATGTTACTGGAAACTAATTAATTTTTGGAAAAATCATTACACTTGAAACCATTTTAAAAACCAGCCTTAAGAAAATAAGTTTTTTATCTTTGAAACAAGTGCTGTTTTGCCAAGAGTAAAGATCTTGAACATAAACACATTACTAATTGACTTTAATGAAGTTCCAAATGTGATTCCTTTGCTTATGTTACTTCAATCATCTGTATTTCTATAGAACTTCTGGTTTACAGAATAAGGAAGCATGGAAATACTTATTCCCTTCGCTCTCTTCATTGCTTCTTTCCTTTGCCTCCTTGTTAGAAAACTGTTTAACATAGATGGTATAAAAATCATATCACAGAGTCCAGTGACTCCGAGAGACCACAACCTCCCAATTTTAATTCTAACTATCCCAACAAGCATCTTTTCAGATGCACCTAATGCTGAACATTTCATTGGGAGCTGTAGTATTTTAGGTGTTTCACAATAGAAATGCACCTCCTATTAGCCAGGCAAAGAGTCCTGGTAGCAGGCTAAGCAGTGATCAGCTAACTGCGGGTCAGCAGTCTGAACCCACCGATCAATCTTCAAAAGAAAAATGAGACTATCTACTCTGATAAAGATTTATAGTAAAAAAAATGCTTTTTTGATAAAAAAAGATGTATCGTCTCAGAAACCAACAGGGGCAATTCTAGTCTATTCTATAGGGTCACTGAGTCAGAATCCACCTGATGACAGTAAGATCGGCCAGGGTTCAAATGCGGCTTCTTCCCAAACAAATCACACGCATATGACTTCACTGACAAAGTGATTATATATTTACGTTTCACCACTGGAAAAATAAATATTATTCATCAAAAAAATTGCAACTTTAGAAACTTGTTGCATTTGTCCCCCAGTTGAAGGGTTCACATTGCCTTTGACTGTCCTTAGGTTAAAACCGTGCAAGCTCCGACAAGGAATGTGTTCTTGAAAACTGCCAACATGAAAAGGCAACTAATTTGTACTCAATTTGAACGGGCGAAACTTCCAATAGCATTTGTTGAGTGCTCTGAAGTTCACTCTCTTCCTGTGTAATGAACGAGGAAAATATAATCTCCTTCCAGGTTCTATAGCTCTATTTAGCTAGACTGATTAGCAACTCTTCATCATTTTTCTGGAACTGTCTACAGAAGAATCTGCAAAACACATTTTAGGAAGCAAGCTTTTAGAAAGTCCATGTCTCTAAAGTATATTGCTAGGTCCTCCCGTGGACCAATGGAATCTTTCCCTGGTCATAAAATAATGTATTCTCCTTCTTGTTCTCAGCGGTTTAATATTTTCCCCACTGACATGTAAATTATCAAAGCTATCCAAATGGAAATAGACCAACTTGTGTCGGAGGTTTGCAAAAGGTTATCATCATATATGTGTGTAAGTTGTGTTTCTGTCTGCCTATTTCCATGCGTGTTTACATATGTCTATGATAGCAAAATATCTATGCTTACTTGTGCACATGCATATAGATGCTTTATTATACACTGAATTTCAATACTGTTAAAAGTTTTGTGTAGACTTTTGCACATAATCCTTATAAGAAATGCACAGAAAAGTGGGTGAAGGGAGACATCAGACAGGGCAAGATATGACAAAATAATAATTTATAAATTATCAAGGGCTCATGAGGAAGTGGGGAGCCGGAAGGGAGGGGAAAAAATGAGGACCTGATGTCAGGGGCTTAAGTAGAGAGCAAATGTTTTGAGAATGATGAAGGCAATGAATGTACAAATATGCTTTACACAATTGATGTATGTACAGATTGTGATAAGAGTTGTATGAGCCCCTAATAAAACTATTAAAAAATAAGTTAATTAAATTAAATTTTAAAAAGAAATGCACAAAAAGGGTATCAACAATTGATATACATGTATACAGACATCATATGACCTGTTAAGTTATTTGTAGAAAACTAAGCTGTCATAGAAGACCAAAAGGATATTGATTTAAGTTATAAAATAGGGCAATGCTGGAAACAAAAATGTATGTTCCAAACTGTTGCGTGAAGAGTCTACTCTCCTTATGCAGCAGATCATCCACTGTCCTATGACACTTGATTTCTTGATTGCTACTTTCATGGGCATAGACTGTGGCTCTAACTAAAATGAAATCTCTGGCAACTTCCAAACTTTTGTCCACTTATCACGATGCTTTGAAAATCATAATTAATCTCAAGTAATTACCTTATAATTAAATTACTAAATATGAAACTAGCAAAATTTCAACTGGTGACAACAGCCACAGGCAGATTGTGAGTTTTCAACAAGGAGTCCAAAGAACCAGCTCTCCAGGAGGTCAGGAAACACCAACAATGCAAGAGGAGTTGAAAGACATCTTTCTTTTCTTTTCTTGAGAAACTTGACCTTATATGATTTTTAAACCAAAATGGTAAGTTTTTGGTAGAATCTGCCTCTGCCCCCCTTGACTCCTGGTTATTCAATTTACTTCCAACTAGCTGCTTATTAGTATTATTTCTCCTTGGACTTTACCGGCATTTTTTTTTTCAGTTTAATTTTCTATTTGTAATTTAAGTTACTCTTCATTTTCCTGAACAGTTAAAAATAAAAACCAAAACTCCTACATCACCATGATTCCAGGCTGTGAAGACATGGGTACGTTGACTCCACATCACATAACAGAATCACAAAAGTCAAAGCAGTCAGTACTTCAGGGTCTAGAGAACAAAGATCCGAGCTCTATGTGTACCGGAACCCCGATGATTTGTATGTAGAAACTTAGTTCACCCTTTACTGGAACACAGAATTAAAGAACATTCCCCATAATAAACGCAGTCTTTCCACCTTTGGAATTGATAGCAAGCTAGAACTTCTTCACAGGTGAGTAATGCATGTTTGGCCCCAAAGTCAACAGTCAACTACAAACGTCTGGCTGACCTAAGTAAGATTTTTAGACTTGAAAATATTGGATCACACTTAGTATCGTAAGTGTTCCACCACATATGTCCATTCGACACCGACCTATGGTGTTAGGGGAAGTGATCAATACGTGGTCAAAAACAACATTTTATTCTGTTGAATATATCATATAAATTCTGTCTCATATCTGTCAACTAATGGATCATATAGCTCTCTCAAGTAGGTTAATTTGCCGCCTGGGACATATCATCCATTAAAAAAAAACATTTTCTCCCCATAAACTCTGAAAGATAACAGAGTATATGAGTTTCAAATGAAGTGTGTGTGGAGGGGGAGGACTTAAATGGTTATGAGCTCTGTTTCTAAGATCCTAGCCCAGAGAAGACAGCGTACAGGAGCAGAGAGTGCCACTGTGTGTGTGACAATGCTAGCGCAAACTTAGAACAAGCAACACAGCCCGGATGAGAAGGCGGGTGCCTAAGCCCCAGAGAGCTTCCCTTGTTCCAACAGCTGATGACACGGTGTCTAACAGGTTGGCAATAGAGAAAGCAAAATGTCATCGAACCACCTTCTACTGCAAACCAGGGCTTTGAAGTGATTCCTCCCATGTGGCCACCTGAGAACCTGGTTAATGAGAATCATTAGAGATCTAGAACAATCGCCTGGAGATCTTGTTATTCGGTATACCTTAGATATTCAGTACACCTGGGGTGGAAATACAAGTTTTCAGCAAGCAAAGAGGAATTAATTTTTGAAACCCCGTGACAAACAGCAAGGTGACTACTTTTCCATTCTCTACTTCCATCTGCTCTCACCTGAGACTGCTTTAGAAAGAAATCCTGCTTTGGCTCCACACTTAAGGATCCTGATGTCATTGTTCCGAGGGTCAGCCTGGTTATCAGAAATTTTAAAGATACACGGCTGATATGGACAGCTAAAGTTTGCAGGCTCGGATTTAGAGGAACTAAGACACTAAGTAGGGTTTATCAAATGTTAATGCACAAATCACATGGCAATCTTATTGAAAGCTGGGTTTCAAGCCAGTTCAGTCAGGGCTGACAAGGTGAGGGTTAAATAAAACCAACTGAATTTGTAAAATGTGTATGTGTAATAGAATGATGACCTCAACGGGAAAAAGTAGACCCAAGGAAAAAGCAGGGATCCGTGCCCTGCTGGAAACGGAATCTCCCTCTTGGAAAAGGTCAGCATGTGTGTTGTGTAGCAAGCAAATTCCTTGCCAAGCAGAAGAGGTAACAATGGAGGCTGGCTCACAGGTAGATTTAGCACCGCAACACTTGAAACGTGTGTTACTCTCCCCGCTGCTGGCCGCAGTCCAGTCTCCCACAGCAGACTCTTGAAACGACCCAGTATGCTCTTAGAACTGCCCCACCCCAGGGCTTCAACCTGTGCAATCATCAGTCCAGCACACCCACGTTTTACAAATTTGGGTCTGCTCTTATTTTGCTGCATCAGCCATGACAGAACTGGTTTGAACCAGTTCAAAGCCATGGTTGAGAACATCTGGTGCGCCACCTAATAGTTTGCATTTTTAAGGCGCCCTGGGGATGTAGTAGTTACGGTTATGTGTTGGGCTGCAACCTGCATGGTTGGTAGTTGGAAAGCACCAGCCACTCCGAGGGAGAAAGTCTGGGCTTTCTATTCGTGTGAACATAGTCTCAGAAAACATACAGGGAGTCGCTATGAGTCAGCATGGACTCGATGGCCGTGAATTTGGTTTGGTTTTGGTGTAGTGAGTTACTCATCGGGCAGCTAACTGCAAGGTCAGAAGTTTGAAACCATCAGCCCCTCCATGAGAGAAAGATGAAGCCCACTCCGTAACGAGTTACAGTCTCAGAAATGCACCAGGACGGTTCCGTCCTGTCCTCAGGGTCCCTGAGTCAGATCTGTGGTGGAAGTGAGAGAAGCAGGAGCTCTCGGTTGACAGAGAAACCTGTGAGGTCTGAGGATCTCATCTGGGGCACAAGGGCTTCATTCAGCTCATGATCACAAACTAGTACTTGAAGCAACATCAGCATCGCCTGGGAACTTACTTAGACATGCAAATTCTCAGGCCTCGCCTCCAGACCCAATGAATCCCAACCCCAGGTGGAAGGGCCCTCAAATCTGCATTTGAACAAGCCCCTCTGGTGATGTTGACATGAACTCAATTTGAGACCAGCTTACCCTGTGATTACAGTCAGTCAATAGCATGATTATTGGAGCGCTGGTGGCGCAGTGTTAAGTACTAGACTGCTGCCCATAAGGTCAGCTATTCGAATCTACCAGCTGCTCCTCTGGAGAGAGATGTAGCAGTCTGCTCCCATAAACATTACACCTTAGAAAGCATAATTCACTGGACAGAAGCGGGTTTAAGGGACGCATCATCATCTTGGAGGAACGTGTAAGATTTATTGCAAGATTGCATTTTGATAACATAACCGGTTGATTCATACGTACACTAGAGTAAGAAAAGCAGTTTAGAGTTTTAACAAACTTCGTTCTCACTCCCTTTGCCTGGAACCATAGATGATAAACTAAGAAAACAAACTCACTCTTATTGAGTCAATTCTGACTCAAGGCGACCCCATAAGACAGGGTAGAACTACTGCCTCTGCGAGTTTCCTAGACTTTGCCAGCATAGAGAGCCTTGTCTTTCTCCTTCAGAACTGCTACTGATTTCAAAGTGCTGATTTTGCAGTTGGCAGCCCAAATCATAAACCACCAAAATGATAGCTCATATTAAAAAAAGATGTAAGAATGATATTTGTACTAATATCTAGTGGGTTTATTTATCATTCAAAACAATTATGTTTTTAGTAATATTTGATTTTTAGGTATAGAAAAACAAAATCAAGAAAGTGGAAATCTCTGATGATCTCAACTTGTGTAGAAAACCATGATAATGGTTTACCCTTGCATCCAAATAACAGTGTTTCTAAAGAGAGAATAAAAATAAATTGTGAAAAGTGACTATTTTATCCTGTTTAAAAAAACAAACAAAACTTGGTAATATTTCAACAAACATATAACCATGAAAGATATCTCAGTCAAGAAAAAAAAATGAGACTCTTGTTTAACATAATGTTGGTCATAGAAGGAGGTAACAGCACATCCGGTTCCTCTAATCGGTTTAGGAATATAAACCCTCTTTGCCGTGATTCAGAAAGTTGAAATGAAGTCATTTTGTCTGTTTCTGAGTTAGAAGTTCAGAACTCATGGGCTTAAAAATACCAGGCAATAATGAAAAACAGGGTGGCCTCATTTGCCAGCAGTTGAATAAATTCCCAGAAAGTTGAAACAGTGATGTGTACTGGTGACCTTTAATATATAATGAGTAAAGAGTTTGGAAAAAGTAATTCTCTCATGGATTTTCTTTCCATTTGTAACAGATCAGCTTGATTTCTGTCAGACCAGATTGCTAATTTTTTTTAACAAACTAGTTGCTCAGAGGTGCTACAGCCAGAGCTGTCAAATCAGAAGTCTAGCTAAAGAAAAGGAAGTTTTGTGTAGAAACCAGATATGGCAGCCTCTCTTGTACTAAACCAGATCAGGTAGAGCCAAGACTTTAAGCTTTTTTTCATTTAATAGCCCTGCAAGTTCAGCAGTTCAAACCCACGAATAGCTCCATGGGAGAAAAATGAGGCTGTCTGCTCCCATAAAAATTTACAGCCTTAGACATCCAAAGTGGCAGTTCTACTCTGTCCTGTCATGTTGCTGTGAGTGTAAGTGAACTCGATGGCTGTGGATAGTCCCTGGGTGGTACAGTTAAGAACTGAGCTACTAACTGAAAGGTTGACGATTGGAACCCAGGCAGAGGTATCTGATGATCTACTTCAGAAAGATCACAGTTCTAAAACCTCAATGGAGTGGAGTTCTTTATTGTCCATGAATTAGTCATCAGTTGGAATCTCTTTGAAGTCAACTGATCATTCTGTTTGTTTGTTTATTTGTTTTTAGATGCTAGTATGGTTTTCAACTGACATTTTTCATTTTCTTAAATGACACAGAACTCCACCATGACCCTTCCCTTCGATGGATGATGATCTTCATATGAAACACTCCGAGATCATGGCTGTCAATCAACGTGAGGATAAGGGTCTGGAACAAGAAGACATCTTGTGACTCCCCAAAGGGAGGAAAGCACCTCGCCACAGAACACAGTGTTGAGAAAGATGAGAATCAGAACTAACAGATGAGGAAGTTGGAGGTGCTGAGATTGGGAGCTGTAGTAGAAAGAATATATTATAGGCACGGGCCCTTACAAGGGCAAGGCTGTTTCCTGGCATACCTTTGGAAGATGTGTTTTTGTTTTTAAGTGAAGTGGTAGCTGAGCATTTACAGACTGACATTTACCCTGGCATCAGTGTAAATACAATCGATGACTATTTGTTATGATCACAATGCAAAATTTTTTTTAAAAACCACTTCATTTCCCCAAAATTTGGAGGATATCATTGGGATGATCTGATAGAAAACTGGTCCATGATATCAGCACTGTTGGAAGCCAAAAGAGAGCTGGCACAGGGCTTGGTGATAGTACACCAAGAAACAGATACTATTCATACGAAATGCTGTGCACTGAATGGTACACTGCTTTCATGATAGACTGACTTGAAATCCCCAAGAGTAGGTAGTGACTTATTACTCAACTATACCTCATGTGAGTAACTGTAATCAGAGAGCTTTAAAATGAGTAGTCTAAACCCACTGCCTTCAAGTCAATTTCCACTCAGTGACTGTGTAGAAAAATGTAGAACTGTCCCATGGGGTGTTCCAGGTTGTAAAGTTTTACAGAAAGAGACTGACATATCTTTTCCCCTTGGGGTGGCTTGTGGATTCAAATAACTGACCTCTGGTTATCTGTGAAATCGCTAACTACTATGCCATCAGAGCTTCTTTAAACTAAGTAAACATACACACACACACACACACACACACACACACACAAATAAGCCAAAACAGCCCACTGCCAAAGTCAAGTCCAACTCAACATGATACTACAATAGGATTTCTGAAGTTATAAATCTTGACGGCAGAGAGAGAGCCTCATTTTCCTTCTGCAGAGTGGCTCATGAGTTTGAACTGCCAATATTATAGTTAGCAGTTTGATATTTACCCAACAGCACCAATATAGGCATTCAAAATAAATAAACAAAATCACTGCCCTCAGTCATTTCCAACACAGAGTGACCCTATAAGACAAAGTAGAACTGCCTTTGTAGATTTCAGAGAATGGGAACAGAAAACCTCATCTTTCTCCCAAAGAGTGGCTGGTGGGTTCAAACTACTGACCTAATGGTCAGCAGCCCAACATATAAACTACTATGTTGGATCCGCCAGGACTCCTTTGGTAGTATAAATTAAAAGTACTTGGGAGGGCATATTTTATTAGTAGAACAGAAATATTATACTGGAGTTAGTTTCAGAATGAAGGAAAACTTATTAAGCCCCTTTCATAACTTTTGACAACTAGGCAATAGTTTCGTATCTGTTTTTATTTGCTTTGTAGCTAGATTTCTCATAAGATTATGTACTTTAATCATGCAAATAACAATAATTTGCAAAACAAATCAGTGTTCAAGGTCTAAAAGAAATTAGGAGGAGGTAGATTATAACGTTGCACCTCTAATTCTGAAAGTCCCTTGAATATTTTGTTACTCTGAGTTGACCAGAGAAACAAATTCATAGTCACTCAAATATGTATAAGAAAGAGCTTTATATAAAGAGTACTGTAATTGCATATTAAGAATACATTGCAGCCCAGTCCAGATCAAGTCCATAAGTCCAATATTAGCCCATATGTCTGATACCAGTCTATAAATTCCTCTTCAGACTCACACAGTACATGCAATGGTGTCGAACACAGGAAGATCATAGGCCAGGGGGTGGAAAGTCTTGTGGATCCAGTGGTGGTGGAAACACCTCAGCTCTGGCATGGCTTTCCACGTGGCTCCTCCAGCTCCAGGGCTCTGGTTCCATCCGCGTAGCTCCATGTGCCTTAGCAGCAAGACGAAGCAGAAGCAGAGAGCATGTCCTGCCTCCAGGAGTTCCCAGAATCCTTGGGAGAAAGCCATGCCCATACAGAGGCCTCGTTGGCTATGACCTGATTGACAGGCTAAACTCCACCCCTTCACAAGTTGACAGGAGATTATGTAACTGCCACAATATATCATTGCATATGTCCCTTAATGGAACCGACATAGCAATAGGTTTTGTTTGCCTTACATCCCTGGCCCGCTGCCTTATTGGAAATGTAGAATATTCAAACCCCAAAAGGAACACTTCAGAAACGGAGTCTTTAAGGGCAATAAGGTAAAATAGAAGCAATCTTTATTTTCAAAACCTCTAACACTTTGAGCAGCTAACTGCAAAGTCAAGGGTTCAAGCCCCCGAGTTTTCAGAAATCCGAAGGAGCTGTTCTCCTCTCTTGTTTACAGTCACTCTGAGTTGGAACTGACTCTAGTGAGTTTCCAATCAGCCGCATGACCATAGCCACATTTCCTCACTCAGTGGTTCTCAACCTACATCTGTATTAGAATCACCCAGGGAGTTTTAAACGAAAAAGTGATGCCCACATAAAACCTTCAATCATTTTCAAAATTCCTGTGATTGGGAATCAGGAATTAGTACATTTTAATCCTACCCCACTTTCCTTCCCTCCCCACCTCATTCCCCCTGTGAATGATTCCAATGGCCAGCCAAATTTGAAAGTCATTGCTGTAGTTTTATCCCCCAAATGAAGATTAACCTAAAGAATTATGGAAAATTTCTCAAATTATGTATGGCAATTGTTATCATTATCACCTAAAACTGTCCAATACTGACCCTAAATTAAGTTTGAAATTGGCTGGGTTGGCCATTTGATCAGATGGGAAAAATCAGCTAAAGAAAACAATTCTTTGATGGGAATTTAGCTTTCTGCCAACTCCATGCTTGAGTGTTTGTGGCCCAACTTCAAATGAAAACAGAAGGGTTTTTTTTTTTTTTGGGGGGGGGTGTTGGTTGTTGTTTTTTTCCCTGACTGAATCATGCTATTCACAACCTACAGCTCTGTCAGTACTGACAGTATGAACTTTGTAGAGTCGTTTTCACTTAAACGTGTGCTGCAGACATTTATTTTTATTATTGTCTAGAGCAGGATGTTGAAACACACTGTGGAATTTGGAGAACACCCCAATACTATCTAGATTTTAATTTTATTCAATAACTAAATGAGATCCTTTCTCCTTCTTGTGTTTCTGATTCGGTAAATATAAGTCTTCTCCTTCTCCCCAAGGCATTTCCCTCAAACAAGTGAGACTCATATGGTGATAACAATTATTTTCAATATTAGGCCAAATCTTAAAGGCACAGAGTTGCATAATAACCCGATTGTTTGGGTGTGTGGATATACAATCAGTATAAAGATTGCTACATAGTTCACAAAGGGCAACAGAAACTCTTAAATACTATCTATCCATTGGAGCTAAAGCAACATCTAGACACCAGGAGAAAAGAGATTTTCTAATATAGACATCATTCTTTCATTACTGGAAATTGCTGGCCCTGAAGGCAAAAATGTGATAAGATAATAAGTTCTAATCTTTTTCTTTTAGCCAAATGGTATATAGGTCACACATGAAATAACTGTGGCACTGCTAATTCTCAAAAGCAGATTTGGGCAGCGACTTCAATAAGCTTGAAATCAGCACTTAATTTTTCATGTTCCCTTTTCTGAGAGCCTTAAATGGAACACTGTCAATTCAAAATTGAAGCTAAATTGCCAAAAACTGATTGAAAAAACATGGTGCATGAATAAGATGTTTAGGTGGGTTAAAGGGAGTGGAGGTAGATAACAACATTGTTTCAAAGAAAAACAGCTTTTACATCATATTTTTATCCTTTTCACAGAAAAGGACTCCTGTCTTTTGATTCTGGAACATTGTGCCTAAAAATACATGCTTTTTGGTGTACATTAGATATTTTGAGTCATGTAGGTTAATGTTTGGAATTTTCAGAACTGCACTTCAAATGGAAATAGTTTGCATAGTTCTAACATTCTCTGTTCTTTCTCTATTTCCCTTAATAATGTGGGACTTAAAAGCTTTCTGGCTTCATAGGCCTTAAATATGGATTCTTTTACCATTAAATTTAGAAATTCAAAGAAATGTTATTGAAAGTGGTAGATATAATCTCATCTACATTTTTCTAAAATCCCAGTCCTGCTCGTCCCATCAAAGTTATCAAATTGCTTCATCTAGGTTTCTTAATGATAAATTATCTCTTTACGCTCAAAAGAGATCAGTGATTAAAATGTGAGGTTTTTGTAAATAAACTTCTTTCATAGTCACAAAATATTACGCTACCAAATGACGAAAACGTTCCCCTTCCTGCTGTTGTTCTTTGACGTCAACTCAGCTCCGGTTCCTGGGGACCTTCTGTAGAAGCGGAACAAAAGCTGCCCGGCCCGTTTCTACTGCACATTGAACATGCTGCTAAAAAGCGCTGCCCCTGGGGGAGGAAGTGAATCTCCAATTGGAGATGTGATGGTCGCTAAAAGGTGGGTTTTAATTAGCATAACCTAGTTCCCTTTGGAACCTGGCTGCTAAGGGTAGAACTGGTTGGACTAACAACGTGCTAGATTGTGCTTTTACAAATAGTCTTTTGGTTCAATGCCTGACTGGAGAATCAGGCATACTCAGAATAAACTTTCTTCAAGAATGGCAAGCATGTTGGAGGTGTATAGGTGATGCAAAAAAATCTGTCAGTGGGGCCATATCAATGGTCCTCATTTATGAGGACAGAGTCGGCGTGACTCCATGACAATGAGTGTGGTTTGGGTTTTGAGAGAGGCTATGCCAAATGAAGACATATTCAGCATCATCCAAGGACCAAATGCCACGCCAGGAGAGCACGGAGTTGGTGCATGCAGAGGCAGAGCCAGAGGAAGAGGAGTCTAAAAGTGGAGAGCTCAAGAGGTTGAAGAAAATACAAGCAGCGAGATGTTGTTGTTAAACACTGAACATCCGCTATGAAGTCATTTTCTATGAGAAGCCAATAATTTGGTGTCCCCCGGGCTAAATTTCTAAAGAAATGTATTAAAGTGATCATTTTCCTTGAATCTAGGTGAGATGCGATCAATTAATAAGGATGTTCTAGCCATAAATTCCTTATGTGATATATCAATCTGAACTCTATGTCTATGGCTATAATCCCTTTTTTTGACAGAGAAAACGCCTTGTTATTTGAGGCTCTTAAAGATATTATAGTAATCCGTAAATCAATTATATCAAATGAACTTGTACAGATGCCATACTCCCATTTTGAAGGGACTGACAGGAGCTCTGATGGTGTAGTGGTTCCACATTGGGATGGTAACCACCAGGTCAGCAGTTAAACCACCACCTAAAACGAGACTTTCTTCTCCCATAAAGATGTATAGTCTCAGAAGCCCACAGGCAAAATCCTACCCAATCCTTCGTGTCGGGTCAGTATGAGTCAGAACTGTCTTGATGGCAGTGAGTGATTTTTTTCTTCACTCTGCTGGGCAGAATCGGTACTTGCCTCTCTGCTGGGTAGAATGCTGGTACTTATGTGTAGAATTAAGGTGGGATCAAGGCTTGCCCTCAGTAGGGGGTGTGAATTAAGTCATATCCTTTGTTTCCTTGGGGCTATCTTCCACGCCTCTGTGTATAAGAGCCATCCCGAGCAGAGAGAGAGGCCTAAGAAGCCCCCAAAGAACACATTTCAGATCTCTGTCTGAAGTGGTAACGGCGGAGACCAGAGGCACAGGAGACTGGCACGGAGACTACGAGGAGCATTGCCAAGACTGGGATGCCGTCTCCTCCTCTGGCCCAAGGCTCTGAAACTGCGAGACAGACAAACAGTTGGGCAAGCTTCCTGGCCTACAGAGGCAGAAGCCTAGGGACAATGTGGCTGAGAGGCTGAGGACTGGGAAGAAACGTGGCTGCTGACTGAGGAGAGGCGGCACCATGGACCAAGGATGCTCACGTGTGGTAACCTATTAACTTCCCTACAACACCCCAGTTGTGTGACCACTGCAATGAATCATTAAATGCAGCACAAAAGTAGAGTGCTGTGGGAGGAAAGGTTGGTGTCAGAATAGTAAAGAACGATAGAGCTGACCCCTGCTTCTTGGCAATAGGGAAGTCAAAGAAGTTCAGTAATGGCCACTCCCATGACGTTTAATGCACCGGGCTGGATAAAGATATAGAGGCCTGCTTGGGATAAAATTGTACACAATTAACCAACCAACCAGCTGCCATTGGGTTGATTCCAACTCATGGAGGCCCTGTGCTTGGCAGAGTAGATCTGTGCTCATAGGGTTTTCCAGGAATCAAATTCCA
Organism: Echinops telfairi; assembly: GCF_000313985.2. Classification (NCBI taxonomy): domain Eukaryota; kingdom Metazoa; phylum Chordata; class Mammalia; order Afrosoricida; family Tenrecidae; genus Echinops; species Echinops telfairi. The sequence goes on from NW_022103920.1 coordinate 74,449,823, forward strand.
GGGGATTAACATGCTTTCCTTTCGCGGTGCCTCTGAGTGCAATCCAACCTCCATAAAGATGGTTACCCACCCAGGGACTTCTCTCCAGAAGGAAGTGCATCTTCTGTGCTCAGTTGGCCGCTTGCTCCCCAGTGACTATAAGCTCTATCCCTGGAAGACTAGGTGGCCATTTCTAACCCTGGTGGTTCCTTTTTGATCACTTCTGACACTGTCAGGTGAAGCATTGGACAGCGAGGCACAAGGTTGGTGGTTCAAACCCACCAGTTATTCCTCAGAAGAAAGAAGAAGCTATCTGCTCCTGTTCAGATTGACAGCTTTGGAAATGGGTTGCTGTCGATGGCAGTGGGCTTGGTTGGTTTGGTTTTAATCACTGCAGCTGATTTCAAGTTACATAGGAAGGTTCTACTGGGCAGTGCGAATAATTCGGTAGTTTACATCAGTGGAGAAAAACACCAGTCTATATTTCTGCTCTCAAAATTGTGGTGGGCTGAGCTATACATGTGAAACAAACAAACAAAAAGGAGGTGTATCTCAGGGTAAGTCACAAAGTGTTGCTATTAGGGTTCCCCTAGGAGCCCAGGTAGCACAGCGGATTACATTGCATATTGGGCTGGTAACTGAAGGTCAGAGTTCGAAAGCACCAGCTGACCCTCCAGGGAAAGAGGAGACTTTCTCCTCCTGTCAAGAGTTACGGTCTTGAAAAGCCACAGGGACAGTTCTACTCTGTCCTATAGGGTTGCTATGAGTTGAAATCAGCTCCATGGAAGTTGGGGTTTGTTTGTTTGTTTGTTTGTTTGTTTGTTTGTTTGTTTTCACTAGGGTTCCAGTTTATAAATATAAAGTTTGTTTTTACTTATTCCAAACAACGATCCTCAGGTTATAGTTGTGTGCTCAAAAACACCTTAAGCCAGTTAGAATTCTTTTGAGATCTGTTTATCCAAGGTTTGAAATGTTGAACTAAAACATTTCACATTAGCTAATCCTGAAGAGCCCATTTTGGTATTGTTATTAAATGAATAACTACTTTTGACGAAGTTTTGTAGATTGTACTCATGTTGCTGTAATTTTATCTCAAGGAGGGTGGTCACTAATTCCGAAAGGAATGAACTATGGAGAACGTCCAGTGCATAATTCCTCAGTGGCCTCATTGCTGGCCTTCTCCCCCTGAGCAACACGGCTTATCAAATTTGCCTTGATTTCGAGATCTTCCTAAGCCACAATTGTTCTTGTGTGTTGGTTTCAATATGATGTTCAGCATCTGCTGTCTGTTTATAAAATGCAGGCATGTGGTACTGTTTATATACAATGTGTGATAGGCTTACTATCACAGACTTAGCCCAATGGATGTCAATTCAAGGTGAAATTTTATTGGAGGACATTTGTTTACTTCAAATCGCTTCACTCATGACTTACTCATTGCAGGTTGATCAAATAAAATGATCTCAAACTATCCCAAGTAAGAAAAAGCTTGCTCCCAGTGCTTGTCTCTGGGACATCAATTCCACCGAAGACCAGTTTGGTTTTATTGTTTGGAGAACCGAAATGAAAGCACTGACTTTCACCCTCAAACTATTTGTA
>NW_022103920.1:74456473-74457908 GCF_000313985.2 Echinops telfairi
CAAAATAAAAATAGTAGAAATTTATTTCTTGATCATGATAATAACTTCCATCTTAGATCAGCTGTATTTATGATTCAAATTATGATTACCCTCTATGTTATCCTGGGTTGACTAGAGAAACAAATGCATGACACTCATTTGTGTGTAAGACAGAACTTTATATAAAAGAGTAATTGTATATTAAGAAAATATCCCAGCTCAGTCCAGATCAAGTCCGTAAGTCTGATATTAGCCAATATGTCTGATACCAGTCTGTTAATTCCACTTCAGACTCAGGCAGCTTATGCAATAACGACATGTACAGGAAGATCACAGGCCAGTGGGTGGAAAGCCTTGTGGATCCTGTGGCAGTGGAAGGATCCCAGCACTGCTGTGGGTCTCCAAATGGCTCCTCCAGCTCCATGGCTTTGGCTGTTATCAGCATAGCTCCATGTGGCTTGTAAACAGGAAGACGAAGCAGAGAGAGTGTGGGTCTGGCCTCCAATGAGCTATTAATCTCTGTAGCACCTCCAACATGAGGTCATCAAGCTGAGAGCTGATTGACAGGCTAACCTCCACCCCTTAACTCTTAATAGTCTCAAGTTGACACCAGATTATGTAACTACCTCACGCCTCTATTCTAATCAATGGAGAGGTGGTAGCAATTGTAGTACCAAAAACAAAAACAAAACTATCATCGAATCTGACTCATGATGACCCTGTAAGGCAGGGTAGAACTGCCTCAGAGGGTCCCCAATGCTGTAAATCTTTGTAGGAGCCGACTGACACACCTCTCTCACGGAACATTTGACCAGTTTAAACTGCTGACCTTTCAGTATAGAGTCGAGAGCTTATTGGCTGTGTTAGCAATGTTTCTGGCAATTGTGGTAGCAGAGGGAAAATTTATATCCATTTACATATAAAATGACAATACTGTTTTACCACCCAGGCAGGAGGTATCATAGTCTGAACTCCACTCTTCAAAACACATCGCTCAGACCCTCTGCTGCCTATGCACTTCCCTAAGGAGCAACTAGGTGGAGGGTCTGAAGAGGCATGTGGAATGAGCTTATCCTAAGACCTAGTTAGCAAAGCATCTGGAAATTTCACATTTTAAAATCAAAGCAAGCATCAGATCAGGCAGGAATATGAGGGGGTACCACCCCCCAAAACAGAATTTTTTTAAAGCTATGTATTTTTTTTTTTAAACGAAACAACCTTATCACCTTCAAAGTACTCTCCATTACACTTAATACATTTGACAAATCTGTGATTTCATTCTGGAAACATTTTTCAAACTCATCTTTTTGGATGGCTGACAGCGTGTCCCTCATTCTTACCTTCGCCTCTTCTACATCATCAAATCACTGTCCTTTCATGGGGCCTGGGACAAGAAAGGCATGCTGTTTTTTGCCAAAAATTGGCGCACTGACATGGCTGTGTGAACTAGTGTATT
>NW_022103920.1:74459338-74460680 GCF_000313985.2 Echinops telfairi
GAGAGAGGGAGGGAGGGAAGAAGGGAGTGAGATGAGGTCATCATGAGCAGGAATCAATTCAATGACAAGTTTGATTGGTTTTGAGGAAAACTGAGTCTATACCTTTCAAATATCAACCCATGTGTTTTTAATGATAAGATACTGTTCTTCAAAACTGCCGGATGGCTTCAATAAAGAGTTATCACCAAAGTATTAAATTGCTCAAAATAAATGCTAATAACGCTGAATTGTCCAGAGCCCATGTGCTAATAGGATTACCAGTTAACAAACCATAAATTTCGTTGAAAAATCTGCAAGCCATGAGATGTCCTAAGAAATGTTGAAGATAAGGTAGAAAAACCAAACTGACCTAACCCTTCATATCGAGTGACATACAGGAATATACCTTCTTCTACAGCAATCTATAGAATGTTTTCTGCATATCAGATTTATCTTACCCTTCATTTGGTGGAAAACTAAGAGCAGCTAATATAGCTATGACAGAACCCAGATATGGCTGAACTGACATTGACTGGGATGGTTTGCCTGTTCCCCTGCTGCTCAGGTTAGAATGCTTTGTTGAGGCTGTAACTAACATAGCCCATTGCCACAATTCCCAGAATGGTATAATTATAGTAAGGAGAAACAACTGGCAGATGGAAACATGCCAAGTCCTATAGTATTTTTCTTCTGGCCTCTAATTCATTCACTGTGATTCATTGAGGGAGAGGGAGAAAGACTCTCAGAGAGGCAATCATTTACCTTAGGAGCCCACAAGAATGGAGGGGATGCGGAGCATGTCACATAAAGAAAAACGATTCTGAAAAAACAAAGACACACAAAAAAGCCTTTTTTATAGAGGAACATGCAGACATATTTCTGATGGTGTCTAAAAGTACTCTATTTGCTCATGTTATACATAACAAAACGTCCACACTGGAAATGAAGCCTGTTACTTTCCAGTCTCTACCACTCCAGCCCCCATTCCACCCCTGGAAGCTTCTCCCGGTCTTACTGACAATGGAAGTAGAATTACAACCACCAAAAACTTTCCCTATTCATGTGCAATATGTGATGCTTAGATGCCCAGTTAGTCTGCTGTAGTTTAGCTTCTTGAGGTTCAAATGTCTACTTCACTTAGTTGTTACACTTCCAAATGGCCCAAAGATCATTAAAATTTAAAGAGTCCAAGAAGACCTAGGAGACGTGCAAAAGGAAAATCCCACATCTTCTAATATGCGGTTGAAGCATAACTAAAAATAATTGATGGGAATTACTCATATAGCATTTTTCTTCTAAATATGTGAAATGCATTCCCTTTTGCTTTAAATTTATGACTCTGCTTTACCATTTTTTAAAGTTC
>NW_022103920.1:74461786-74463240 GCF_000313985.2 Echinops telfairi
ACACACACACACACACACACACACACACACGCATTCCTGTTAAGTGCTGGTGAAATGATTTTAATTCACAGCCACACTCCATGTGACAGAGTAGAACTACCTCCATAAGGGTTTTCTAGGCTATAATATTTATAGGAACAAATTGCCAAGAATTTCTCCCTTGTAGCTGGTAAGTGGATTCAAATAATGTTTTCCCTGCCTTCTCCCTCAAAATATATTAAGTAAGGCCTATTTCAGGATCAGAAAGTAGCTCTGTCTATGCATTGAGCGGCTGACTGATATCCACAAGGTCAACAATTCAAACCCACCACTAGCTCTTTGGGAAACAGATGAGACTATCTTTTCCCATAAAGATTTAAAATCTCAGAACCCAAAGTGGCAATTATACCCTGTCCTATAGGGTGGCTATTAGTTGGAATCAACTGAATGGCAGTGGATTTTGATTTGGGACTTGAAGTATTACATGTGTAAAATTTTATAATTCCAAAATATATTGATCACGTCTTCCCTCGAATATTTTTATGAGCCAACTAATCTATACAAAAATTGAAATCAAGTTCGAGTATATGTACTATATTTTTCACAATGGAAAAGTAGGTCTATATTACATATTATATAATTACTAATGTATCTATATAAATTATGCACATGCAAATAAAATACACATAGGAAACTAATGCTCCAGGGGGGTGTGCAGTTTGCCTTATGAACTATATGTATTGTTGGATTCATTGCTAACATTTTGTCAAGGGTGCTAGTGTCAATGTTTATAAGGAATATTGACCTAAATTTTTACTTCCTTTGATGTCTGATTTTGGAATACTGGAAAATACTGGCTACCTCCCCTCATTCTTTTTAATGTCTGTAGGATCTGTAGTAATGCCCTAATTTCTAGTACTCTGTGTCTTTCTTTTATCAGTATCTCTAGAGGCTTATCCATTTTATTTATCTTTTATAAAATGTGCTTTTCATCAAGTTTCTCATTTTCTTGATTTTGTTCTTTATTACTTACTTACCTTTACTTCTTTTGGGCTTAATTTAACTTTTTAACCTGTTTCAGTGGGAGCCTAGAGAATTTTAAACTATTCTTCTGCTGCATTGAAAATCTATCGCTATAAATTGTCCTATAAGTACTGCTTTTACTGCATTCCAAATGTTTTTATATGCTATATTTTAGGTGTCATCTAGAATATCTTATAATTCTACCCATTTTTTATCTTGTGCTGTTGTTGTTATTTGGAAGAGTGATGCTTGATTTCAAAGGATCTAGATCTATAATTTTGCTTTAGATAGTTCATGGAAATGTCAGTCATCTTTTAATTCCATTTTCCATTAATTTTTGAAGGTGCTTTTAAATCTTTTTTTTAAATACTTTTATTAGAGGCTCTTACATCTCTTATCACAATCCATACATTCCTCCAGTGTGTCAAGCACATTTACACATATGCTGCCAT
>NW_022103920.1:74465952-74466929 GCF_000313985.2 Echinops telfairi
GTGACTAAAGGGTGTTTTTTCATGTCCTCTATGCTCTAACTACGAAAATATTTGATTTACAAATAAGGAATCCACTTCGCGGAATTTCATTTATCACGGTAGGGTCTAGAACCGATTAACCGCGATAAACGAGGGTTCACTGTATACATAATCCAAAATGTTTTTAGTCTTAAAATTTGGAATGATTTACCTCCTCCTCACCAAATTTGATTTTTATATTTCCTAATACCACATAGTCTTTTGGTTACAAATGTGATCTATTCCTGTGTCTTTAGAATATGTAGGTCAGTTGGGATGGGTGCACATGGTTATTATTCAGCTTTAGTGCAAGAAAAGCTCAGAGCCTGTTCAGTGATTTAAAAGCTTCCTATACTGAAAGTGGAATTAATTGTGATGAGGAATATGTGGCCAGAAGGAATTGGCTCAATCAGTTCAAAGAAGGGCTTTGGACTGACTCTTCTAAGGCATGGCTAAAGAAACTTACAGATGGTGGCCAACTGTACCTTATTGAGTGCATGCCCACAGTCCTGCCACTAATCCAATTTTATACAGTAGGGTCCTAAAAGGGCTCGCTATGCCACTTCTGAGTCTCCTATCTCAGACCTTCAACCCACAATATTTTGTAAAATTCTGTTTTCCATCGTTGGCCATGACAGAATTGTCTGAAATAGTACCTTAAAGGCCAAGAGCTACCTAGTCTATGTTGAACTTTTGTAACCTGGGACTACTTAAGTGTATAATATCGTAGAACAATAGTGTTGGACTAGTAGAAATACACTGGATATATTTCTGGTTCACTAGATAGTTCTATCAGTGTGCTGCTAAATGATACTGTACTTCACAGATCCAGAGGTCAGGCACATTGCCATATTTGCTAATATAGGCAGCTGATTACATTTACTCATTGCATTAAATTGTTACTCAAACATTTTCCTGTTGAAATTGATAAGTCAAAGTATTATTTGGGCTAAGATTTT
>NW_022103920.1:74467321-74476569 GCF_000313985.2 Echinops telfairi
GTCCTGAGAGTTTTATCTGTCCTGGATTCCCTCTGTTTCTAGCTCTTATCTGTACCCATGTACATGCTCTGGTCTATCCGGATTTGTAAGGTAGAATTGGGGACATGATGGGGGGGAGGGAGTAGGGGCAGGGAGGAATCATTAAAGAACCAGAGGAAAGTTGAATGTTTGTTTCATCAGTGCTATACTGTACCCTGATTGGCTCGTCTCCTCCCCGTGACCTTTCTGTAGGGTCAATTTCCTGCAGATGGGCTTTGGGTCTCCACTCCACACTCCCCCTCATTCACATTGAGATGATTTTTTTTGCTCTTTGATGCCTGATACCTGATCCTATTGACACCTTGAAATCACACAGGCTGGTGTGTTTCAGCTAGATGGCCACTTGTGTATCTTCAAGCCTTTAAGACCCCAGATGCTACATCTTTTGATAGCCGCACACCATCAGCTTTCTTCACCACATTTGCTATGCACCCACTTTGTCTTCAGCAGTCATGTTGGGAAGGTGAGCATCATGGAATGCCAGGTTAGTAGAACAAAGTGTTCTTACATTGAGGGAGTACTTTAGTAGAGGCCCAATGTCCATCTGCTACTTTAATACTAAACCTATAAATAAATGTACATAGATCTATTTCCCCATCATCATATATAAATAGATTTATATATGTACATGCCTGTATTTAGAGCTCTATAAATGTCCTTTGCCTCCTACTTCCTTCCTTTCTTTCCATTTACTTTCCTCTCGTCCAACTATTATGTTCAGCCTTCATTTGGGTTTCAGTAATTCCCCTAGGTTACATTGCCCTTGATCAAGCCCTACCAGGCCTCCTACACCCTCCTTGACATTGACACATTAATTTTAGATCACTTGTTCCCTTGTCCCTGGGGTTATTGACACTCACTTCCTTTCCCCCACCTCCTCCTCTCCCATGTCCCCCCAGAAGGGTAGATCCTATTGTTTTCTCCTCCAGATTTTGTTTATCCCACCTCTCTTATCTAGATAGACCTGTAGAGATAATAATATGCACAAAAACCAGATGTAGCAAAACAAAGCAACAAAAGAAAACAAAACAACGAAAAAGAAAACCAACTACAAAAAAAAATGAAAAGCCTGTAAATAGTTCAAGGTCTGTTTGTTGACCTTTAAGAGTATTTTCCAGTCGGTCTGATGAGGTGACATGCCCTGGCCCCAAAGTCTATTTTTGGCGTTCCCTGTGGACTTCATTGCTCTGTTCCCCTTGCTGTTCTGTTGCACACCATTAGTGTTTCACCTCAGTGTGGTGGGGTCAGATCAGGCGCAATTCCTGCACTGTGTTGCCAGTGTTATCCCCAGTAGTACTATGGGTCAGTGAGGGATGTTGAATCTCCTAGTGGGGCTGGCCCTATATAGTCCCCTCTGTGCTTTGGCTGCTCTAAGCACGAATATCTTCCTCAGGGCTTGGTGGGCCACAGAGCATGAATATTCTTAATACCAAACAGTATTGGCCTTATAGATATTGTAGGCCTTGGTGATCCCTTATTTTATATTTATATAAGTATGCAGAGTGTCTCAAAAACATGTTAACCAAATCACTCTTCCTGAAAAAGTATTACCTTCACAAAGCAATGAAACTATAAGATTCATAAGCTAACAATGTTAATAATGTAAACCCATGTTAATTCATATATTGGTGTTAATTTAGATATTGAAAAAAAGAAGGAAACTTTGTATTAATTGGTGTCGCTGCATGGCACGGAGTTAAGCACTGGGGTTATATGATCCAATGTAACTAGTTACTGAAAAGTTGGCAGTATGACTCCGTCTAGAGGCACCTGGGAAGATAGACTTGGGAATCTCCTTCCAGAAGATCAGAACCATTAAAACCCTATGGAATGCTGATGACATCACCATGTTTTGGAAACAACTTGAAAACAAGTGGTTTAGTTTGTGTGGGTTTTGCTTCATTGTTTATTAGCCACATATGGAGTATGGACTTCGTGATCAGAAATCCAGCTGGACTTTTGCCCTCTTGATTAGCCCTGGGGTTGGAGCTTAACCTAACATAAACCACACTCATGTAAAATGAATTGTAGACATTGTACCATGAGGTTTGTTTTCTCTCCTTCCATGTCAGCCTTCTTCTTACACTTGTTCCTTTTCTTCTTACTATTATACTCTCTATTCCTATGCAAACATTGAGAATTCTACATAGAGAGGGTTACAGTATCCAATGCAGCCGAGAAAATCAACACCAATTCTGCCAGTCCAGCAAATGAAAACTCTACAGACAAAAAGGAAAGTCACCGAATGACAATCATTTCTTTAAAAATCCTGGCAGTCTGTTGAGAAAGATCATCTGACTTTTAAGTACTTGATGATAGCATAATCTTTTATAATCTCCAATTTATTTCAATAAACTTACCTCATCACTCTCAGAGCCAAAAACGTTCGGCACATAGATTTTGGCAAAGTGCATTGCTTATGATGCCACAGCTGTCTGGCAACAACAGCTGCCCATCCTCCCATCAATCTCAGCCACTCATCTCTGCCAGCAGCAATCGGAGGGGCGAGAAACCAGTACTTCAAAGGGCTCAGTGTAGTTCATAAAAGATTAGGGGGATTGACCCAAGCCAAGATGAAGATCATAGATTTGGCAGTTATGTTTGGCTATGATGAAGAGATAATCCATAGAAACTCAGGATTAACGGTGAGGAAGTCTGGATTTAATAGCCCCAGAGCAGTCTAAAAATAAGTGTATGAAAGAACTGAAAACCCTCAAAGGAAAACACTCACTCATGCCCATCATCAAAGGAGAAGCAAGGGGCAACAAATCAAAAAGTTCCCTCAGTCACCAGATTCCAAGAATTCAGGACAGATGACAATAATATTAAATACCCAAACGACAAAACTGAAGAAAGAAGGATGGAAATTAAGAAACCAAAGATAATAATGAGTGAGGTGGTAAAAAAAAAAATGGAGCTGCTGCAAACTCTGAGAACTATTGTTCGTGCCTCTGAGTCGATTGTGATTCATAGAACCTTATACACAACCACCTTGCACAACATTGCTCAATCCTACGTCATACTCACACGGTAGGTATGCTTAAGCTTGTGGGTGCAACCACTGTGTCAATCAATCTCATTGAGTTTTTCTGTTTCTCTAACCCTCTCCTTTACCAAACATGACGTGCTTTTCCAAGCTTCCTGTACCAAACATGGTTCCTCCTGCTAACACTTCCACAGTAAGTGTGATGAAGTGGCACCATCCTAACTTATTCTTTTTCTTTATTACTCTTTATTTTTACATTATTATTGTTGTTTGTTTGTTTAATCATTTTATTAGGGGCTCATACGACTCATCACAATCCATACATACATCAATTGTGTAAAGCACATTTGTACATTCATTGCCCTCATCATTCTCAAGACATTTGCTCTCCACTTAAGCCCCTGGCATTAGCTCCTCATTCCCCCCTCCCCTCCCCGCTCCCCCACCCCCCTAACTTATCAGGAGCCTTCTGGGTGTACTTCTTGCATTAGTTTGTTCTTCTGGCAGTCCATGGTATATTCAATGTTCTCCACTAACACTTTAATTCAAATGTATCAATTCTTTAAGCTTTCCTTTTTTACTGACCAGCTTTTATACATATATGCAGCAATTGAAAATATCACCGCTTGAGTCAGATACACCTTAGTCCTCAAAGTGGCAGCTTTCATTTTAAACACTTGAAATAGCTCTTTTGCAGCATGTTTACCCAAGGCAATTTACTCTTTGACTTCATTATTACAGCCAGCCTGGGCATTGATTATGGATCCAAGTGAAATTACACCCAACTTCGATATTACCACTAATCATGATACTATTGGTCCAGTTGTGAAGAATTTTTTTTAATGTTGAGGTGCAATCCACAGACTGGAGTCTGTGATCTTCACCCGTGCTTCAAGTCCCCTTCACGTTCATCAGGCAATGGTGCCATCTGTAGCTCACAGGTTGGTTAGCGAGCTGCTCTCCCATCTTGATGCTGTGATCTTCGTCTAGTCCTATTTCTGGGATTGTCCGTTCAGCATACAGTTTGAATAAGTGTTTTGAAAGAGACAACTATGGCACACACTTTTCTGAGTTTAAAAGAGAAAGTAACCCCCTTGTTCTATTGGAACAACTGCCACCATTTCTGTATAAAATCCACATGAGCATAATTCACGTGTTCCGGAACCCAAAGGACATAGCAGTTAGGCTGCTCCCTGCAAAGTCAGCCGTTCACAATCACCAGCCACTTTTCAGAAGAAAGACTTTCTATTCCCATACAGAGTTCCAGTCTCACAGTAAACCCCATGGACAAGCAGATGGAGTCTACTTAACTCTACTCCCAGTGCAAGAACAGTTAGCTCTGATATCATAGCCCTGCTCGATACTCACCTTCACGAAATGATCACTGAAGATAAGGCTGTGACAGCAAAGTGTGGTGAAGCAAGTAGATGGTGATTCTGGTATTCAAGATCTGCCTGTTGAAAGATATGAGATCATTACCAGAGTTTGGTTTTATATACACCTCACTCTAAAAACAATATAACTTACACAAAATAAAATATAAGCATCACACCATAATTAAAATTAAAAAGTAAAAGAATAAAAACAAGAAATCATAGAATCATGTAAAATATTGTTATTTTATCTAATGTGATGTTTATATCAATTCAAGAACCCTAATCGACTTAGACTTTAAAAAAAAACCCATTTATTGTCTAATAAAGTGTACTGTCTAATAATGTTGAAGTGAGATCATACACATAAGGTATAGAGGACTATAAATAAGGGCATTGGTGAAGCCATTCTGCTGGGTATAAAAGTAAATGATCTTGGAAATAGGAACAAAAGAATTTCACAAACATCAAAAAGCAGAGCCACCAGTAGATGTGCTATCTGCCTGAAGTGCCAGAGACACCAGAGGCTGCAACAGTAAGACCACAAGACAAGATTGTGTGGAAGAGCAGAGGGCGGACTTTCTGGCCTATGGGATAAGTAAAACTGAATGCAGGGCATGTGGCTGGGAGGCTGAACACTAGAGAGATAGGCCTGCCAGTGTGGCTGAGAAGAGACGTTGGTATCAAAAGAACTTTATCCTGCGCCATCCTCAGCATTGTTCTCTTAGAGCCCGTTGTTGCAGCCCCGGGGTCTATTGATCTCACCAAGTATCTTCCTTTTTTATCTACACTCCTCCACTTTACCAAACACTATGTGATCCAGAGGAACAAGATCCTGAAGGACATATCCAAAGTAATGAGATGGAAGCTCGCCATCCCCACTTCCGAGGACCATTCTGGTCGAACGTCTTCCAGGGCAAATTTGCTCATTTTTCGGGCATTCCATGATACTTTCAATATTTTTCACCAGCACCATAATTCAAACGCATCACATTTTCTTCAGTCTTCCTTATGCAATGTCCACCTTTCACATGCATACGAGTTGATTGAAACTATGCTAACTCGTGTCAGGTGCCACTTCATCACACTTAGTCTTCAAAGTGTCATCCTTGTTGTTTAACTTTTTTAAAGCGGTCATGGGCAGATTTGCCTAATGCAGTATTGTCATTTGGTTTCTTAGCTGCTGCTCCAATGACCATTGATTGTGGAATCAAGCAAGATGAAATTCTTGCAAATTCAATCTTTCCTCCATTTATTGTGATGCTGTCTATTGGTCCTATTGTAAGGATTTGGGTGCTTTGTTTTTTATTAAACAGTGAGTTGTACTCTTTACTGAAGGCTGCAGTCCTTGATCTTAATCAGCAAGTGCTTCGAGTCCACTATGCTTTCAGTAAGCAAGGTAACCTGTTTGCTTCCCTAATAAACTTGCATAATTGTGAGCATTGTCTAAGTTTTGTGTGGTTACTGCAATGGGTTACTTCCCCACACAACTTCTTCATATGACGTCAAACTAGTTAAGCATCTGAATCATAAAGGAACTTATCCTCCATAACCTAACTGTGGGTTTTTAGAGCCATATAACAGCTTCTTTTTTCCCCCAATGTCTTGTGTCCTGAAATTTTAGCTATCCTATTGAACGCCAAGGACTCTGTGATGCTGTAGTCGAAACGATTTTGTTTCAAGCCATGGACATTTCTATTTTCATCTCCCAGTTTCCCTCTGTTCTTTCCCCCACAGACAGCCTGCTCCCTGAATGCCAGCCTTGCAGAACTGTGCTCCATGTTTCTCAGCTTTCTTTCCATGTTCTTCTTTCTTTGGCTTTTTGTTCTATGTTCTGATAGTTTCTTGATTTCAGCCTAAACTGTTGAAAAATTTATACAAACACATTTCCAGTAAAAATTTGTTTTGCTTTTCATTTTTCTTTTGAACTTTTACATATAACATCCTCTCAAATTTTTATGACACTTTGTTTCTTCAACAGTTCTCTTTTTTGTTTCCTGAATTATCTTCGTTTTTCCGAAGTGAACATTCTGTTTGGCTTGGTCTTTCTTGATGTTTTTATCCCTATTTTTATGATATCGGGATTTTTTGGGTTTGAATTGCTGCCCTTGCAGTTAGGAGCCCAGTGTTTAACCCGCTGCACCAAGAAAGATAATCAATCACTGACTATTTTATTAGGAGTCTTGATGCAACAAACAAAATAAGATTGTTTCTTATCCTTAACATTTTACATATTTTAAATATGCTAAAAATCCTAATGGTAGTGAAATTAGTACCTCACTAGGTGTAAAATAAGAGTCACCACAAATCAGTTACTGGTTATTGGGGCTGTACAATCAAACCCTGTGACTCCACCCTGTTGAGCGGAAGGACCACAGCACATTAGAAAGAGAGAAAAATCAAACGAAACTCCAAAACAATGGCCAGCCTGTTAAGCAGGATGGTTACAGTTCAGAGCATATTTTGAGCTTTACTAGTTATTAAAAGCCACTGAGTTTTCATAAGCACACGTTGTAGTCAAAGCCTCTGGGGTTAGCCATCTAACAGCTTTCTTGACCAGAATATAATTTCCTCATATGTTTAGAAGCTAGAGCTTACTCTAGAAGTCCCTCTACCTTGATTTCTGCTAGAATGCTATTAGCTTCAAAATAATTATATTTGCAACTGTTAAGTCTTATCAAGAAGTTTTATTAATAATCATTAAACATAGAAGAAATAAAAACATAGACACAGATACAATAAATTTCCCAGATAGTTGTGTAAAATTCACCATTTTAAAAGGTGCAAATCAGTGGATTCTGATGTATTAACCAACTTGTACTACCATCACTACAGTAAAATTCTAGGACATTTAATCATCCTCTAAGGGAATTCTATATACATTACAAATCACTCCTCACTCTCCATACTTATCCCCAGTCCCTGGAAATCAGTATTGTGATTTGTCTATTTTGAATATTTCATATAAATGGAAACAAACAATATATGGTCATATGGTAGGCTTAACATTTTCAAGACTTACCCATGTATCAGTACTTGATTCTTGTGTGTGTGTGTGTGTGTGGTTGATAATATTATATGTATATATCATATTTATCCATTCATCATTTGATGTATATTTGCATTGTTTCTACCTTTTGACTTTTATGAATAATGCCGCACGTTTTTATGTGGATATATAAAAAGTTTACATTTCTCTTGAGTATATAAATAGGAGTGGAAATGTTTGCTAATTCTGTGTTTAGCATTTTAAGAAACATCTTCCCATTTTAAAACAAATTTACTCTATTCACTGAATGGAACATCACCAAGGAGAAAAGAATTCCAAGCATAAATAAGCCGAATTAAAACAAGAAGTTTCAAAGAATGCTGCTTACTTAGTTTTTCCTATCTGGACACAAGAATATTGGCCAAGTTATGAAAATAGTATCCATTCTGTTACAATATCTACAGGTAATAATATAAGACTTCTTTACCATAGTTCTTTATAAGGACAAAAAATAGAATAAAATAAACCAGTAGAAAATGTTTAAATCCATACTTAGAATATAAATGTAATCCTTTAAAATGCATAAGATTACATTTTACATTTGTCTCTTCCTCATAATGTAGAAAAAATATACCGTAGCATTTTGCTATCAACGTTCCAGATCCCTTCATATACAGCAAGTAATAACACTTATTCTAGAATAAGTGCAAGTACAGACTCTATTCGAACTAGAGCGGCTTTCTTCTGGATGCTGCTAGTAAGTCTTTTCGCCCTGAGCTCTCTTTCATTGAGACATCACCTTTTTTTCAGTAACCTAAATTCTCAGAATTCCCTTCATTGCTATGCAGAAGACATTTGCTGAATATACTTTGATTGACTAAAATAAAACACTGAATTGTAAAAAGAAGTTGTAAACTTCCTATGGGTATCATTGATGATGTTACCATGCTATCAGTTATTGCAAATCTAGCAACATAGAACCATTCGTTTGTTTCCATGACGTTTTGTGTATGCATGCAAGTTTTGCTTCGTTATCAAATCAAGGGTAAAAGAGTCATTGACTTTAGTGACATCTACAGGCACTTCCAGAGAAGCACATGTTCACCAAAACCACTCTCACTGGTCCCATGAGGAAATCGGTATGGGTTCCAGATGATGACCAGCTGTCTTCAGTGTCGTACTATATATGAGGCTGCTTCATCCTAGAATCAGCTGAATCTTCAAAAGTATCCATTTGCTTCCAAAACTAAACGTCATTAAATGCTTAGTCATCTTGACCACCCACTCCCATCCCCATCCATATTTATCCAATGAAACTGTAATACTATTTGAGCTTGATACTAAATTTTAAGACACGAATGGCTCCGACAGACTCATCTATGCCTCCTTTAACACACTTGAGTTTTACTTTTATGGAGTTTGATAGGAGGAGAATAGATTGCTCAGTTCTCACCCACACAATCATAAACTCACCCCTGCAATCTTGATGTTTACTGAGCTATAGAAACATGCAATCCTGCCCTACTCTACCACCAAGTGAAAGGGTAATAAAGCTCTAGCGAATTCCCTGAATTACCAGAGTTAGAACCTATAGAAGGCCCTGGGTTTAGTAAGTTCAAAACATTTCCTATTTACAAGTGTCACTTTCCATTATGTGTGATCCCATTGCAAGTAAGAGTGGCAGGTATCATGGGAACAGGCAACATGAGAAAAATGTAAGGGTGTGGCCCAAGAGGGTAATCTTCTGCAGCGAAAAGCAATGTATTTGTGTTAGACAGGGTTCTCTAGAGAGATAAAACCAAATTGCTAATAATTTAATATATTTATTTATAAAGATTATTAGATATATAACAAGAAATGA
>NW_022103920.1:74477424-74479345 GCF_000313985.2 Echinops telfairi
AAAAAAAGAAGCCTAACTCACTGCTATTGAGTCAATTCGCAACTCGTATGCTGTTGTTGCTATTATTGGGTACCATCCAGACAGCTCCGACCCCCAGTGACAACAGAACGAAACACTGCCTGGTCCTGCACCAGCCTTATAATCATTCCTATGCCTGAGCCCATTGTTGCAGCCACAGTGTCAATCTGTCTTCTGGAGAGCCTTCCTCTTTTCCACTGTACCCAGCAGGATGTCCTTCTCCCGGGACTGGTCTCTCCTGACAACATGTCTGAAGTATGTAAGATGAAGTCTTGCCATCCTTGCCTCTAAGGAAGGAGCACTCTGGCTGTACTCCAACATATACGAGAAATTTAATTTAGACCTGACTAGACTTTCAATACCTGAAAAATAGAACTGAAAATTGCTATAAAATATTCAAGAAAAAGTATCTAACAGATTTTTCAAACTAGGTAGGAAAGAAATTAAACTACTTTCTAATTTCAGACTACAGAGTCTAGCCCTATGCAGTTCATGCAATTGGGACTTGCTTTCTAAAAAAATTTTTTAAAAACTAATATGTTAGCTAGCCTTAGGGAGGGAGAATGGTCTTGAGTAAAAAAAAAAAAAAAGGATTACTAGTATGTCTATGTTCAAAGTTCAAGAGATAGTCCAAAAATTATGTTTAAAGTATATTTATGTTTCAGATAACTTATATAATCTTCATTTTAATAAAGATGTCTTTCTTCCTCATAGAATACTATCTATTGAATGCAGCTGCTTTTTTTTAATGAGAATAGGAGAGCAGACTATATAGAGATTGTTCTTTACGTCCCTTAAACAAGAATTTTGTTCTTCCAACTCTCCCGCCCGCCGCCAAGCCTGAGGGTTTGTGTTCCTGGGAAATGTAGAATCGGCGTCACAGCGTCTGCCTGCTGGGAAGGCGCCTGTGTCGTCACTGCGGACTCTTCAGAGTCCCGACCCTTCGTCCCGTGAAGAAGTCCCCACAGTCACGTGCTCCTGCCGCTCCACACAGCTTTCCTACGAGACTGCCTTTCCAGGATGCCTTACACTGAACCGAGATGAGAATTTCGAAATACTTATCAAAGGGATTCACAGATGCTTAGCTTGTAGAGCTGCCTGTTAATACTACTGCCTTGTCAGCTGTCTAAACACTAAGACAGCCTACTCATCAGAGAGGAACGTAAATGGTGCAACGCAAAAGATCCACTAGTAAGGAATGCTACGATCCACTGTGAACCACG
The DNA here is from genome assembly GCF_000313985.2 of Echinops telfairi. Classification (NCBI taxonomy): domain Eukaryota; kingdom Metazoa; phylum Chordata; class Mammalia; order Afrosoricida; family Tenrecidae; genus Echinops; species Echinops telfairi. Next base: position 74,478,666 of record NW_022103920.1, read on the forward strand.
TGACAAGAAAAGCAGGGTCCACAGAGAAGTGTCCAAGATGGTATATTTCTCCAGGCAGCACGGAGTGCGCTATTCTGGGAAGCCTGGTAAAAGCGATGATGTGAAAGGGTTTTCAAGAACCAGTGCATCGATATCAAGGACCAGGAAGTGGCAAATGTGTGTTGCATAAATCACTACTTCCTTGTTCCTTACCACACGCTTGAGTCATTCCGTATCTCCCACTCTATCTTCAACGATCTCCGTTCCCATCTCCTCAGCTTCCTCTCCCAGAGCAGGCAGCCCTGAAGATGCAAGACCGCACGATTTTTGCATTTTTCTCTCCCCAATTATTTGGCCATTGCCCTGGCTCATCACTCTGTGTCAGGCAGACTGTGGAGTGCCAGCTGCGGGTGGCAGGGAAACATGAAGGCAAGGCTGCTTCCTGGCTGGAAGCCATGAGGGGTTAATGACATGAATACGCACCCTTAGCATTTTCTCCTCAATCTTCCAAGCCTGCCTTTCTCGCCATCCCAAGGGCCTTCTTAAAAAGTTTCCTCATGCCTGGCCACCCCATGCACACTTAGAAGGGATCACTAAAGATACGAATGCTGTCGTAGAGTGTGGTGAGGAAATCAGATGGTGCCTGGCTATCAGAGAGAATAATGCAGTCTAGAGTCTTAAAGACTTTCCTCAAAACAAGC
>NW_022103920.1:74483532-74494553 GCF_000313985.2 Echinops telfairi
AGTGACTAGGAAGAGTTGCAGAAGACAAAGAGAAAAGGGCCCGCTCACCAAGCCAAGCCACGAGCCTCACTGCTCCACATTGTTTGCCAGTATAGGATCCCAGGTGGAACTAGCCCGCAGTCAATCTGGAGCAAGTAAACAGAAAACCAACATTCCTGTGGTTCTGTGCTTGACAAATTTACTTTCCAGGGGTGTTTGTGTGTGGAGAATGTGGAAATAAAATAAGCAGTGGTCACTTATGAAACATTTGGGTCTGAAAATCTTAGCCACCACTCTATTCCTCACAGGAACATTTCTATTTCATGTTTAAAGTGAGTGTGTGTGCACGCACACACATGTGCAGACACACATGCTTCTGGAGAAATCTTTACTTGGCACCAAAACACCCAAGTAATTGCTAAGGATGAAAGTTCCCAGTCCTAACATGAAGACAATCTTTGGTGATCACACTATCAATGATCTTTTCTATGACAAATCAGCAGGAAGACCTTCGGGTATTAACAGCAAGGACAATGTGAGCATGTGCTACTATGAAGTAGGAAACACTCAGGTGCAACAAAAGTAAACATCGTCTACTGTGCAAGTCTAGCCCACCTGGCCAGAACACTCACCCACAGCTGGCCCATCTGTACATAAGTCTTTCTCAAGACGGTTGCTAGAAAGCAACCATTGTATCCAGAGATTCTACCTAAATGTAAAGTTATAAAATTGTTTCATCTCACAAAGACCTTCTCCAAAATATCGTAGTTCGTGCTGATGTTAACCATAATAAACCATGATCATATTCCATTCTGTTTAGCCCACAGAGCCCATGGCTCTTAGATAACATGATTGCATAGCATCCAATGATGCTTCTCATGTGACGACAAAACTCATCTGGATTTCTGCTTGCAGAGAACTACTCTTACTTAAAATCCATATAAATATAAAACAATTTTACCCGGTTACATATTATGTTTTAGAACCTATTATAATTTACAGTAGCCAAGTAAGAAGGCCATCATAATTGCATGTCCTTTGAACTTAATAACCTTGAAGATTTCTAAATTCCATTCCTAGCATCTATTTGAGAATGACAGACTCTCAGAGGCTAGTTTCTAACAAAGCATCTAGGGAGTTATGTTAGTCTGGGTCCTTCAGAGAAACAAATCCACAGAAACTCACGTGTAAGAGAGAGTTTTACATAAAGGTTAAGTGCGCATCAAGAAAACATCCCAACCCAGTCCTGCCCGAGCACAAAAGTCCAACATTAATGCATATGTCTGACACCAATCCACAAAGTCCTCCTCCACCTCACAAAACACACACAATGATGCCGACTGCAGGAGGAAACTGAGTCAGTGAATGTGTAAGCATCTCAGCGCTGGCAGGGGTCTCCACATGGGTGCTCCAGCACCCCAGGCTGCATCGGGGTAGGTCCACGAGGCTTCTCCTTAGGGATGTCTTGCAGGAAATGAGCTTTGCCAGCTGAAGCAGGGAACTGCTAAGGCAGCTGCACCCTGGTCCGACCATCACAAAGCAAGAGACCCAAGAACTCGAAAGGCGAGGCTCACTGAGCCATTTATCCCTCCACCCTTCAATTAACCCCACATGTGTTTATCGGCCAGGTTGACACAACAAACTAACTACCTCAGGAGTTTACCAGGATATTTATGGATAACTCAAAAGGAGACAGGAAAAGCAAGAATTGCATTCCCCAGTCCACTAACACAAGTGAAACTTTCTGTCCAGATACGTCTCTGGGTGTGTTTCTCAGGAGGGAGAAACTACGGAGATGAATGAGGGGAAAGAGTAATACTGAAGAGAGTCAACAAAAATACATTTTCCATAATACTGTTAGTAGTCAGGCCAAGTGGTTCTCAGGGAAGCCAGCTCATTAGCCTGCTCAATCTTCAAGAATTTAGGATGGAGTTGTGCAAAGATGTTCTTTTCTTCTTCCAAGAGGGACAATTTCCCCTGCCAAGTTCAAAGAGCAGCATTAAACTCATTAAGCATTTGTAAGATGTCACTCCTACCATGTTCTGATTTTTATTTCTGGTCCTTCTGAACAACTCCGTGTCGACGGGATAAGAGTTGCAGGGCCAGCCTTGCTTTGCTTGCTCTGAATAAACCAGCACGGACTGCTATGAGAATGGCTGGGATGGGAGAGAAGAGCGAGCCTGTCAGGAAAATGTGTTTTGCAGGAGTCTCTGCTCCATCCTTATTTATTGAGCCTGGTGATCCTTTGAAAACAGCAAGGTAAAAAAAAATTTTACAGGATACAAGGTGACTTGGAGAAAATGCCCAACGGTAACTGAAAAATGCACATGGAAAAATGCACACCCATACACAAATGTACATAATGAACTCTAAAGAATAACCAACCAAGAAAGCCATGTAAATATTTAAGTCATGCAAATGGCATAAGGATTTAGCACATGTTGAAAACCAATCATGGTCAAAAATTCAGAGTCCTAAGCAGTTTATTGTTTTCTTCACAGGGATATTCTCCCAATATTCCCCTATGGCTCTTGGGAATGTTTATAGTACAGAAAAGACCTGCCTACTTGCCAAATCATTCTTAAAGCTAAAAATGATCACAGCTAAAAATAATCTACAAAAAAATGTTAAGCTTCTATCGCATTTCCTCTACTGTAACTTGGTCTTGATCTCACTCTGGTTTCTTAGAACAAAAACAATAACTCCAAGTCTGGTATTTAGAAAAGTTATTTGTGTTTGCTCTTGGAAGACTCTCCACTGTCAGCTCCACCCATCACTTCATGGCTTCTACTCTGCAGCACCTTCCCCCTGATGGAACCGCTGTGTCTACCCGGCCCCGCCCCGCCTCCAGAGACAGCTCCCTGACTTGTGGCACACCCACCCAGCTGTCAGCTTCAATCCCAAGAACTCAAGTTGATTAAGGTTGGAAAGATTCTACATTCTGGTTATCACTCTGAATAACTAAAGATTTCTACTTTAAAGCCTTGAACTACACACACATATACATTTTCAGAATACGTTAAGCTCTGTCTTCAATTTGTCGATGAATAATTTGCACTGGGTCCTATGACTAATTTTTAAATAAATCTAGCAGGAACTTAAACAAACGCAGGGTTTAAGAGTTGGGTAATCTTTACATGTCCCTGCTTGTCTGTAAATAATCAGTTATGTGTTTGGTATTCAAGTAGTTTCAGTATATGCTATCTTGGACTTTGTCTTCCTGTCTGATTCTAAATTCTTTTTTCCCTTTCTCTTTAGGGTTCAAGGCAGCTCCATCTGCAGATGGTGTGTCTTATCTAGACAGAGTTTGGGCTGTCTTCTATCCCCTTGTTCATGTGGTTCACATTTTGTTGGGGAGTCTTTTTAATGCCAGATATTGTTGAGCAATATTTTTTCAATTTAAATGATTCATTCGAGTACAAACAAAATAAAACAGGTTTGGTCTTCACTAAAATTGCTTTGCTTCCAAAATACATATGTTCTACCTTTTGTCAAAGGACATATATGGTTCCAGACCCGCAGAGTTGTGGGTGATCATGAACTTAGTAGTTTAAAAACTTTACCACTCATTGCTAGTGTAAATATATGGCAAATGACAGTAAGTGATGAAATACTTTAAAATTCTAATTTTATTGGAGGACAAAATTATGAATTTCAAGTTATAAGTAGATATGAAAGGAATGACTTTTAAAATGTATTCTGTCACTAGAAAGTATGTGGAAATTATAACCCTTATCTTCACGGAAATACTAATATATCATACTGTAGATAGAACATAGTAAGAGGTTTTGGAAATTAACCATTGTAATGAATATTCTCTTGAGTTTGAAAAAACATATAATTTTCGACTAAGAGTTAGAAAAACCAGGCATGAATTATTTAAAATTAAAGTTTACTAAGAGGATAATAGCACGATAAATATTGAGTATTGGCTTTAGGTTTTTAATATTTACTTATGAAAATTTTCTGATTTTATTTATGCATGCAAAGGAATAATGCTAACATCTAGTTTTGGGTAAAAAAGGAACATTGTTGAATCCTAATTGAAAGCAGACAAATTTTCTTATATCGAAGGTTAATTTCTAGGGTAGATTCCACTCTATTTTATAGCCACATTAAAATGTCAACACGCTCTATGAATTATAGAGTGCTGCCAGGGGTTCACATTTATAAATACCCACATGCAGGAGAGAAGAACTACAGCACTGAGAACTACATTCCTTTTGTTACCGAGGGGAAGACACGAGAGGGAACCTCAGTGATGATGTCTGCCATCCAAGTCCACGGTGAATTTCTTTAGCTGAAGTTGTAAATTCTGATCAACAGTTTGAAGGGACTGAGGTTGGTGAATAGCACAGAAACTCTGGAGATGCTTTTACTCTACAAAAGGCTTTTGATTGAAGAATGCAACCTTTACATGGGATGTGAGACCTCAAATATTTTACTCATTTCCAGTAACTAGAAAATGAACAATGTTTCTCACTGGTCAGTGTCATTTAACACACCCAAGGCAAACAGAGGAGGGCACGTTGAATTATGATGAAATCCTGTACTATTATGACCTTTTCCATGACCAGAATGGATGATTATGCCCCAAAACACCTGGTGGGGATGTTGATATATTTAGAAATGTGTCTGTGACTCATTACATCCACTTGAGTCAGTTTTCTGTCCATGTATTGGCAGTAAATGGAGACGAGGTATTATTTCAGTCACTGTGGGCCCAACTTAGCATCCAAGTAGACTGTTCTTGCATGTGGAATCACCTGTTATCCACCGTGTTGCAATTGCCACCGTGTTGCAACTGCACACATTGGTCCCATAACATCATGAGCTCAACTCTATTCCTGATCAGATTTAATAGCAAAGCAGTCCAGATAAAAATGTTTCAACATTCTCTCTGGCACGACATAGACAAAGGTGAAAGCTCCTAACAATTGTTTGCTTAAAATATTAATATCTTCCAAGCCTGGGAAGAATGTCACTCATTTCCTATCAACCAGGAAAGGCTGGAAAAGCTATAGACCCTGATTTTTCTTAAACAAGAAACCTGATATGTCTCTGAGGAAAGAGAGACTGAAAATGCACACAGAGTCACTAATGATAAAGTTGTACAAAAACTACTAGCCTGGTAGAACTTAGCCATGCCACCTATCCATTGCCAAATATACGTTGTTAGATGCTATCAAGTCAGTTCCAACTCACAGTGACCCCCGTGCCACAGAACCGAGCACTGTCCTGCACTGCCCTCACAATCCTTACGTTTGAGCCCCGGTTGCAAACACTGCGTCACTCCATCTGGTCAAGGCCCCCTCCTTTTCACTGTCCCTCTACTTTAGCAAGCATAGCGTCCTTTTCTAGAGACTGGTCTCCTCTGATCACATGTCCAAAGTACAGAAGACAAAGTCTCATCATCTTTGCCTCTAAAGAGCATTCTGGCTGTATTTCTTCCAAGACAGATCTGTTTGTTCTTTTGGCAGTCCATGGTACTTTCTGTTTTCTTCACCAACACCAGCGTTCAAACGCATTGATTTTTCTTAAGTCTTCCTTAATGTTCAAGTTTCACACACATGTGAGATGATGGAAAATACCATGATTTGGGTCAGGCTCACCTTAGTCCTCAAAGTAACACCTTTGCTTTTAACACTCTCAAGAGGTCTTGGGCAACAGATTTACCTAATTCCATACATCTTGTGACCTCTTGACTGCTGCTTCCATGCGAATTGATTGTGGATCTAAGCAAGACAAAATCCTTGACAACTTTAATCTTTTCTCCATTTATCATGATGGTACCTGTTGGTCCAGTGTGAGGATTTGGGTTCTCTTCACATTGAGTCACAATACTTAATGAAGACTTCCATGCTTGATCTTCATCAGCAAGTGCTTCAGTCCTCCTAATTTTTAGGAAGCAAAGTTGTATCATCTGCATATTGAAAGTTATTAATAAGCCTTCCTCCAATCCTGATGCTGCATTCTGCAGATAGTCCAGTCTCTCGGATTCTTTGCTCAGCATGCAGATTGAATACATCTGGTGAGAAGCTACAACCCTAACACACATCTTTCCTAATTTTAAACCATGCAGTCTTCCCTTGTTCTGGTCACATAGTTGCCTCTTGATTCATGTATAATTTCCAAGTGAACACAATTAGGGGCTCTGAATTGCTTTTCTTCTCAGGGCTATCCGTTGGTCGATATATTAAAAAAATAAATAAAACAACTTCATTTTCATATACTTAATATAACCAATTGGGAAGCAAAATCTGACCATTTCTGCACTGGTACTGATGTTGAGCAACGGAAGCATTCATGAATCATTAGTGGGATGCTAAATAGTAAAAAAGCCAACATGTACTGTTGTTAAATTGATTCTGGATCATAGGGACCTGAGAGGCCCGAGTTAAACTGCTCCTTGCAGTTTGGGGACCAAAATTCCACAGGAGCGACTGCCCGGCTTTCTCCTGCAAGAGTGGCTGCTGGGTGTTAGCTGTCCACCTGGTAGTCAGCAGCCCCATGCTTGGCTCACCGTGGGACCTGGGCTCCGGGTAAAGGGGACAGCCACTTTGAAAATGGCTTAGTGCTTTATGATGAGCTAAACGTGCTATGGTTAGACGTCTTTGAGACGGCTCCAACGCACATCAATCCTTGGCCCAACAGAAGGAAACACGACGCCATCCTCACAGTGTTCTGTGTGAGCCCCTTGTTGCCGCTCCCGGGGCAATCCAGCTCATGGAGGGTCTGCCTCGTTTTCAGTGGCTCTCTACTAAGTGTGATACTCTTTCCAGGGACTGGTCTCTCCTGATAATATGTGCAATGTATGTGAGATGCAGTTTCATGATCTTCACCTCTAAGGAGTGCAGAGGGTCTGCTTCTTCCAAGATGTTTGTTCTTTTGACATTCAAATGCACCAATTCTTCTGTGGTCTTCTTATTCATTGTCCGATTGCCCACGCCTATCTAGTTTGCTGGTTCCCAATTGCACCAAAGTAACACACTCTGAAAGGTTAAATAAAGCAGCAAAGGATTAACAGAGTCTGTGCTGGCAGTCTAATTAAACTATGATTATGAAGCAAGCACTTAATGACCCTATGGTCAGCGACGCCGTGCCTTCCGTATTCCCGTAGATCGTAAGGACTTTCACAGGAACTTGACTTTAGTCACCTTCCCTGCTGCTCACCTTGTGCTGGATCCTTGACCAGCTTGACTTGCTAACTAACTAACAGCTAGGTAAGTTTTGTTCACTCTTTCTCTGTATAAGAGGCGTACCCCACCCCCACCCCCCAAAACAACTGAAAACGTTTTTTGTTTTTGTTTTGTTTTGTTTTTTCTTCTTCAGCAGCTCGTGATTTTATTTTTAAATTTTTTTTTCATTTTATTAGGGACTCTTACAACTCTTGTCACAATCCATACATCACTTGCATCAGGCGGATTTGTACATATGTGGTCTTCATTCTTTTCTAGACATTTACTTTCTATTGAGCCCTTGGTATTGGCTCCTCTTTTTTTCCTCCTCCCTCATAACCCCTTGAGAGAGTATACATTGTTTTTTATTTTCATATCTTACACCGACCACTGTTTCCCTTCCCCCATGTTTTCTGTTGTTCTTCCCCCTGGAGAGGGGTGTATGGTTATGTATTGATCATTGCAATTGGTTCCCCCTTTCTCCCTTCCTCTTCCCCAGTTCCCCCTACCCTTCTGGTATCATTATTCACACTCCTGTTCCTGGAATCTGTGTGTCCTGAGCTCCCATCTCTTATCTATACCTGTGTACATGCTCCGGTCTAGTCTGAATTGAGAAAACAAAACAACCTTATCACCTTCAAATACTCTCCATTACATTTAACAAATTTTTCAAATCTGTGATTCCATTCTTGGAAACATTTTTCAAACTCTTCTGTATGAACATGTATCAAACTCCTCATCTCATTTTTTCTTCACCTCTACTTCATTTTGAAATAGCTGTCCTTTCATGTCCCTTTTCATTCACGGAAACAGAAAGAAGTCACACAGGTCAGGTGAGGTCAGCTGAGTAAAGTGAATGGGGCAAGAGAGGCATGCTGCTTCTTGCCAAAAACTGGCATACTGAGATGGTTGCGTGATCAGGTGCTTTGTTGTGGTGGTAAAACCAGACCCCCATCTGCCACAAAGCAGGGATTTTTTTTTGGTCATGTATTGTTACACAATCTTTTCAGAACCTCTAAATAGAAAGCTTGATTAACAGTCTGACCTAGTGGAATGAACTCCAAATGCACTACCCTCTTCACATCAAAAACACAAATGAGCATCGTCTTGACCTTTGATTTCATTTGATGAGCTTTTTCTGGACAAGATGACAATTGCACCTTCCACTGACGATTGATGTTTGCTTTCAGGGTTGTAAGAATAGTACCATGTCTCCTCACCAGTGATGACCTTGGAAAACACAACAACAACAAAAGCCCAAACAAAGCAGTAGCTTTTATCAAGGGGATCAGCTGGGTCAGTTAAATTAAAGGTAAAGAGGTCATCTCAGAAGGATATTTGCAGGAGGGTAGGAGGGTGGTGTTAAGGGGTAATCTTCATAGATTTTTCTCCAACGACATAGAGCAATCACAAGAACTTATTAGGAAGATTTTGTAAGAAAGTGGAAAAGTTATCAATGAGGAAAAGGCCAGGAAAGTTGTCCCATGGTAAGTTTGCTCATCGAACCTAGCTATTGTGAACCAGGATCTGGTTTCTGTGGCTTCATCACTCAAAGCTCAGCACAACTCTGTTGGGAAAGAAGAGGGAGTCTGAAGGATGGGCAAGCACTATAAGGTCAGAAAAGGCAGCTTCTGTGTGACTTTGACATATACCGGTATAAGAAATTGAAGAAATCTATTCACAGAATACTTCTATAGAGATATATAAAGGTATTTATAAAGATAGCTAAACTCTAAACATGCCCAAGGAATTTAGATAAATTCACGACACCCAAAGTTTAAAGAATTCTTGATTTTACAGAATAATAAAAATGCCTTTTGAGTTTATTGTATCATTGATTAATACTCTAAGAACATTTTCTTTTTCTCATAAAAAATCAGGCAATGCATTGTCATATTGGGTAACACGTTTGAAGTCTTCTTTAGAAGGCGTCAGCTGCTAGTCTGTTCTTTCTTCATCTCTCAAATATTTTGCATTAAAAAAAGGATTTCTCGTATTGCTGGTTTACCATAAAAACAATCTGACTGCAGACCGTGGGCAGTGCGTTCATCCCGGCACTCAGAGTTTGGTTAGAGTGGTTTTGTTGTGGAAGTCTCACAAGAGAGCGAGCTCAGGTTCACTTTGAAGCATCAGGGTTTCTCCTCCTACTCTTTGAGGCACACATTGGTCCTTTTCTTAAGTTTATTTATTTTTATGTTGCTTCCTTACCGCAGCCAGGAAGAAGTTGAGTTCAACTTCATATTCAAAACCACTGAGTCAAAAACCCTGAGGAGGGCGCCGGTTTTAGCGAGGAAGCCCCAGCTGCACAGGCTTCGTTCCCTGCATCCAGTGCTACCTAGATCTAGACGATATCATGTGCTGCTTACTTCAATGCTTACACTTCCAAATACAGCATTTAAGTGAAAGCTGTCATGCAGTTTAAGTCCAGAGTGAAACTGTGTCTGGAAGGAGCTTTGATTTTTCATGAAAAAGCATGTTCAGCCCTAATATGTGTGGTTTATGCGTGAGTCAGTAGACCCAATTAGACTAATGTGTTTGGTCTAACGAGGGAGCTAACCATTTGGTATTTCAAATCCTTAGCCTTTGGGAAAGTAAATAAATAATGCTGATTTATCTGCCCTTTCACAAACTTAGATGAATCAAAGTGGATGCATTTTTATTGCTCAATCCCTTCCAGATATCATCAAGGCCTTGGCAAAGCAAGTAAAAAGATTTCTATGAGTAAGAAACCATTGAAAAGGATTTCCTCCATGGGATAAATGATTAGTTGTTTCTGGGAAAACGTTCCCTTGATCCTAACATCTTTCCTGCTCCTTTGCCTTGCCCTATGCTGAAAAGTACCAGACGTGCTTTCTTCCAAAATCTGGTAAGTAGAGTTGCAACCAGGTGACTAGTTACTCTGGAAAGTCCCTAAGATGTAGTACAAACCCTAGAAACACATATTCCCCACACAATCTACACAGTGGTTCAAGTTCGGGAAACCCAAATAAAGTCATGTCGCTTTTAGTACCATTGGCTTGATCCATTTCTGCGACTAGTAGGGTACACCTCATTCATGTAAATGTTTTCTTTGTTGGAAATTCTCATGTGGAAATTCACAGTACACATGCTTCTGGAGAAGCAATAAATCACACATGATAAACAGTCCCAAGGCAATGTTTAGACAGCTTAGACGTTATCCCCAGACTTGTGTGAAAGGGCAGAATGGTGTATTTGCCATCCATTCACTAGGACTGTCTAATGAAAGTAAAAAGTAAAGTGAAGATCAATAGGTTCATCAGTTAACTCAATTAATGGGATCCACACACAAGTAAAAGTTTGCTGAAGTTTACTATAAAATGGTAGCAGCAGTACCACGATAGGAAACTGCCAGAAAAGCAAGCCAGATTCAGGAGAGGACAAAGAATAAGAGCGACGATTGCTGGTATTAGATAGATCTTAGTTGAAAGAGAATACCAGAAAGATGTTTACAGGTGTTTCATTGACTATTCAAATGTATTCAACTGTGTGGCTTATAACAAATTATGGAGAACATTGTGAAAAGAGAAAATCCCAAACATTTAACTGTGCTCATAAGGAACCTATTCACAGACGAGAGGCCATGGCTCAAACAGAGCCGGGAAACGCTGTGTGGGTTAAAAACCAGGAACAGCATGTGTCAGGCTTGTATCTTTTCACCATACTTATGCAGGTTTTAGGTTACATAAATAATCCAAGAAGCTGACCTTGATGAGACATCAGGGTTGGAGAAAACTCATTAGCAACCTGTCACTTACAGATGACACAACCTGGCTCATTGAACATGAAGACGACTTGAAGCATTTATAAATTACACCCCTCTAGGGGAGGAGATGAGCCAGTCAC
>NW_022103920.1:74495278-74519662 GCF_000313985.2 Echinops telfairi
ACACTGCATTGCGTCATTCTGTTGCAAAAGACCAGGTTGAGGTGTGGTAAAGAGCAAAACTGTTACTTGGGGACGAAGGTGCACCTCCTCCAAGCCACAAGATTTTCAATTGTTTCATATGTATGTGAAAGCTGGACAATAAATAAGACCAAAGAAGAATTCATGTCTTGGAAATATGGTGCTGAAGAATAAAATAAGAAGCAACATAAAGATGCTTTACTTTGTGTGTCTTGCTCAGCCAGAAGAATGAATCAATCTATGTCAGAAAAAAACTGTAGTCAGAATTCTCCGTAGAGGTGAGGGTGGTGAGATATGAATTCATGTACCTTAAACATATCAGGAGGGACATATTTGGTGAGGGAAGAGCCCTCAATGAGAGAATTCACCAAGTTGCTCAAACGTTGTAATGCCTGCGAGGATGAGGTAGGGCTATGCAGTGCTTCCTACTCTTTTCCATTGGGTCCTTATGAGTCTGGAACCAACCTGATAGCACTTAACAACATTCAGATTGTTGAACAATAAATTAATAACTAGTACCAATCTGCACTTTGTTCTGTGTGGTATAGACACAGTTAATGAATCACGGATGTTTATTATGCTTTATTAGCAGCCATAAAACACACTTGGAGCCCTCTGGAAATTAAATTTGATTTCTTGGTTGAAGCTATGTGTCTTTAAACCCAGACACCAATGGCATTAAGCATCACAAACCCCAGGCTATGAAAGAGCTAAACTAAACAGGTTTAATTCCCACTACAGGGAGTTTCAACATGACACCATCGTGTGTTCAGTGAACTTGAATCTATCAGATTATCAGTCAGGCTGTAAAAACTAAATTATATATTTAAATACAGAGAGAGAGAGAGAGAGAAGAAAAGATCCTTTTTCTAGTCCAAATCAGGATGAGACTATTATTCATGGTAGTCTCATTAAGAATTGGGCATTCTACTTCTGTATGTGAATCAGCCAAATAGAACAGACTGGCCAGAGGTATCTGTGAGCCTACGTCACTTTCCACCAGCGCTGACCCAGAAACTGAGAGAGATCCAAGAACAAAGTAGCCAGTTACATGAAAGAGGAGTCTTATTTTGAAAGACTTCTTAATGTTGACTCAGAACCTAATAAAAACTCTGAGGTTTTTTGTTTTGCTTTCTTAGAATTTTATTCCATTTCTATTATCTGACTCATAAGTATTGTTAAATATTTACCAGAAATCTGCTTGCAGTTTTTAACATTTGTTCATCATAGATGATGTTATTCCATCAACAACTCAACAAACATCTTGTAAAGTTGTACAAGGTAAGTCTCACTACCTTAACATTGCTAGCCCATCCTAGTAGAATAAATATTTGCTTTGGGCTTCTCCATGCCAAGTTTTACTGCATCCTATCATCTAAATCTCTTTTTGTAAATAAGCCATGCCCTCAGGAGAGCAGAATCTCTTGTCTGCCTTCTTTCAACAAGTCCTTGAATAAAAGGTTCCTTGTATTCATTCAGAAGAAGGGAAAAAAGAAAGACTTGAGGCACATTTGTCCTGTAGCTCACAGCACCTTTAGGCATCATTCAAAGACAGTTCAAGGCTTTCGTATATATATACGATTCCCTCACATTCTCCAGGCTGAAATAGCCTCTGGTGTTATGTAGCAGGTCACCAAATGGTTGAAGGTCATATTGTGGTTCTTCTAATTAATGATACTTCTTTATTTTTATTTTATTTTATAGCCATTAGTCTAATTCCTTTTTCAGAATTTGTATCTTGTGTATCTTTACTTTTGTGGGTTAACCTTACCCTGAATAAGCTGGATTTGAGCTTCCCTGATGAGATGCCCTATGATGGGCATTACCTGCAGCTGCACAAGCACATCAGTGCGCTGCAACTTGGAGGGAAGGGGGGTTGGGGAGGAAACCTTAAGCAAAGCAGGAAATTTCCTTCATGGCATGACATTTTTTTGGTATTCTGACCATGGAGAAAAGTAACTTTTCCCCACTCAACATTCCCATAAAGAACATAAAATATTCAACCAATCTATCTCAGAGTCAAGTAGGTAACTAAGCATTATGCCACATTATTATCATTACCATTATTATGACTACTTATATAGAATGCCTAGGAAATAGGAAAACTTGATGTGCATTCTCACTTATGTATAAAAACTGGCGTCAATGCCCTTTTGATAGAAGGAATGGGAGAGAAAAAAGAAACCTTACAGTTACTGATAAACTACTATGTCTCAGACTTTGAGGTGTTTTATCTCGTTTTAATTCTCCTCAGAGTAAGAGACAGATCACATAGTTTTAAAGACAGATGACCACAAAGTCAGAGAAATTTAGCAAGGTTCCTAAAGTCCTTTTTGCGTGTTTGTTTTGGCTAAATACTAAATGTGAGCTTCATTTAAGTCATAGGAGCAAAGCCCGTTGTTGGAGAGGAACACAAACATCCGCACTTAGGGAGATTTGGGAGGAGCAGGGACCATCCACCAAGACCCAGGAAACCATCTCTAAAGAACAAAAGTAAGGCTGACTCAAGGATGAGCTTCCCAGCGTGTGGACCCTTTGCTCAAAGCTGGGATACACCTCACAGAAATGGACGCTGTCCCTGCTCCCCATTTTATCGAAAAGAAAGAAAGATGATTTTCACTTGTTTGGGAGCTGTGGGGCGGGGGCGGGGCATGATTAAAAGTACACATTCAATCCTTTCAAATAAATGGCTTGAATGCTAAAAGATCTTTACTAGTAGTTTCAAAATGTCCCAGTAAGAACAGATTCAGAACTAGAAAAGCCATAGAGGCCTCCATTGGTCTTTTCCAGTGTTTACATCATGCCTGATCACGGGAATCTCAATGTTCACCCACGCACTTTTCACCCATTTCTCTTCTCACTTAGCCAAGAAGCAGTTTATAATTTATTTCAGGAAGGGGTCCAATCACTATGCAAATAAAATTTAACCTAAGAAGATTTCCTAAAACATTACCAGAAACCATGTTTTAGATTGATAAATGACTCGTATTGTTCTAGATTCCAAGGCTGCGCCCAAGACCACAAAGATAAATGGAGCATGGGGACAGCCACAGGAGTGGCTACGTGGCTGGCGTTGGGCAGGATATGAGGTTACAAAGCATGAGTCACCTGAAAAGTAAAAAAAAAGAACTGATGACTAAAAAAGATGACACCACATGAAAACTATAGTTCAAATAAGGCAAAAAAGAACATGTCTGCGTTTGTTTCAGCTCATGAAATACCACATGCACTGAATGTTTAAGAACCCGCTGGCAAGGGTTCACTCAACAGCCCAATAGATTGAGTCTACAGAATAATCAATGGGGTTTCAACCTTCACAGCACAATATAATCACCTGAGAGTTTTGTTGTTCTGCTTTATTGTAACCCATGCTTGGACCCCAATCAGGTATTGAATTGTTATGACGAAAAGGCATCAGTTATGTATTTTCTTTTAATCATTTTATTGGAGGCTCATATAACTCTATCACAATCCACACATACATCAATTGTGTAAAGCACATTTGTACATTCACTGCCCTCATCATTCTCAAAACATTTGCTCTCCACCTAAGCCCCTCCCATCAGCTCCTCATTTTCCCCTCCCTCCCCGCTCCCCCCTCCCTCATGAGCCCTTGCTAATTTATAAATTATTATTTTGTCATATCTTACCCTGTCCGACGTCTCCCTTCACCCACTTTTCGGTTGTCCATCCCCCAGGGAGGAGGTCACGTGTAGATCCTTCTAATCGGTTCCCTCTTTCCAACCCACTCTCCCTCTATGCTACCAGTATCGCCACTCACACCACTGGTTCTGAAAGGATCATCCGCCCTGGATTTCTTTTTACATCTGCATACCAAGGGGTTGGTGATTTTTAGAGCTATTCTGGGAATCGTAGTGTGAGCCCGGATGAGAACTGGCGACTTAGGAAACAGAAATAGGTGTCTTATCCGGCACTCTCTCTCGGTTGCTGGAAGTGCTGTCATCGTGACTGTTTTTCTGCTGCTGCTGCTGCTGCTGTTCTTGCTAGGTGCTTTTGAGTCCGCCGGGACTTTGGACCACAGGACGAGACAGAACAGTGTGGCATTCGCCCTCACACTGCTGCAGCCACTGCATGAAGCCATCTCACCTTGTCTGTGGACTCTCTACTTTGTCAAGGAGAATATCTTTCTCCAGGGACTACCCTTCCTCATAGCATGTCCAAAGTATGTAAAGCAGAATCTCACCATTTGTGCTTCTGAGGCGCATTCTGACGGTCCCACTTTCAATACAAATGTGTCATTCTGCTAGCAGTCCATGGTACACTCGATCTTCTTTGGCCACACTACCTTTCAGATTCATCAGTTAGTCTTTGGCTTTTCCCTATTCATTGTCCAGTGTGGCATGGTTCTCTTACCCATGAAAATTCTGGCAAGTGACTGATCTCCCAAAGACTCAGTCTCATCATCTATAAGACGGAGATTAGAACACCTGACATGCATGTGGCTATGAAATTTAAATGAAAACTTCTACAGTAGGTGTCTTAGTGTAGGAACAAGGTCATATTAGTTTCATAAATGAATATCTATGACCTTAGCACTTTATTTTTCATCAGAATTTTTTTTATTCATATACCTCTAGAATGACATTGAGTGTGCATTGTTGATGAACATATCTATTAAATGCAATAAATGGCTTTAGTCCTATCACGTATACAATTTAAACTACGGCTTTGGAATGCTGAAACAAATCCCCATCGGAGTTGTTTGATGTGAGTGATGAAAATCGAAAGACACCTGGAAACAATGAGCCCAATGACTACGGAGTCGCACAAACCGAATCTCCACAATGCTGAGAGCAGAACCCAAGGGCTCCCAGCCACTACTAAGCCACGTGCTATCAAAAGGATTGCGATCAGAAGGGCTTGCATAGAGTGCGAGAAAAATGTGAAACAGAACTGAAAATCATAAAAGCGTAGAAACTTATTGGTTGAAGAGAGACTGGAGGGACTCCCAATTATGACCTTTAGTGACCCGTCAGATCTGGAATGGAACTCACCCCTGTGTTAGATAACCAATTAAGATCAAAAGGGCATCTCTACCCAAGAACAGAGGGTTAGGAAACAAGTAGAAAGAGAAACAGGCAATATAGGGAAGAAGGTTGATACGTGATGGGACATTGGAGGGGTTGAAGGAGATGAGTCAAAACAAGATGTGTATAAATTCTCGAGTATGAAACTGGTGATCTGCTCTGTAAACCTTGATCTACTTCACAAAAGTCTTTTTTGGTTGTTGTTTTTTTAAGTAAGCAAATACTATCACCTAGTAATATTTGTTTTATCTAGATATCCCCAAGTTGGAAAACCAGTGTTTGGGGAATGATGTTTATTAATTTTACTTATTCACTTAAAAGCTGAACATATATATAGTGCCTAATACTTGATATGAAGACTCTCAGGTTGGTGATCTTGAGAACAAAAGATCGCAACCTACTTTTCCCACACATCTGACTGAGGAGCATCAGTGTTGGAGGAGTTAGTATTCTGCTCCCAACCAAAAATATCAGCCGGTGACTCCACGGCGAAAGATGTGACAGGCTACTTCTGTAGAGACTCACAGCCTTGAAAACCTTAGAGGGCAATTCTGTTCTGTCCTACAGGCTCACTGTAGGTTGGAATTGACTGGACAGCAATGGATTTTAGTTTGGGGTTACTGAGAACCTCAGGGGGCAGGAATGTAACGTTCAACCTTTTATCTCCTCTCTGCTAAGAGCTCCTGACACAAAGCATGTCTCTACATATGAGAAGGGGCTTCAAAGGTTTATGGAAAAATGGAATTAAAATATAATGGAATTTTTCAACAAACATATATGTATATATAAAATTTATTTTTAAAGTTGCCTTTAGTAATTTGATTAATGAATAATGGAACACAGAGGACCCAAATGATGACCCAAACTTGTACCTGCTCACCCCCAAGGCCAAGCAAGTAAGAACACCAATAATACATGTGCAGCTTCCACACACCAAAAATATCGGTTTATCATCATGTCCATTCACATATTTTGAAGCATAGATTGCATTTCCTTCTTATGCTGAATCTAATCTTTTAGATTTCCTCCTTACTCTGAATCTAATCTTTGACAAAATAGTTGTGTTTTCCTCCATGAAAATGAAAGAGATGAAGAGTTAATACAAAAGGACTTCAAAAATTGTGGGGAAACTGCATTCTCTTTCAATTCTATTTTCCACAAAACCTTTTGAGGCCCCCTCATCTTGCTCAAAAAAGGCATTTTAACATCTGTTAAGATTTTTAGAGCATAGAACAATTCTCTTTTATTAGACACATGGATGTATAATTGTATAAAAGAATAATAATTAAATAATAGTAGTGAAAGATAAGTGCGTGACTTCTGTTACAGCCCAGTCAGTTGCATCTGCAGGATCAGTAGTTTGAAACGCCAGCCTGTCCACAGGAAAGGGGACCTTCTACTTCCTGGAAGAGACAGTCTCCGAAACCCACAGCGACAGTTCTACAGGGTTGCTATGAGTTGACGACGACTCCATGGCCGTGTGTTTGGATTCTTTGGGGCATGTCTTCAAACCCAACTACTGTTTCTGATGTTGACTCCTTGTACATACTTGGAAAAAGACCTAAATTCTTAATGCCCTAGATTTTCGATTTTCATAATAGTCCTTTCTTCCTGTTGACATCACAGGATGTTGAAGAAATTATCGAGAAACTGGAAAGTATTTCATATCTCAGTGCTATTAAAATAGTGTTCCCATTATACTTCAGAAATGCCTTTAACAAGTTTGATACATAATTCTCTTGCAGCATAACATGGCAGTATCAACCCTAACCAAACCACCGAACTCAGCGCCACTGAGTCAATTCTGACTCAGAGCGGCCCCATAGGACACGTGGAACTGCCCCTGTGGGTTTCCAAAGCTGTAACTCTTTACAGGCGTAGAATGCCTTGTCTTTCTCCCAAGACCAACCATAGCAGTGGTTTATTTTGAGGTTACATAACAGATTCCTAACCCTTAGATTTCAACTTGACCAGAAAATGACTTTACCTGACATAGCTGTTATTTAATAGATCAAAGGGCAAGCAACTGAGGGATGTCCAAGCAATAAAATGACAAGTTTTCATAATAAAACCAAACCTCCATTGCCAGCTAGTGGACTCTGGCTCACAGCGGCCCTGGGGGACAGGGGGAGCAGCAGCTGGGGGCTTCCGACACTGTGACTCTTTATGGAGAAAGTCTCGTTTCCTGCTGCACACCAGCTGCGTTCAGACTGCTGACCTCGTGGTTAGCAGCCCAATGTGTAACCCCAGAACTATATATTTCCGTTTCAAATCGGTCTAGAACATTTTCAAAATATTTACAGGTAAAAAGTATACACTGTTACCCATCACGGTCATTCTTTCCACAGCTGTCACAATACACTACACTGGACCATTAAGCCAGGAGCGAAGGCGACAACCACAGGCAAGCACACAGGTAACAACAGGGATATCAGTTGCTGTGACGTAGATGCTGATTCATAGTGACCCCTTCCAGAGGCATGTCAAGGCTGTGGCTTTTCAAAAGCAGGGTCGCCAGACCTTCCAAGATTCCTCTGGGCAGGTTCGAACCATCAATCTCTGTACTAGATGTTGAGTCCTTATAACCATCTTCAACACCAGGGGTTTCTCAAGTAACTATAGCTGAGAGTATAATGCAAAAAATGTTATGAGAGAGGCTGATGCGGGTTGCTGAGGGAGCTCACCAAGGTCTTTCCGGGAACGAGAAATCAAGAAAGTGGCACTTGAGGGGGTTGTTGAAGGACGGTTTTGTTCTCTGCAGTGCTGTTGGAGGTAAAGATTGTTCTCAGCAAAAAAACAAAACAAAACCAGTGGGAAAGACAGTAAAGGATATTGGTGACTTTTCCTCACCATCTATTCTAATTATCTAGTTCCATGGCACCTTTATTATAATATGAATATAAAGTGTTTCAGACACTCTCAGGAATGATCTTCTGAAGTGGCATATTAGTCAGATGCACTAATATAAACAGTGGTGAAGAACTATTGTTACTAAGAGCTCTCAAGCTTTTTTTGCGTGGGTATATGTTCATTGAATATAAATAAGAAAATGAAGAACAGACAAAACCAAGCCCTGTAGGACTGTCAAATGGTACTGTCCCGAAGGGACTCGGAGAGGCCTGGCTCTGCATTTTGGAGGTCAGAAAATGGCAGGTCCAATGACTTGCTCAACGTTAGCTCCCTTTCAGAGACTTCTGCAGGGTACTACCTCACTGAATCCCCGTAACTGCTTTGGTGCTGAAGACGCTGAGACCTGCATTTTATAGATGTGAAGACAGAGGCACAGATAAATTATGAGCAGCAAACGCGGATTTGCTCCTGGCCAGGGGAGTCTCGTCATATCAGAGGGTGAACACCACCCAGGTATCATCCTCAGCCAGGCAGTGGCAGACTCAAGGCCAGAACACAAGGCGAATGTCATTTTCTGTCCAGTCTAAAATTGCTGTTGCTATACAACCGAGATGGGTTTTCATCACCTTGGTCACCGAGGCTTCTGGCTAGGTCTGTATCCGCAACGTTCCCTATTCTTCTTGGACTCTAGTTGCTGGCGTCTCTCAGCTGATGGGCAGAGTGTGTCTCCCTCCTCAGCAGCACGCACTTTGCATCCATTACAACAAAACCCCAGCTAGTGGAACCACAACAAAAAGCTACAACAGTTTGCATTCCTTCGGCAAAGAGAACATAACTGGAATAACCGCATGCCGTGTGTGTTTCATTTGTCCTGGAAACGAGGGAAGGAGAGCCAGTTGCTGGCACATGTCTTACAACCCCACAGCGCCAGTCCTCCGTGTGGTTTCGGCTTTGCCTATCTCTGCTCAGGAGCCCCAGCTGAGGAAAGCAGCAATCCTTTCCTGTACTTGAAGATATCATTTCATGTGTGTGGATGTAACATGATGTGGAGTGGGGTTTTTCCCGCCCCACCCCCCAGAATGACTGGTTGGGCCCCAGAGCCAGAAGCAGCAAGAACAATAGCCTACATACAGTAAAACCAAGCTAATAAATCTCATCCCCACTTTTAGGCTCTGCCCTGCGATTTGCCTCCTTGGCCCAAAATTAGAAATCACTAGAGAGCTTTATAGTATACCAATTCTTTGCTATCTTCAAAAGAGACCATGATAGACTTGGTTTGTGGTGTCACCCTGGCCAATGGGATTATTTTAAGCTCCACACACGAGTATAATAGAAGGCAAGATCAAGAATGTGTTCTTGCACATGTTTGATGCAGTAGTACGGATTTTAAAGCTCTTCCCGAGAAAGGAGAAGGGGAAGCTGCAGGTGTGGGCCACTGGGGCAGTGGAATGAGAGGGATGCCCTCTTCTAAGAGTGGGAGGTTGCTCTTTCTTCTCTGAGAAGTTTGGAGGAGCAGACACCACGTGTGGGTTTTCTTAGTCTGTGCCTACATGAGCAGAGGAACAGAGAAGGGGGACGACATTATGGTGGACAGAGGAGCCTGAAGTGCTGAAGATACTTGAGTTCTTGGAGGGAAAATGGAGTTGTGGAAATTGGGTGCCAGCTGTCTTTCAGGGTAGATTAACCAAGAAAGCTGCTTCGCGGTGCAGGATGTGGTAGACTACTGGTGGTAAACGGTACTAGACTCCAGCTTCACAGATCTAGACAGTGAGCACACCACATCCCTCAGTCCCAGGGAAGGCCACAACTTGAAATGACTGCCCACGGAGGCAGAATCAAGACAGCGACACCCAGTGGAACCCTAATGTAACGAAGCTGAATAGAGACGGACGCTTTTCTCTCTCCCTCTTGCTGCTCCAACACATTGGGGGAGGTAGGGACTGGATGACAGGGTAAGCAAAACGTCAAGCTTTGGATGAGATGTGATCCTGACAATAAATTTGGAGGGGGAATACGAGCTGAGATATAGTCATCCAGATTGACCAGAAATGTTTAGAATCCACTCAAGATACAAACGGTCAGAAAAGATGTATTCTACTCAATAAGGTCACAGATAGACCGGAGATGCTCAAATCAACAGGTCACTTTTGTGGGAACAGACCCATTTTCCCAGAGGCAGTTTGTGGATAGTAAATGGGTGTATTTACCAGACCACATCGGCTGCTGCGATTGACTCATTCGGTTCACTAAGTAGCACAATCACTGGGCTAAATTGGAATCTTTTCCATGGAATGAAGGCACACTCTGGCAGATGCTCTGAATCTAGCGCCTTTGTGATTCCTGTGCCAAAAGGAGCTTTGGTGGTGCAGTGGGTTAAGCATCAGACTGCGAATGGAAAAGTTGACAGTTCGAACTCATCAGTTATTCTGTGGGAGAAAGATGAGGCTGTCTGCTTCCATGAAGATTTACAACCTTGAGAACCTTCCAGAGCAATTCTACTCTGTCCTACTGGGTCACTATGAGTCACAATCAACTGAGGCAATACGGAAGCCTCAGTGCCATTGGCTAGTGATTCCAATGGATTCTGACTTAATTGTAGCATGGGAGATGAAACAGTACATCAAACAATTGCATTCACTTTGTACCATTACTTCCCTCCCTGGGCCTCAGTTGTCTCAGATGGACCGCCCTCTGTTCATGAAGCTCTTCTGAGATCTACATTGTCTTTTACGCAATGACAATCACACGAGCTACTAAATAATTGTTCATAGAATTCCAATACTGATGAAACTGTTTTCTAGGGTAAAATTCCAGTTAGGACCCATCATTTAAATGGACATAAAAACAGAAAAGATCTTGCTGAAAGGCTATTGTTCAGCAGGTATTCATGTGGTACAGGCCGGAGGACACTGCGTGCCCCACCTCCCTCTCGCTGAGCATGTGGGGTCCTAGAGAATGCTCCACCACGGTTAGATTAAGCAGACCCGTACACTGTCTATATAATCTTGTCTAAAACCAATCTTATTCAATGATTTTTAAGGGTTCTGATTTAAAACCGCCTGGACTGTTGAAGAAAACAGTAAAACAAATAAAAGAATTTATCAGAGAGGAAATTGGTAGCAAGTTTAGGTCCAAAAATTATCACTTTCTTTTTTAGAAGGTGAGGTAGTTTGTTTATTGTGCCAACCTGGTCAATAAACACATGTGGGGTTAATTGAAGGGTGGCGAGATAAATGTCTCAGTGAACCTCGCCTTTCTAGTTCTCGGGTCTCTCGCTTTGTGATGGTCAGACCAGGGTGCAGCTGCCTTAGCCAGTTCCCTGCTTCAGTTGACAAAGCTCACTTCCTGCAAGTCATCCCCAAGGAGAAGCCACATGGACCTGCCCTGATGCAGCCCTGGGTGCTGGAGCAGCCGTTTGGAGACCCTGCCGGTGCTGAGATGCTTACACATTCACTGACTCGGCTTTCCTCCTGCAGTCAGCATCATTGCATCTGTTTTGTGAGATGGAGGAGGACTTTGTGGATTGGTGTTGGACATATGGGTTAATGAGTTAATGTTGGACTTGTGGGTTTGGGCATCACTGGGTTGGGATGTTTTCCTGATGCACATTTACCCTTTATATAAAACTTTCTCTTATACATAAGTTTCTGTGGATTTGTTTCTCTAAAGTACCCAGACTAACACAGAAGGCAATTCAGAGCCAGAGAGCAAAACGAGGAAAGGCAGGGCTTCTGTGACTAGGGAACTGTCCACTGATCAAAGGAGCACAAAAGCAGAGAGGAATTAAGTGCAATTGTAATGATTACAAAGTAATAAGAAATCTTAAAGAAGGAAATAATGAAATAATGCAATCTTTTCCTTTGAAAAGAGGGTAAGCCCAGCTGGAATGGCACCTGAAGTTGTGATAAAGTACCAAAGCAGCTCCAAAATTGAGGGACCACTAATAACCATCCTGTAGGATAAAAGAGATATAATTCATGTTTTTGTTTGTTCCTAGTAGGGTTTATCTCAGAGCTGTTATGTCATTGGAGGTCACCCTTTTATTATATGTTCTTCTGGTTTTTGGTATATGAAACCCAGGATTAATGAGCTTATAGAGACAGCAAGCAAAATAAGGGTTTGGGGGGAGGAAAGTTGGTGGGGGGCAAGCAAAGGGGAGATGATGTCAAGGTGTCCATGCAGCCTACCTTAATACTTCATATAGAAATCTCCGACAAAGTAGTCTGGACAACTTTAACTTTCTTGCAATTTAAATAACATTTTGAACCTTTCTGGAAAATGAGAGAACTCTCGTTAAAGAAGTTAGAAATTCAACACACCAGAATGCTAATTGATTTGTGAATTGTCTGAATTTAAAGTAATAGAGTTATTTCTCTAAATACAAACCAAGCCTGTTGCCATCAATAGTCAATTCCAACCCATAATGACCCTGTATGACAGGGTGGAACTGCGCAATTGGGTTTCCAAGGTGGTAACTCTTCACAAAAGCAGAGTGCCGCATCTTCTCCCATGGCACAGTGGTGGGTTTGAACTGCCCACCTTTCTGTTAGCAGCCACTCATTTACCCAACATGCTTCCAGGGCTCCTCCTAAGTAACTAGACTTCCCATAACTTTAGAAGAAACATATGCTTGTTATTGTTGCTGTTGTTCTTGTTCTTCTTCTTCTTCTTTTGATAAAAACATTCTAAACCTATACTGTGTGCATAATACATATAGAGGGCAGGACTGTCCCCTTTGAGTTTCTGAGACTTTACAGGAGTAGAGTCTTGTCTTTCTCTAAATGATCAGCTGGTGGTTTCAAACTCCTGACCTTGCAGTTGGCAGCCCAATGCATATCATAACCCACCATGCACCAAAGTAACCCAGAGTCATCATATCAAAAAGAATTAGTCATTCAATCATCTCAAGAGGTAGCATATGAGCAAGAACCAAGGATACTGACGGAAGAAAGTCAAGCTGCACTGAAAGCATTAGCCAAAAGCAAGGCTCCAGGAATGGACAGAAGACTAAAGGAAAGGCTTCAACAAGCTGACGAAGCACTGGGAGCACTCACTGGTCTGTGTCAGGAAATATGGAAGATAGCTCCTTGGCCAACGGACTGGAAGAGATCCATATTGGTACACTTTCCAAAGAAAGGTTCCCCAACGGAATGCACAAATTATAGATCAATACAATTGATATCACATACAAGTAAAATTTTGTTGAGAATTTTCTGACAAGAGTTGCAGCAGTACATTGACAGGGAGTTACCAAAGGTTTGGTCCATATTCAGAAAAGGACATGGAATATCATTGCTGATGCTAAATAGATCTTGGTTGAAAGCAGGAAATACCATAAAGATGTTTAATTGTGTTGATATTGACTACGCAAAAACATTCAACTGTGTGGATCATAAGAAACTATGGGTAGACTTGATAGGAGACTTCCAGAACACTTCATTGTGCCCATGTGGAACACATTCATGGATCAAGAGGCAGCTGTGCAAACAAAGCATAGGAATACTGCATGGCTTAGAATCAGGAAAGTGTGCAACAGGGTGGTTTCCTCCCACCATATTTATTCAATTTCAAAAATCATTTTATTGGGGCTCTAATAACAATCCATACATCAATCATATTGATCACATTTGTGCGTATGTTGTCATCGTCATTTTCAAAGTGTATTCTTTCTACTTGAGTCCTTGGTTTCAGCTTCTCTTTTGTCCATCCTTCCCCTGCACTCCTACCCTCCTGAACTGATAAATTATGAATTACTGTTATTTTCATACCTTACACCATACACGGTCTCCCTTCACCCATGTTTCTGTTGTTCATCTGGGCGGGTGTTTATACATCAGTTATTGTGATTGGCTCCCCCTTTCTCCCCTTCTCCCCCCACCGTCCTCCTACTCTCATGGTATCACTACTTCCATTACTGTTCCTGAGGGGGTTATCTGTCCTGAATTCTGTGTGTCAAGAGCTCTTATCTGTACCAATGTACATGCGCCAATCTAGCTGGATTTGTAAGGTAAAACTGGGTCATGATAGTGGAGGGGGGCAAGCATTAAAGAACTAGAGCAATGTTGTGCTTTTCATCAGTGCTATACTGCACCCTGAAAGACTCAGTCCTTCCTTGTGACCCTTCAGTGAGGAATGTCTAATTGTCTACAGATGGGTTTTGGGTCTCCACTCTGACCCCCCTTGTTCCCATTGATATGATTGTTTGTTTGGGGTCTTCTGATGCCTGATACCTGTTCCTGTTGACACCTCATGATCACACAGGCTGGTGTGCTTCTTCCATCTGGGCTTTATTGCATCCCTGGAAAATGGCTGCTTGTTTAACTTCAAGCTTTTAAGATCCTCAGATGCTATATCTTCTAATAGCTGGGCACCATCAGCTATCTTTACCACATTTGCTTATGCACCCATTTTATCTTCAGTGATTACAGAATGCCCAGTTATTAGAACAAAGAGTTCTTGCATTGAGGTAGGGCTTGAGTAGAGGCCCAATGTCTATTTTGGGGATTCTTCCAGGACTTCATTGGTTTGTTCCCCTTGCCACTCTGTTGCATTCCTTTCTGTGTTTGGCACCAGGAGGGTGGGGGTGGCAGTTCAGACCAGGCACAATACCTGCACTGTGTCTCCAGTGCTGTCCTCTAAAGTGCTGTGGATCAGTGAGGGGATGTCCTGTCTGGCAGTGAGGCATCAGACTTGGAGAAAGGTTTACTAACTCCAATATCCATGATAAACTTTGCTTATTGAAAGTGCAGAGGACTTGAAGCACTTGCTGGTGAAAAGGAAGGATTGCAGCCTACAGTATGGATTACAACTCAGTGTAAAGAAAACCCAAATCCTCACAATGGACTGTGGTACTTATGTAATCTGGTGTCAATTTGGGAGTTGAGAGGATTAAGAGTAAAGGGGTAGAATCTAGTCTGTCAATCAGGTCATAGCCAATGAGGCCTCTGTGTGGACACAGCCTTCTCTGAAGAATTCTAGGAACTCTGGTATTACTCCCTGGGAGACTTTGCAGCTGACAAGACACATGGAACTTTGTTCGTGCCCTGGATCTGAAGGAACCATGTGGAGACCCGTTCAGTGCTGAGATGCCTCTACTGGATCCACAAGACTTTGCACCCACTGGACTGTGATCTTCCTGCATTCAGTGTCATTGCAAGTGCTTCCTGAGTCTAAAGAGGAATGTGTACATTGGTATCAGACATATGAGCTAATACCAGACTTATGGACTAGATCTGGACTGGGCTGGGATATTTTCAAAATATTTAATTGCTCTTGTATATAAATGTCTTTCTTATACACATGAGTATTTATGAATTTGTAACCTAGTCTACCTTGACTAACACATGGACCAACAGGTACTTCACAATAAATGGAGGAAAGATTGATGTTGTTAAGGATTTCATCTTCATTCGATCCACAATCAATGCTTCATGGAAGCATCAGTCAAGGGATCAAACAACGCATTGTGTTGGGTAAATCTGCTGCATAGGACCTCTTTGTAGTGTCAAAAAACAAAGATGTTACTTTGAGGACCCAAAGTGTATTTTCAATTGCTTCACATGCATGAAAAATATTGGACAATGAATAAAGAAAACTAAAGAAGAATTGATGCATTATTTTCTTCATAACATTTTTTTTCTATTTTCATTTTATTTCAGAACATCGTGGGCCACAAAAAATTGCCTCAGGGGCTGCATTTGGCCCACAGGCCACCAGTTTCACAGCCCTGCTGTAGAAGAATATTGAAAGTACCATAGATTACTAAAAGGGCAAACTGATTTTGGAAGAAGTAAGGACAGAGTGTCCCTTAGAGGCAAGGATGGCAAGACTTTGTCTCATGTACTTTGGACATGTCAGGAGAGACAGATAGCATGTTTGGTAAAGTGAAAGGGGCAGTGAAAAAGGAGGCCCTCCAGGAGATGGATGGACATGGTGGCTGCACCAATGGGCTGAAGCATGGGACCACTTGTGAGGCTCTAGCAGGACTGAGGATCTCTGACTAACTCATACAACTATCAAGAGGGATTTGTAATCTATACAAATAGTTGTGGGGAGAGCACAGCAGGCTTCATGGGGGGAACAGAGAAGGGGACGCTTTTTAAGATTGGCCTTGGAGAATAAAAAGGAACTCAACACGAAGAATTTGTGGGGAATGTTTTTCTAAGGTGATGAAGTAGGTTATATCTTGGAAAGACTAAGTAATCCAACTTGGCCAAACATTTAAAAAGTGAACTCATCTTAAAAGAAATCTAAAACAATTTAAGTCCTATTTTAGAGAATCTTGGTGCATTTCTGTTTCATCGTCAAAAGGGAGTTTTTATATGCTATATGGGGTTATATAATCACAGGTGTGATTTAGAAGAAAACTTAAACACCAGCCTGTTGATTAATCAGGAGCAAGGAAGGGAGGAGAATGGAAGAGTTCACAGAGGAACCCAGGTGAGAAAGAGACTGACATAGCTCACATTTCGCCTCCTCTGAAGCCGTGAACTGTCGATCAGAAACAGCTCTTAGCAATGGACCTGATGTGGTTTTATGTGGTGATCCGTTTGGAGCTGCAAGGACCTTCCTTCTACGTTCACTCTGAAGAGCCTACGTTGTGAAAAAGTATCACCCAAATCTTTCTAATGTAGTGATAAAAAGTTTAACCTCTGTGGTGTCTGAGAACTCTTTCCAACAGAGTAATGAGAAAACAAAGTCAGATAAATATTCTAAGCATTCAGTGGAAATGACATCATGAATAAATTGAATGTGTATTGAATTATATTAGGTATGTTGACATATTAAAACCATGAATATATTTCCAAATACATGGATGTATGTCTCAAACAGATATCTTTGGAAAATAAACTATCCCAAGTTTTATTGATTCAAGCAGAGAGATGAACAGTGTCTCATGGGTAAATTCCTTATAGGTTTTTCTCAACCCCCATCTGCCCAACAGTTGCTCAGAAGAAGGAGGGAACACTGAGGAAATCGAATCAGTGACGTACATTCAATTCCTAGTCTCAACCCTCTGACTCAAATCCTGTGTTTATCCAATTGAATCACAAAACTCAGGTCTATAGAAGTAGAAAATAGAAGCATGGGAAAATGTTTAAGAAACAAGACCCCTCTCCGCTTATGCCTTAGGGACTATCTAGTGAAGGCAAACTTTGGCATTGGGTTGTAAACCTCAAGGTTGGCATTTCAAATCCACTAGCCGCTCCTTGGGAGAAAGATGAGGCTCTCTGTTTCCATAAATATTTATATTCTCAAAATTCATATCTAGGTTGCTATGAGTTGGAATCAAATCCATGGTAGTGAGTCATTTCCTATTGAGGAAGAATGGCTTGACAGGACATAGAATCATATTGTTTATTTTTATTGAGTTTTATTTGATATTTCAAAATGTTATCTTCTTTAAAATTCAAAACAACTTCCTTTGGCAGGATATCTGGTTTTTATTATATAGGTAAGAAAACAATGGAGAGAGGGAAAAAAAAGGCTCAGCTCACAATTAGAACTCAGGCCTCTAGCATCTGATTAACAATTCCTTCAGCTAAGGAACCATGGGGTGTGGTGGCTGAGAGCTCTGGGCCCACCAGCTGCGCCACGTGATACCAGTGTGGGTGTGTGCTCCTGTGATGATTACAGCCATGGAAACCCTGCAGAACAGTTCCCGGGTGTCCTACAGGGTCTCTGAATGGGATTGGCTCCATGGCAATGAACTTTCTCTTTCAATTAAACTCCATTAACTCCTTATTACAAACTAGTTCCTATATTCCATTTTCTTTGAGTTTGCTACCTTTATATAGAATATCTTTTGGGTTTAAAAAAAAAACTTAGATCATATGAAAAATGCTGAGAGTTAAATGGATGTTAAGTTGTTCTTTTAAAATAACATCTTGATATGAGTTGTTAATTAATGAATACCATGTGAATCCTAATGCATTCAAATAAAATTTACTAGTTCAAAAAATAAAGGAAAATCTGCTTAGCAGAAAATGTACTGTCAACCCCGCAGTACAGCAATAAATCATGACCATCTAAGAATTCACACATGCGGCATTGGTCTATCGCTGTAACTTAAAGAAGAAAATCTCATAAGTAATCATCAACCAATACGTAAAATCCAGTTCAGCATTTGGAGCTTGTATGACGGCTCTTCAAAAAAGTTCATGGGGGAATTTTCATTATCTTTCCATTCAATGTTTCCACAAACATTTTAAAACCCTCCTTATTATAATTCAAATTCACTATCATATTATCTATTTATTTTTTCATATTATCTCTTTAATTCTGCAGGCATTTATAAGTTTGTGAGCCTCATTACTGAAGCCATTAACTGAAAAGTTGACACTTTGGTGGATCTCAAAGTGAAGTCCGTGAACAGTAGAGAAGCAGTAGGAACCACATCACCTGGGAAGAACGTGTTAGAAATGCAAATGCTCAGGCTTTCCCTCAGATGGAGTACATCTGAATCTCTGAAATCCCTATTTTAGCAAGCCTTCCAGTTGTGTGTGACAACTCCCAGCATAAGGAACACTGAGAGCACACCTGGTCCCTGAGAGGTTGCAAACCAAGCCAACCGACCCCCCCCCCGGCTCTCAAGTGGATTCTACTTCATAGAAACCCTACAGACCTAGGTTTCCAAGCTGAAACATTCACAGAAGCAGACTCACATTTTCCCCCCTTTGAGCACATGGAGGGTTTGAACGGCCAAGCTTTCAATTAGCCGCTGAGCACATGAACCACGAGGGCTCCCCTGTGAAGCAAAGAGCAGACACATTCCTCGTCCTCTTTCTAGTGTACTCTCTTGGAGCAGCCAGCTTTCCTTTGGAGACTAGGTGTCCAGTGAGTCTCTGTTGGTGCCAACCTGCCCAGGAAGTGCTGCAGGTCCAAAATGCATTCTTTCTCCCTTCTAATCACCCTTCAGTCTTAAATGGCACGCAAGCAGTATGACCCTTAGAAGCAAAGACAGCCAGACTTGGGGCTTGCTTCTTTTGGATATGTCACCGGAAAAGATCAATTGTTAGAAAAGAGCATCATATTTGGTAGAGAATCAAAGATACTAAGAAGCTTCTCAATGAGAGATGTGTCCACAAAGTAGCCACAACAATGGAGTCAAGAGTAATGATGATAATGACGGTGGTGTGGGACCAGCAAGTTTTTGTTCTCTTACACGTAAGGCCATCATAATAACAACAATGATGCAACCAATAACAATCATCCAAATCTTCCACTGACCATAAACTACCCCTCTCCACACTTGATGGAAAATGGATTCACACCCTACTGCTAATAATTGTTTGCAGCAACGATCACCTATTTCTAATCACCACATGGCTTTGAACAAGCTCATGAAGACGGGTCAATCCCACTCCTCTGAGAATAGCTTTTAAACCCCATATATACCAAATCAGAATACACCTGTTAACAAGATCCTCGGGTGATCATCTGAAGTATATAGTTCTTACAGGAATTATATACTAGGAATTTGTAAGACTCACCTAGGAATCTCGTTAACCTATAGATTCAGATTCAGCATACATGGGGTCAACAGGCAAAATCTCAGCAACAGGTCAAACCAGAATGACCCAGTTCCGTGCCGTGGTTTGGATTTATGGGATAATATTTCTGCAGAATGATGTGAGGGAAGATGACCAGAAATGTCCCTTTAGACCTAGACAATGACACTCAGTAAAAATGTCATCACCACTCTCCACCCCTACACAATTCTGTGTCTGCTTCTTTTCAGTCATTTGTTTTTCGTTGTGTTTGTTTGCTTGTCTGTTTGTTTGTTTTGGTTTAAGCAGCAAATATTTATTATACCTGGCCTCACAATTCTATTGTACGAGTCTTACAATAAGGTACACAAAATATTATGTACCTGGTCATGAGATACTCTTGCTTTCTTTTTTCACTGTTGCAATAAATGTTTGGAAAGAAAGAATTAGAAAAATGTATCATGTTTGTCCTTTATTTTTGAGATACATATAAGACCCAATCATAGTGCCACTTTTTGAACTCTCTTACATCCGCAGCTGTAATAATACTTCTGCTTCAGTGGTAGCTACTAGTCCAAGTCACTGGGGCGGGGGCGGGGGTTGGGGGTGTGGTATTCAATACCTGAAACAATTTCTTTTTTACATGCCAGTCTGAAGATGCCAAAGATTAGAATAACTAAAATGTTAAAGTGAAGCTTGAAAATAATTGGCTGATAATAGAGTTTGGATATGAAGTCAACTCTATCGGTAACAAAATTGGCATGCTTTGGCTTTGGGATCTGGAATTAAAGAAATTTTACCATTTATACAAATAATTTTTGAACTCTCTTAGTGCACTGTGGTGAGGTCTTACTTTTACCTCCGAAATAAAAGGACAAACTTGACTCTAATGTTAAATAAACAATAAAGCACTTGCCTGGTTGGATGACTTGGAGCCTGGTGAAAGCAGTGGGCAGATCCACAGCCCACCACACCAGCACGTCCTCAGGAGAAAGACGGAGTCAGCTCTCTGCTCCCATAAACATTTACAGCCTCGGAAACCCTATCCAGGGTCGCTACAGGTCAGAAGCAACTCAATGGACTGGGTTTAGTTTTGGGTTTGGGGTTTATTTGTTTCTTCGTTTTATCAATGACTTTTGATAGAAGAGCATTAGAACAATATTTAGGGGCAGAGTAAATCCTTTGGGTTTCTGGCCTGAGGCAAATCTCTTGCCATTAAATAATTTCCAATTCTATCACAATTGTGTTTTGCTTCTTTTTTTTTTTTAACCAACTGCCATGGAATTAGAGCCAACGCACAGCAACCCCGGGTGTGTGAGCGCAGGGCTATGGTCCAATGGCTGATTCTTCATAAGGAGATCAAACAGACCCCTTTTTCAACAAATCTCTGGGTTTGCTCAAAGCTCCAGCCTTTCAGCGCCTTCACCCTCCAAGCATGGCATGAGTCAGACCGGACTAGAGGAGAAGTCGGTAGGCTTGGCTTGGGCTGTTTAAGCACTGGAACAAGATATGACTGGGAATGGAACAGTATGACTCGAGTAAGTAACTATGCAGCATGTGAACAATTAAAATGTCAAGTACCAAGGGCCAACCCTCATAAAGAATAAATAATTGAAACATTTATTTCTTTATCACCCAAGGGAAAAAAATAAACAGAAATGGAAGAGACTGAAGAGACTTTCTCAAAAGTGGTTTGGCATGGGGAAGAACAGCTGTATTTAATGTAGCTTTCCCAAGAAAAGAGAGGGAAGATCTGGAGGTAGACCAACCTGTCAGTCCAGATCGATCCAGCTTCCACACATTTGTTTATTCTTCAGCAAACCTCTACCCGGTGACGACCAAGCACCAGGCAACTTACCCAGCACTGGAAGGGCAAGATCCCACCCCTCCCACGGCTCTTCTCTGCCTTTGTCCTTTCCCCACCCCCCGCACTGTGACACATGACCACTGGGAGAAATGTACAGTCATATTCTATATTAATCCATTGTTAGGTCATCTGAAATAATTTGAGGAAATATAACCTTAAATTCTATTTCTACTATGCTTATCAAGACCAAACTTTGTCTGTCAGGCAAACAAAAAATGTGTAATGGCAAACTATGGAAGTGCAGCACCTGCCTTGAAATGTTTCCCTTCCATAGTTTAAGCAATTAAAGAACAGTATACTGTTTGTAATGAAAAGAAAAATGACAGTTGCCCTCCACCAAATATGTCCGCTTCCGAGCTCCCAGGCAATAATGTGACCGCATCAGGAAGGGGGTCTTTTCAGGTTTAACTAAGTTAATAATCTCAAAATGAGATAATCCTGGATTAGCTCGGTGGATCCTCTAAATTAAAAGACTGATTTAGGTCCTCTAAACTAAAGGGCAAGTACCTTTATAAGAAAGAGGCAAATAAATATTTTTTAAACGATAAGAGGAAAAGGCCAAGTGAACATTGAGCCAGAGACTGGATTTATGCGACCACAAACCAGAGGAGTCCCGGTGGTCCCGTGGTGAACGCATTTGGCTGCTGAGAGGCCAGCAGTTGGAACCCAGGAGCGGCTTCACTGGGAAAGGGTTTGATGATATACTTTCAGAGAGATGTACAGGCTTGAAAACCCCAGAAGGGTAGTTCGACTCTGTCCAATAGGAGAAGATCGGCCGGACGACAATGGTTATACAGGTACGATAAACCAAGTAAGACTTAGAACCACGTGAAATGGAAGAGGAAAGGAGAGATTCTCTCTGGTTGCCTTTGGTGGGAGTGTAGTCCTGTGTGCCCCTGAATTTGAACTTTGGGCCCCAGAACTGTGAGAGATAACTTCCTGCTGTTTTAAGCCACCAACTTTGTAGTAGTTTGTTATAACAGCCCTAAGAAACAAATATACCCACTGAAAAGAATATGTAGGATGATGAGACAAAATTAATACATCTTTGCCTGTCTTTCCTAGATAGCTTGACTTATGGCGGGGTGGGAGGGGGGCGGGCAGGGGGCAGGCAGGAGGAGAGAAAATCCTAGACACATTTTTATTAATGCCCAAAATAGAGTGCAATGGTTAATCATTTCTCATCTATGGTTCCCTACTGGAATGTTGGGCACATAGGTCGTGTGTGCGTGTGTGTGCGTGTGTGTGTGTGTGTGTGTGTGTGCATGTTTTAGGCAGTGGGGCTGGAGTCTATATAGATCTTGCTATTTACAATACAGGAGCAGTCCTAGAGTAAAGTGGTGATAAATTTACAGCATCCTGCACCTTTCTGAAGAAAGTGAATTTCATTCTAGCAAATTCAGGGTGTAAGGAGATCTGCCCCCATACTCCTTGCCTCAAGTCTAAGGTAACTCCCTTCCTCCACCCAGAGCCAGGCTTCTCCCTTGGGGCATCATCACACATGTTAGCATTGCAGCACAAAGGCGGCGGCACATGTGGTCAGTATACCGGACATTTGCTCAAAGCCTGCAGTGGCAGCCACTGGATTGCTGACACTTTGGGTAGAAAAAATTCCGATAGTCCAGCTGTCTTTTTGAGTGAAACAAGATATAAAAAGATTTTTTTAAATCTCTCACTTTATGTAGAAGTACACCAAATCACCCAACTCTTAACCAGGATTTGATGGTCCACGTTACAATAAAACTTCAAAGTGAAAGAAAGTCATCCTGTGATCTGGAAGAATGCAAACCTGGAGCCAACTCTTGAAGGAACACCTGCAGCTGACCTCGGAGGGCCCAGGTCCCAGGGCAGGGAATGGTCCCGGTGCTCACGTTTGGATTGCCCTGACCCCCAGCCCACTCTGACTTCTGACTGACTCCCTGGTTCTCAGATGTGGCCATCCCGCCAGGAGGAGAAAGGTCCAGACTCAGTGTCCCAAAGGCAAGTGTAAGGCTAATTCTAATATTTGACTTAATGTACCAGTTCCATCTAAAACACTCTAGAAAAATGACAGATCAACTGTGTTCTTTTGAACAAAGAAATTACATTAACACGGTATTTACATGACAATAAAATTACTGAGTACCTCAAATGATATGAATTCCTTTGTCTTTTTCTTCAGGCTAATGGTACATAAGAATCTATGCCCCTCCATTCCCAAGATGCTGACGCTCTTAACCTGACTTTTGCAGAAGATATAAATTAGTATATCCTTTATTTGCTCAGCCATCCATTCCCTCTAAGTAGGAAAGAAATTTTCCAGGGAAACAACAACAAATATATATATATAGAAATACAATTTTTAAATTTATTTCTACTTTTCAATCAAAGGTAACTACTTCAGGTGAACAGCATTAGCTTAAACATATATATATTGACTTTATGTTTCTTATGTATATTATTTTCCTTGTTCCTAGCTTCCACAGAAGAGTCATAAAATTTATGCAATGGAAGATTTCTTGTAGAAAAGAATCTTTTATTTTAACCCAGACAGAATAAAATAGTTATTTGTAAAATCCTGGAAAAAAAATGCTTTTAAGGAAAGAAATTAAAAGGAAAAAAACTACATCATAAAAATATACCTACTGTCCATTTAATCCACACAATTAGAGAGTTCCACATGTACAAATGAGCCACGAATCTTTAAAAGATAAGACTAACAATAGAACTAACAATAAAACACCAAGCAATGTTCTAAGGACTTCATATGTAATAATTCATTTAACTAACCCTCTAAGACTGCAGAAGACTCAATGCAATTTAATAACGGAGTTGGAGAGGAATATTGAGAAAACTGTAAACTGCTAGAAGAACAAACAAAACTAGCTTGGAGAAAGTGCAGCAAGAATGTCCCTTAGAATTGTGGATGGCAAGATATTCTCTCTCTTAGTAAGCGCATGTTATCAAGAGAGACCAGCGTGGGTGTCGTGCTTAGTAGATAGAGGATCATCGGAGGACGAACACCTTGCACAAGATGGGCTGGCACAGTGACTACAACAATGCGCTCCAAGGTAGCAGTACCTGCGAGGCCAGTCATGGACCGGGCAGTGTTAGAAAAATTAAGCCTCGTAAC
>NW_022103920.1:74520464-74524882 GCF_000313985.2 Echinops telfairi
GGGCATTTCATCAAAATAGAATAACTTTCAAGAGCAAAATCCAGGGTAAGAAATCATACAGAATCGTACATAGAAAACAATGGATCTCAGATGCTGCTGCCAGGTGACTTCCCGTTGGCTCAGACTCGGACTCTGTGCAGCAGAACGGAAGACCACCAGTCCGTGCCCATCTCCACAACTGCTGTTTTTGAGCCCATTGTTGTAGCCACGGTATCAATCCATCCTATTGAGAGTGAGGGGGTGGCCGTCTACTCTACCAAGCATGACGTCCTTTTCCAGAGGTTTCTCTTGATATCGTGTCCAAATTCTGTGAGAAGCGTCACCATCGTCACCTCCAAGCAGCACTCCGACCGCACTTCCTCCAAGACCGACGTCTGTTCTGCGGCTGTCTGTGGGTTTTCAATGTTCTTAGCCAACACTCTACTCGTATGTACCAATTGTTGTGCGGCCTTTCTTACCCCTGGTCCAGTTCTCACATGCACGTGAGGTGACTGGAAACACCGCGGCTTGGGCTAGGTGGGCCTTAGTCCTCAGAGGACGTCTTTACTCTCTAACACACTTCAAAGAGATTTCTTCTAACAGGTGTGCCTAATAAAATAAACACGTCCTCTGATTTCTCGATGGCTGCTTGTGGATCCAAGTAAAATTAAATCTTGACAACTTCAATCTTTTCTCCATTTATCAAGATGTTGTTAGTTGACCCAGTTGTGGGGATCTGTGCTTTCTCTGCATGAAGCAGCCGTCCATCCGGAAAACTGAAATCTTTTCATTGATCAGAAAGTGTTTCAATTCCTCTTGACTGTCAGCAAGCGAGGTGTGTCATCTGCACATTACAGATGCTTACCTCGTCTTCTTCAAATCCTGATGCCACTTCTTTTTTCAAATAACCCAATCTCTTGGATTATTTGCTAGCTCTACAGATAGAATAAGCATGGTGAAAGGATAGTATCCTAAAGTTCACATTTTCTGATTTTAAAACACGCCCTAATGCCTTGTTCTGTTTGAATGACTGCTCTTGGCCTATGTATAAAAGAGTGGGCTCTAAAGAGTTTTCATCATTTTTAATATCTCTGTTTCGTATATAAGCCCCCCTACCAAAGCTGAGGACATAGTGTGCACCTGGAACACAGTAAGATGTTCTGCAATGAAGAGGACTCAACAGGGAAACAAACGTTGAGTCCTGCACCCAAATGGTCCTTCTGATTCCTACAGAATTCTTCCTGGATTATCTAGTTGTTTGATTTAACAAGAAGCCTGAAGAAAGAGAGCGAAGATCATACAACTGAGTAAACATTTCCCGGTGCTATTTCCTATTCAGAAGACAAAACAAGAATCAAACTTTAAAAGTCTTTGAATTGGGTCAACCACATCTGATGTCATTGTCTTCTTCCTTTCTTCCCATCAGTACAAAGCGCTGAGTTTTGCATACACACTTTGACACACATCCTTACTGCATTCTACTTCTATTGCTATGACCCAAATTTTCATTCATTCACCAATACATATCAAATCTTCACTATGTAGAATCTACAACACTAATGAAAAAGTTAATCTTCAACTCACTCCCCCTAAGTCTACCTACATCCACTCAGACCTTCTCTTTCTTTCTGTTACAACAGATAAAGCATTGCTTTATCAAAACCCAATCCACCAAATTTGTGCTCTGAATATCTTCCCCTCCCAGCCCTCGGAATATAGTTACATCCACTATTTCATCTCTACCCTGATCACCAAGCACTTCTAAAAATGAATTATAACCTACAACATGCAAAATCATGTTTTAAAATAAAGGTCCTCTTTTTACATCCATTTCCCTCCCGTTGTCCATCTAAGTCACATCTTCCTGACTTACCAAGCTTCTTAAAGAGGTATCTACATATGCATTCTGAGCTTTCTTCTTATTCAATCTTTAAATCCAATCCAAATTACCATATATACTCATGTATAAGCTGAGTTTTTAAGCACATTTTTAATGCAGATTTTATGGTAAAATTAGGTGCCTCGGCTGATATTCGGGTTGGCTTGTACTCAAGTATATACGGTTCTTGAGCTAAATTTATTCAGTAGAGGAAACCTGGTGGATAGTAGGCGAAGCTTTGGGCTGCTAAGAGCAAGGTCAGCAGTTTGAAACCACCAGCTCCTCTGGAGGAGAAACATAAGGCTTTCTACAGGAGTGGTCCCACCCTGACCTATAGGGTCACTATGATTCAAAATGGACTCGGTGACAGTGATTTTATTAGTTTTTAAGTAATTCACTGATTGTGATTATTGGTGTCTAAAGATGATCCCAAACTATTCTCCTTTACTCTGTGAAATTTACTGCTCCTCCAGGCAAGCCTCTGTGCTGGGCTTGTGACTGCTTGGTAAGATAAAAGGAATACAGTGGACCTGGAAACTCCCTGGGCCTTCTCTGTTGAACTGTTTTCTCAGGGCTTTTCATCTTGAAAAACAATTTCATAATTTATCATCAAGCATTGTGTTATTGTTGTTGTTAGGTTCATTCCATTGAGTCAGTTAGCATTATAGACAACAGATAGAAACAGTGCCTGGTCTTGTGCCACTGCCACCCCCTCCCAACACACACACACACACACACACAGACACACGACACACAGACACATACTGCCTCTCAACAGTTTGAGCCCAGTGTTACAGACACTGCATCAGTCCATCTTGCCAAGCGCTTTCCTCTTTTCCACTGCCCCTCTCCTTTACCAAGTGCGACTTCCTTCTGCCCAAGCATGGCCTCTCCTGACAACATCTCCAAAGGAGGAAGTCTTGCCATCTGTGCCTCTAAGGAGCATTCTGGCTGTACTTCTCCCAAAATATATTTGTTTCTTCTTCTGGAAGTTCACAGCACTTTGGAAATTCTTTGCCAGCATCACAATTCAAAGGCATCAGTTCTTCATAAGTCTTCCTTATTCAATGTCCAACATTCACAGGCATCTGAAGCTATTGAAAATACCATGGCTTGTGTCAAGTGCACCTTAATCCTCCTTGTGTTAGGCTGGGTAATAGGAAGTAGCAAAACCAGTGATGCTTACATGTGTTTGTATATAAAAAGAGATTTGCATCAAGCACACAGTTGCTTAGTGAGTAATCTACTCAGGTTTAAGCGTGGGGGTCATAATAAAAGGTGGGGGAGCGGTTCTCTCCCAACCCATGTTGCTTCAGGGACTAGGGAACCAGGAAGACCCTAGCTGATAGATGCAGAGCTAAATGAATCCAAGTTTGGCCAAATGAATCAAAGGTTGGTAGTCTGCTGATCAGCAGGTGGGTGACAAACCAGATGCAGGATCCAAATCCAGCAGAAGTGAGCTAGTGTCCCCACACTGTCCATCTATACTGAGAGGAGGCACCACCCCAAATGAAACCTTCCCTCAATTGTATCAAGGCACTGATCAAATTAAGGAAGTGGTCCGCCACCTTATTCTTCCCACAACTGCGTGACTGCTGCACAGAAGATTCCATCATGTGGAGTCGACCACCCTACTTAGATCACATCATAGGAGAATCCTAGCCCAGCCAAGTTGACATAAAACCTAACTGTCACAATCATAATAGTCTAAAATAATACTCATCACAATTTGTAATTAATATTTTTATCTAGGATTAGTTTTAATATCAATCTCCCCCAGGAGACATGTAATATTCAGGTTTGTATATATTACTCATCGTTACTGTAGGCCATTATTCCACAGCTCCCAATGATCCCTGGCTCATTGTGGTCACACTTTTCTATAATCTCCTCCGCTAGAAGATGAGCTAACCCTCAAAACCTGTTTCTAACGAGTGCCAAAAGCCAAGCCCGCTGCCATGAAGTTGATTCCGACACAAATCAGAATGTGGCAAAAGTGATGAGATGTCATTTCCACGATTACACTATAAGACTACTAGCCTGCTTTTTTTGATTGCCGGCCTTGCCTTGCTAGGTGGGGCAAGCTGCCCTGTTGAAAATGCCCAAATGTGAAAGAAATAAAAGAGTCATCAAAAACTGAATCCAGCCAATAAGCACAGAAGTGAGTTTTGAAGTGAATATTTTCCCAGTTGAGTTTTGAGATAACTAAAACCCAGTTGGCACCCTGGTGGCAGACTTTCAAATGCCCCAAAGCAGGGAAGGCAGCCAAGCCAGGCCTGAATTCCTGATCCATAGAAACTGTAAGATAAGAAACATCTTATTTTAAGCCAATAAACTTTAGGGTAATTTGCTACACTTCAATACAATCGCTTCGACTCTTATTCTAAAAATAAAAGTAGACATGTTTATAATGTTTGAGCCAAAGTACTGATCATTGCATAAGATTTCATTTATTTAACCATCACAAGAACTCTATTTTTAAAAAAGATGCTCTGTTAAAAAAGAAAGAAAACATTCCGGAAGCTTGCGTCCTCCTCTGGATTGGAAGGTGTCCTTCTTC
>NW_022103920.1:74525980-74540138 GCF_000313985.2 Echinops telfairi
ACCCCTGTGCGTCAGAGGAGAACTGACCCTGAGGGTGGGAGAGTAGCACTCTGCTGCGTGGGGCTTTCAGAGGCTGGCTCTTGTCTTCCGACGCCCTTCTGGGTGAACTCAAGCCTCCACCCTCCCAGTTAGTAGCCAAGAGCACTGACCATTTGCAACACCCAGAGGTCCCTAGAAGAGAAGACAGTCAGCTTCCCAATTTTACACCTGAGGAAACTGAGCCAGGAAGATGGAGCAGCAGCCAAGCGTATTCAGCTGGTAAGGATTAGAATTCATAAATGGGTTAAGTACTTAATAAGTACTTGTTGAATTAGGATACAAAGAATAAAATCCCTCTGACATTAATAGTTACATAAGAATAGATATTTGGGTGACCACTAAAACATTCTCAGTACTTTAATAATAAACTTTTTCAAATTAGTCAAGGCATATATAATGGACTTCACAAAATGTTATTGCCTTTAGGTCATGTCATTGACATAAATTACCACTTTCTTTAATCCAGTGGATAATATAGATATAATAAATATACTAGGTTCATGCTAGTTAAGGAAATTATGCTGGCCTGGTTTCTGACCTTGACATATGGTATGAAATTAACCTCTAGATTAAAGAGGGCCTAAATGACCAGATGAAATAGTAAACACGCAATTTTTCCAACTAGTATAGCTAGTGAGCTTTGTCCAAGATACCTTCGGATTACACAGTATATGTCACTATATTCAATGTCAGTTCCTTCCAGTTTCCGACCAACAAGCTGGGCCATACGTTCATGCCATGACTTATGTGTGGGTCCCAAATACAGGAATGACAGCACATGGCTTGACTCCAAGAGACAGACACTAGCCTCATCAAACTCCTTATCTTACCCCTTAATAGTGGTGTGAGTGGCGAAACAGGGAGGGTAAAGGGAGAGTGGGTAGGAAAGAGGGAACCGATTACAAAGAACTATATGTGACCTCCTCCCTGGGGGACAGACAACCGAAAAGTGGGTGAAGGGAGACGTCGGACAGGGCAAGATATGACAAAATACCAATTTATAAACTATCAAGGACTCATGAGGGAGGGGGGAGCGGGGAGGGAGGGGAAAAATGAGCACCTAATGTCGGGGGTTTAAGTGGAGAGAAAATGTTTTGAGAATGATGTACAAATGCGCTTTACACAATTGATGTGTGTATGGATTGCGATAACACTTGTATGAGCCCCTAATAAAATGTTTTAAAAAAATAGGAATGAGAGGAGATGCCAAACAATGATCATTTCAAGAGTTTGATTTGCAAAAAAGTGAATTGGTTAGGACTAAATTCTCCCAGTTTGATCCAATTTCACCCCTGGGTATTTGCGCAGCAGTGAAATGATGTTACGTGACTGAGTCACTGTTCCTAGCACTTCAAAGTTGTGAGCGTAGCTAGTCATTCACTGGGTTTCATTTACTCTAAAAGGGAGTACTCTCAAGCCTACTTTTCTTTATGAGTTAACCTCCTTTAGCCAAAGATAAGTCAAAAACTATTTCAACAAAGTCATAGAA
Organism: Echinops telfairi; assembly: GCF_000313985.2. Classification (NCBI taxonomy): domain Eukaryota; kingdom Metazoa; phylum Chordata; class Mammalia; order Afrosoricida; family Tenrecidae; genus Echinops; species Echinops telfairi. The sequence goes on from NW_022103920.1 coordinate 74,527,509, forward strand.
ACCTTAATTAAACAAAAAGTAGCAAAATCTGAAGCTATTGCTTCTCCACGTGTCCGCCATCGCGGTCTACCTGTTTTTGGAAGTGGTGTTTCCATTTCTCTATCCCTTCCCGGAAGAAGTCTGCACTCGCCAGGCACACCACACCAAACAGCAGCGTTGGCATCTGGAGGCACTGAAATTGGGTTCTTTTTCAAAGTTTCTTGAGTTGCCTAACAAAAATAGGTTTAAAAGGGGAAGTTCAGGAGTGTTGTAGTGATGGGTCAGGGTTCCTAATGAAATTTGTGTTAGGATAGCCCTTGCTATCCTCAAATAATTAATGTGTGATTGTCATGGTGGAATAAAAATTCTTGACTGAACTTTCATCATCTTTTTCTCACCAAGGCAGCTTCCATTTTCTTGAAATTTCCTCGCAGCATACCTGCATGATCATCCTGTCTCCTTCAAGGAACTCTATCAAAATTACCCTACAGGAAGCCTTCATTTAATTCACCCTGAAAAAATTTAGTAAACAAATAAATAGAATATGGAGGGAAGAATTGGGCAGAAAAAATGGGGAAAAGGGGTGTTGTAATGCCTCAGAAAGCACACTACACAATAGAGGTCAATTCTTCTCATGTTCCTGCCCCACCCCCACCCTTTAATGGTGCCTAATTTGCTGCTAAAAGCACAAAAGAAATTGTATTAAGCTCAATAATTTAGTTCAGCTTTATAGGAGCCCTGACAGCATAGTGGGTTGCCCATGGAGCTACGAACCACAAGGTCAGCAGTTTGCAACCACCAGTCAATCCTGTGAGAGACAAGGCTTTCTACTCCCACAAAAAGTGAGTCTTGGAAACTCACAAAGGGGCAGTTCTTTTGTGTCCTATATGGTCACTATGCATCCATATCCACTCTATGGCAGTGAGTTTAAGATTTTTCAGTATACCTTGGTGGTACTGTCAGGTAAGCATTGGGCTGCTAATGGTAGGGCCAGCAATTCAAACCCACAAATTGCTTCATAGGAGAAAGAAGAGGTTATCTGTTCCCACAAAGAGTTACAGCCTTAGAAACTTCATGGAGGGTCACTGTGATTTGGAATAGACCCTGTGGCAGTGGATTTGGTTTGGCATCTGGTCTGTAGGCTACCCAGAAGCAGAATAATAAATAACCGTTGGCATTCTTTGAGACATTGCTATCTTCTGGAGAGACGGAGCACATACTGACAGGCGCCGTCCAAAAGAACAGTCAAAAGGCGAAGGACGCCGAGGCAAGGACTGCAGCAGAAGTTTCAGAGACCGGAAGAATCCCTTTAGGCTATGGTATGTGAAAAGATTTCCAGAAAGAAAGATATTTCAGTCTAAGTCTTCAACCATATTTGAAGAGGAAAATAAAAGCATTAAAAGTAGGAGAACAACAACAACAAAAATGGTACAGTAGTGAGAGCAGTACCTTCCACAGAATGAGATAAATTTTGAAGTCTCAAAGACCCAGACTGTAAGTTACGCTTGATCTTGGAGAAAATGAATTGCCATGCATGATGTTTTGAACAAATGCTCACAAAAGTAAGAAAAGTGGTTCAGAGGAAAAGTAAACCATAAAAAAGAAGGTGGTTTCATTGCTTCTCTTAAGTAATCAGGATCTGTGAGTTTTTACTGTCTAGCAGCAAGGCTATTTTCAAAAAACATCTTTGTGAATCAACAGGAGGCCTGGTAGCATGGTGGTTATAGGATGAGTTGCTGACTGACTGCAAGATCATTAGTTCAAAACCACCAGCTGCTCCTTCAGAGAAAGATGAGGCTTTCTGTTCCCATAAAGAGTTACCATCTCAGAAACTCACAGGGGGCAGTTCTATCCTGTCCTGTCGGGTTGCTATGAGTCAACATCCTGCAGTGAATTTGGTTTGGGTTTTGTTTTTTTGTTTAGGATTTTTGTGAATCTACTGTGCAAAGTCCAGTAGGGAGAAATCATTGAGACACGAGTCCATATTCTAGGGAATTTTGTCATGACTGAAGAAGAGAGTTTCCAGGAAATTTTCAAAGTCAAGGATTCTTCAATGGTCTCAAGTGATACCTTGAACTCGTTAGACCAGATGCCTTAATTGTTGTTTCAGAAAAACATTATTACCATAGCAACTAGACCAGTCATATTGACATCAAGAGAAAGAAGAATACAGATGAAACCCTTGTGTAACAAATGTCGCATAGTGAGTGCCTAAGTAATTTTCTTGTTAAAAATTCCACTATGTCAGAATACTAGTCATTCCTGCTAAGGACAATTGACTTCACGTGTTCAGAATCATAGCTGTCCTCAAGTCTGATTTTACCTAAGAAGTTAAGGGAAGATGCTATTGTGTAGCAAACTAGTCTACACTTAGGAAAGGAAATCAAGGTGGGGACTCCAAAAACCCAAACTCACAGCCATCGAGTCAATGCTGACTCAAAGTGACCATCTAGGACAAGGTAGAACTGCCCCTATGGGTTGCTGAGACTGTAACTCATCTTTCTCCTGAAGAGTTCCTAGTGGTTTTGAACTGCAGACCTTGTGGCTAGCAACCCAATGTGTAACCACTATGCCATCAAGGCTCCTTACATGGGTACTAGTTGGGGTTAAAGGGGAGGACTAATTCTAATTTTTTTCCTCAGTTCACTTTGTGGGTGAGTCTGTTATTTGGGGCATAGGGCTGAGCTGCAATAGCAGCTGGTCTCTGTTCCAGTGATTTGAACATGATAGAAGTCTTTCTCTTTCACAGGCCAGTTTGCAATAGGCTGGCTGTGCTCTGCAAGCTCACTCAATGGTGTCGACTGATTCGAAGTAGAGCTCTTTCGCAAAGACTTGCATTCCAACTGCTTAGTCTCAGCACCTGTTTATATTCTTAAAAATAATTGACCCCAAAGATATTTGTTGATGTGGGTAGTATCTGATATTTACCCCAAAACACCAAACCTGCTGCTGTGGGGGCAATTCCAGCTCATAGTGGCTCTACAGGATAGAGTAGAGTTGGACCCATTGGGTATCCTATGTGATAAACCTTTGACAAGGCCATGCCTTTCTCCTGGTGAGCAACTGGGTTCAAACTAGGAACTGTTGAGCACTTAGAGCCTTGAAAATCCTCTGGAGCAGTGCTGCTCTGTCCTAAGGTTGCTGTGAGTCAAAATTGACTTGACAGCAATGGACATGTCATATATTCATTGCACTAGAAATCAGAAATAGGAAAATAAAGTAAGTTAAATATGTATTTATTAAGTTAAAATATCTTTTATTTAAAATAGCAATGATAACTTCATTATATACTAATATTAAGAACAGACTTTATAAAAAATAACTGTATGAGAGGCCTTCAAAAACTAAAAGATACTGTATATACTTGAGTATAAGCTGACCCAAATATAAGCCAAGGCACCTAATTTTACCACAAAAGCTGCATTAAACATGCGCTGAAACACTCAGCTTATACACAAGTATATACGGCAATAGAATTTTTCCACAAACTTTTTGAAGCCCCTTGTATCTTTGAAAATATGATTATTGATAGAGTTACAATGGTTGACATTTTAAACATTCCTTTTAATGTCTGATTTAATAAAGATGGATTATTCTAATTGTTTCTGTATTTAATCTGGTGTATTGCATTCCTTTAACATATGTGAAGAGAATCTAGCCTCACACAAGTGTATATTTAATAACTTGTTTAGAGAATTATGAACATTCTCTGAAACTACACCAAAACTCAAGTAGCTTAAAGATTAGTGGCAATATGAAATCAACACTCTAGCAGTAAAATTTTCATACTCTGCTACATTAAAATCCATTGGCAAGGTGGTGATTATACAACTGACTACATTTGTTTAAATGCATCAAATTATACACCTGTTGAAGGTGAATTTTACTGTATGTACATTAAAACCTGATTTTAAACAACCACAACAAATCTAACTGTATTTTTAAAACATCATCTATTTGTATGTGATAATGTAATATTATAATATCATGCAATGTTCTATTGAAATTACTGATCCGTTGAGACATGCAAAATATTCAAACATCAACATTTCATTACATAAACAGAAAGCACCACATTCGTGCATCATATTCATAATTCAGTTTACTCATCATAAGAGTTATTTGTTTGTTTGTTTTTATGGGAGCAGAGGGCGAGCGAGATGCTATCAAGTTCATGCAATAGATAGATCTTTTCCAAAATCATATGTTCAGGAGAGAGCTCAAACTTTATTATTGGTAGCAATCACTATCAGAGTTTTCTTTTTTCAAAGAAATGTCTGCCAAGTAAACAAAGCTTGTCAACATTCTTTCACGTAAAACTGGCATTCTATGAGAAAAGTGACTCGCTCCTCACACCATGCGTACAACCACAAGAAGTATTTTTCCATGAGAGAGTGTCATATGCTATAAGCACACTTCCCATTTTGTCACACAAAATGTGGGAAAAGCTCCAGGGCTGTAATTTAATAAAAGGAATCATTTATATTGATTCTTCAAAGCTATTCATAAGTGAAACTGGCTCTTTTTTAATTGATTAATTTGCTCTTTTTTTCAGTGCTAGTGCATGGCAGTGCAGAATCTGATGGCTTCTGGGACCATTTGGGAGTATTTCCTTGACTCATGGTAAGGTGGCAGCAGTTTGGCCTGCCACTGCATTTGTACCATTAGTACAGGTGCAAAATAGTGAAAATAACACTTCAGTATCATTAAGAAAATAGTTTTGAGAAAAAAATTGAACACATCATTGCCACTCATATTCTTTTGGTGAGAATTGGGATGCATTATCACATCTAGTGGCACTATAGCCTTGGAAAGGTGGTGTCTAACTAGATGGCCATGGTGTGTGGAGAAAAGTGAGAACTGATTTGAGGGGAAGCTAGAAGTCAGGGGCTACCAAACCAAAAGCCAAACTCTCTGCCATTGAGTAGATGCCAACTCACGGTGACCTTATAGGAAGAGAGGTCCCTTTGGGTTGGCAAGACTTTAAAATTATGGGAGTAGACAGTCTCATCTTTCTCCCGAATAGCAACTAGTGAGTTCAAACCACTAGCCACTGTAGATCCTCAGGAAGATTACAAGACAATTAAAATTGTTAAGTACCTCCGTGTGCCTCACAAAAAACATTTGTGTGTTTTGCTTTTATTGCTGTTGAGTCATTCCAACTCATGTATGTCAGAGACAACTGTGACCTACAAAGTTCTCAGTGGCTGGCTTTTTTTTTTTTTTAAGTAGATCATCGGGCCTTTTTTCATAGATGCATCTGTGTGGACTCAAACCTCCAACCTTTCAGTTCACAGTGGGGTGTGCTAGTCTGTGTCATCTCACTGTCATCACTGTCATCAAGGGGATGCTGACTCATAACCACCCTCTAGGACAGGGTAACATTGCCCTGTGAGTTTCCAGGGCTGTAACTCTTTATGGGAGTAGAAATCCCCATCTGTGTCCCTCAGAGCATCTTGTGGTTTGGGGGATCACAGCCCAAGTGCCTAACCCTTATGCCACCACACTACCAGGGATCCTTTTGGAGAGAGGATAAATGGCTAGTAAGAAGGAGTGTGGAGATTGTGATGCAGGAGTAAAAAAATGGTTACAGCCCTGGCTCAGGGTGTCCTCAGGAGCCACAACACACAAAAGAAGGATCTCTCAAGAAACATGGGACAAGGGCAGAAGGGAGAAAAGTGAGACACCCCAGGGTAGAAAAGAGGGGCAAATTATTTGTGAGATTTGATGAACATATTATGAATTTCTCAATGGAAGTAACAATAGAACTAGTTGTGCCTGAACCTGAAACTACTCTATGATACCTATTGTGTGTGTGATCTTATTATGTTCCTGAGTTAGAGAGTTAGGGTAAATCTGGGTTGTTTTAATGTGTTTTTTAATAGCTCTTTTGAAAGAAATAATCCATATTTAAAAGCCAAATCCAAAATGTTTTGTTTAAATTCACTTCTTGATAGCAACAAGAACAGAGGAAGGGCCAATCCTGCAGAAAACTGATGTGAACTTAGTGCACAGAGGTAAAGAAAATAGAGGTAAGTGTAGCTTTGGTCACTGAGAACAAACTTCTAATCACAGGTGTGCTGAAAGCCAAAGCTAAACCCACCTTGCAAATCTAGATAAACGGGAAATATGGGACCAAAAGGCTTTTAACTGCTGTGTCTTATCTGACATGCCAGCAAATGTACACAGAGATTAGAGGAAAGGGCTGTGAGGTATTCATTTTAAGATCAGATCCAGTAAAACCCAGAGTCCAGAGGTCCCTAGGCTTCATTCCGTCAGTAGCAAACAGAAAGAGTACCTGTGGTTACCTAGTAAAATGGTTTATGACAAAATCATTATCCTCCTTCATAATGTTCCCCATTGTTTGCGTCAACGTTTCTATTTTCTCAGTAAAATGGGAAGCAATTTTTCAGCACATTATTTTGGTATATTAGCTCAATAAAGAAAAATAGGACAAAAAGACAATAAAATAATAGAAATGAGATGGGTCAGAACCCAGAAATGAGGAGACCTTCTGTGCCAACCTCAAGAATTCAACCAGCCCCTGTGGGTGGATGTACATTTTGAGTCACTGGGTAAAAAATCTGAGTCCACATGTTTGGGAATGCTAGACAAAAAAGGCAGACATGATTATTGAAAAAATTTTCATTCCAAAAAAAAAAAAGGCAGGCATGATTATTGGAAAATTTTCATTCCAAAAAAAAAAGGCAAACGAAAGGCACACATGATTATTGAAAAATTTTTCATTCCAAAAAAAAAAAGGCAAAGTTTATCTTGACATTAAATTTTCAAATAGGTCCTTTAATAGAGTTACATAATGCACAGTCTTCTATGCAAAATAATGCTCATTTAGCTCTTTATAAATCTATATATAGATTACATTGCTGGCATATATGCAGATTTTTCAAAAACACACATGAATGTAAATAATTCCAAACAGAATGAGCTCATTGTGACTTTTTTTTCACTACCTGTCGTACTGCTTGTTGCTATGAACCTGGAAGCTATGCTGTTAGTATTTCAAATACCAGAAAGGTGACCCATAATCGACAGGTTTCAGTGGAGCTTCCAGATTCAGAACAAACTAAGAAGACAGAATAGGCTGTTCATGTTTGAGAAATTAGTCACTGAAAATCGTTAAAGTAGGGCAAAGCAAGGATGTTACTTTGGGGCCTGTGACAGGTAGGTTTATTGTGGCAATCTGGCCAATAGGAACATGTGGAATTAATCAGGTTGCAGTTGATTGGAGAGCACAGTGATAAATGGCTCAGCAAGGACTGGCCCCGTCTCTCTTGCTCTCTGGCAATTGGACCGGCGTGCTGCTGCTTTAGCTAGTTCTCTGCTTCAACCTGTGTGCTACACTACCTGTGGATTAAGCCAACACCTGGATCCTGTCACTAGAGCTTGAGGCTCCTTCAGAACTTGCTTCAACATGTTGCTGGTACATATATTGCTTGAGCTTGAGGCTGGTGGATCCTGTACCGTTGCATTGCTTGAGTTTGATATCCCATTCAGCTGCTTCGCTAAGCTCCCAAGCTACTGACTTTTGCTGAGCCACCCTGCTGTCTGCTGTCTGTAAGCAGACTCTGACTGCCTTGCCTGAGGGAGGACTCCCGCTGTCTGCTCCCTTGACTTGGACCAGGTAGCCCACATGAATTGAAGCCCTCTATACTGCTGTGTGGACTAGTTAGCTGTTATAGTCCTTCTTGCTGTATAAACCTACCCTCCTTTATATATAATCATAAGTGTCCTGGTTTTGTTTCTCTAGAGAACCCTGCCTAACACAGAGATTAAGCTGCACCTGACCCACACCATGGTATTCTCAATCACCTCATATGCGTGTGAAAGTTGGACATTGAATAAGGAAGACAGAAGAAGAATTTATACATCTGAATTATGCTGCTGGCAAAAAATCTTTGAAAGTACTGTGCACTGCCAAAAGAAAAAACAAATCTATCTTATAAGAAGTACCATCATGAGGAGCTGATACCCAGGGCTCAGAAGAAAGAAAATGTTTTGAGAATGATGATGGCAACAGATGTACAAATGTGCTTGGCACAATGAATGGATGTATGGATTGTGATAAGAGTTGTACGAGCCCCCAATAAAACAATGTAAAAAGAAAGAAGTACAATCAGAGTGCTCCTCAGAAACAAGGGCGGAGAAACTTTGTCTCATGTACTTCGGACCTCGAACAAGAGAGACCAGTCCCTGGATAGGAACAGAATGTCTAGTGGATTAGAGGGACAGAGGAAAGGAGGAAGCTCCTCCACACGGTGGATTGACACAGTGGCTGCAGTGATATTCAGGGAGGGTCAATGTTTCCTTGTGCTGTAGGTCAGACCAGACTGGATGGCAGCTAATCATAACAGCAAAGAGCAAAGATATCGCTTTGAGGACTAAGATGAGCCTCACCCAAGCCATGGCATGTGAAAACTGGACAATCAGAGAAGAATCAATGCATTCAAATTATAGTTTTTGACAAGAATATTTAAAGGACCATGACTTTCAAGAAAAACAAACAAATCTGTCTTGGAGGAAATACAACCAGAATGCGCCTTATATTTGAGATTTAAACTCACAACACATTGTCAGGAGAGTCCCTGGAGAAAATAAGATGCTTGTAGCGAGTCAGTAAAACGGAGGCAGACCACCAACCCACAAGCCTAACAATCATTGTGAGGATAGTACAGGACCCCAGAGCAGTGGTTCTCAACATTCCTCATGCTGCGACCCTTTAATACAGTTCCTCATGTTGTGGGGAACCCATATGGGGGCATATCTGCATGGGGGCAGACCTGCCTGGAAACGGATAGAGGAGCAGTCTCTCGGTTCCTAAGACCGTCAGAAAAATGGTCTTAGATGACCCCTGTGAAAGAGACGTTCAACCACCAAAGGGGTTGCGACCCACAGGTTGAGAACCGTTGCCCTAGAAATTTGTTCTGTTGTACATGAGTCCGAACCAATTGATGGCACCTAATAACAGCACAAATTGCGGCTTTGCCAGGCAGCAGGAGAAGGGGGTGTTCCTCTCCATGCCTACGGAGCCCCTGCAGGAGCTAGGAAGCCAATGCAGGCTAAAGGGCTGCGCCAATGCAAGCCTGAGCCTGGTGGGCTTAAATCAGCCAATGGGGTCAACCAGTACCGTGGACCACGCCTCCCAGCCCAAAGCCCTAAAAGGCCGGACCCTGGAGACCACGCCCTTTCCCTGCAGCTGCTCCTCCGCCTTCCACTGGGCCATGCCACCTTCTCTCTCTCTCTGGCCTCAGGCCACCACCTGTGGGTGTGCAGGTCCATGAGGGTGCCTGTGTTTAGTTACTGTGAAGCCTGCAACTTGTTCTATCCTTCATGAAAACCCACTTGGATCACAAACCAGCTGGCAGGAATTCTTTGTCGTGCAAAGCCAAGGACCGAGGTATTTCCCACCCGAGAAATCTAGTATTTTAAAAATTATTCTATTTGACACTAGGCAAGCTGAAAAGAACTAGTTTCCTTGACCTCTGGTCATTAAATTCTACCTAAAAATTAGGAATAGGGACCATTTTTGTCCCTCTGGCTCCGAACACTCATACTAGCTTATGTTTATTTTAAGCTAGTGTCCCTACCATATAGTTCAGATTCTGCTAAGTATTAACTCTGAAAGTGGAATTCATCAACGTCTTAGCAATGCAATGACCTCATTTTTTTTTTTTTGGCTATATTTTTAGAGGTCTTACTCTGTGCTGTCACTATTTAATAACTTCACAGCTGCGTTATAAATTCCTTAGGGGCAAGGGGAGTATTGCTTTTATTCTTCATTAGATTCCTTCCATGCTACCCAGGTATGCAATCCAGCAGATGCTAAATAAGTAATTTTAAAACAGACTACCATAAATATCCATTGTTATGCAACCTGTGAGTGAGCATTATTTTACAGCTGAAAACCCAGAACTCAGAAAGTTTTACTGCCAATCCGAAGGTCATACATTTGGCAAACAGAGCACCTACACTTGAACCCAATTTGCATAACCCTGAAGTCTGCACTAGCTCCATAAGGTTGGGGTAGTGTAGTGATTACTCAGTGGGCCGCAATGACAGCTCAAAACCACCAGCAGCTCCTCGCAAGAAAGATTAGGCCAGGGGTGCTCAATACGTCCATCGCAAATGTAGTGAGGGTAGATTGCATGCCATTAAATATATATATATACATAAACCTATCGTCAATCCCGTCACTTAATTGATATTCAGCGCAGCCAATCGGATGCAATCTTAGGTGTCAAACGCATGCGCAAACAACTGTACGAAGTTCAGCAAAACTGACAAGCTAAATTATCGCCAATTTTTAGACCTTGGTTTTTTTCTCTTAAACATAAGAAAGGGTATCAAAATGAGTGGGGGAGCTGGACCAAGTAAGAAGACAAAAACGTATCATTTTCATACGGAATGGGAGATTTTGACACCACAAGCCGACATTCAGCTGAAGTCCAGGAGCGCATGCACAGTTCTGGAACTTACTCGCAGAGGGAAAGTACTCAGACATGAGAAAATGTGCTACCTCCTTGACTGCATTATTCGGCTCTACTTATTGATGTGAGCCAGTCTTTTCCCACATAAAGATCATGAAGTCCAAGTACCGTTCCACCATGACTGATGATCATTTGGAAGTGTGCTTGAGGCTGGCTGTCAGCAGCTACTGTCCAGACTACGCATCCCTGGCTCATTCCATTAGGTGCAAGTCATCAGGGTAAACTCAGGTCATGACCAAAAATGTACATAGTTAGTTGTGTTGTGTTGTGCGATATGGACTCATGCGTTTATTGTGCATATAAAGAATTCTCAATGCATTTATGAATAAATGTAATAAATAAATAAAAATATGTTTTGCATTTTTCTGTTGGTAGATCATTTTGACTTGATCATTTTATAAGTCGCTCACATGCTGAAAAAGTGTGAGCACCCCTGGATTGGGCATTCTACTCCCATCAGCAGTCTTGGAGTCCCACAGGGGGTCACTGAGTCCGCAGTGACCTGATGGCAGCGAGAGTGCGAGCAGCAATGGGAATAGCCTAAAGCACATTCTCGGGCTCCCCTGCTTGCCACAGCGCTGAAATGCAGCGATGTCTGTAACGGAGGGGAAACCAGTGCCCAAGAGTAACTTGTCAACGGAGTTCCTGCCGGATGGAACACACAACTTTCACCCCCTCAAGCCCCAGAGAGGTGACCCAGCAGCTCTGGAGCATCAGCCAGGGTGCGACTCTGGAGGCAGAGTGGTAATCACGATGCACCACTCTGGAAGGGGCTTCACTTATTAGGAGGCCTCTGGTTGGCCTCTTCCATTCTGAGGATCTAAATACCACATCCTCCTCACTCCAAGATTTAGCCCAGATGAGCATTACCTTGAAGCTTATCTGCTGAATAATATAGAGACCATTAGGGCAGACCATTGATGATAAAGTCCTTGATATGTAGAGTGGATTTCTGTAAGCAATCAATGGCTGGTTTGTTTTATAATGAAAATGCAAATGAAATCTTCCATTTAGCTTTAACACTGTTTTGCTAGAGCTCTATAATCTTACAATTCCTTCAATCCACAGGTCATTTACAGTGGGTAAAACCCCTCAGTTGCTTCCGAAAACTGTTGCCATTTTGGCTGACAACACAAAGGGTGCAACAAATCTTGCAAACTGCAATTAGACACCAGGCACATTTTTCACTTGATTTTTATGGAGCCCAAATTGACAACTTCCTCCTCATCATCATTATTATCCCACCCGATCACGTACCCAACTTACTCCCAACCTGAACCCCGGAGCCAGAAAATCAGAAGTTGCCCAGATACTGCCTCAGTGTCTCAGTGCTGTTGTACCAAAAATATCAGCACTGAGTGGCTGTAAAGACAGAGGTGACAGATGGAGACGAGTCAGTCCAATCAGAGTCTGAGTGATGTCAATCCTTTCTGTTGGCCTCTCTCTTTAGTTCTTGGGACTATTGGCAAGTCTTGATGCCCCTTTGCTCTGACAGATGTATCTGTAGTGGCTTCGACCATTTGCCTCTGTTTATTCTATTCTTTTTATAAGACACCACTTAGAAGAAATTGGGTTTAGGACCCACCTTACTCCTGTATGAGCTCATTAACAATTTAACAAAAGAAAGTGGCTATTTCCAAGCAGGATCATATTTACAGGTACAGAGTTTGGGACTTAAAAATAACATTTTTCCTCCAGAACCATTTGATTTGGAGCTAATACAGATATCATGTCATCCCATAGTTCAATCACATTAAGCAGTATTGTACAATTGCTATTACAATCAGTTTCAGAACAATCTCTTCCTTCTTGAACTCCTTAATACCAGCCCTCTTTTGTTTTGTGTGTGTGTGTGTGTGTGTGTGTGTGTTTTGTTTTGTTTGTTGGGGGTGGGGCACAGATCGGTTTGCTCAGTGTTTTACATTGTATTTTCATTCACTCATTTACTAAATAATTTTTTATCAAATAAAACCTCTGCCCTTGTGAAGCTGGCACGGAAGCAGGATGAGTAAGCTACATACTGTGTTGAGAGATGTTAAATGTGAAGGATAAAAATGAATCCGTGAAGTGAGATTGTGCAAGCCAGGATAGAAGGAAAAAGAGTTGTGGTTTTAGCCAGAATATGTGGGGAGGCTTGATTGAGATG
>NW_022103920.1:74541061-74542007 GCF_000313985.2 Echinops telfairi
TGTTGGCGTTTCCGTAACTATTTTCTAAAAGGGTTTGCTAAATTATCATCAACAATATCGAAAACACAGTTAACCAGTTCCTTATTGATAAGTCTTTTCAAAAATCTCTTTAAGACCCATGTTTTTATCTAAAAAAGTACAAAAACTAAGAAAATTATAGCAAAACACTTGGAACGCAGCCGCAAAAGCTTTAAACAGCACGCACTAACAACGCCAATTAACGCCCACTGCCGGAACCACGAACTGATTTTGTTTACACAAAACACGTGCATCGGAGTCGGATTCAGATGTTTTGTTTGAGCTCTGATGCAAATCATTCTCGACATTCTGGGTCGAAATCAGCTTATGTCGAGTCCTGATGCGGTCGAGTCCCGGGGTTCTGCTGTAGTCACCCACAGAGGGGCGGAATGTGGCTGTCGATAAGCATTGAACTACTCACCCCAAAGTGGTGGTTCAGCTCAGCAGCTGCTCTGTGGGGACAAGTTGAGACTGTGCCCCTGTAAAGATGTACGCAGCCTTGGAGGCCGAGATGGGTTTCCCTGGGGTCAGAATCAACTGTGCAGCAGTTGGTGTGCTTTGTCGTGGTGTGATGTTATACAATTCAATAGGGAGCGTAAGAAATGGACAGGAAAAGGAGAAGGCTTTGCATGAGGGGAAATGACCCCATTTTACAAATCAGTCAAAGATAACATGAATCATTTTGCCTATGCTCTGAATCTTGTTGAAATGTCATTGGACAGGGTAACTTATGACAAAACTATAATAATTTATGAACTATGAAGGGTTCATGAATGAGGGGGGAGTGGGGTTGTAGGGGGAAAATGAGCAACTGATATTAGGGGCTAGCTAGAGTGGGAGGCCAATGTTTTGAGAATGATGAGGGCAACAAATGTGCATATGTGCTTGACACAATGGATGGATGTATGGATTGTGATGAGAATTGTAC
>NW_022103920.1:74542467-74543702 GCF_000313985.2 Echinops telfairi
GTGTGTGTGTGTGTGTGTGTGTGTGTGTGTGTAAAGATATGAAACTGACGGGGTGGTGGTGGTGGTGGTGTGTGTGTGAGTTATGTGCCTTTGAGTCAATTCTAACTCACAGTGACCTTGTAAGACCATGGAGAACTGTCCGATAAGGTTTTCCAGCCTATAATCTTTATGGTAGCAGACGACCCGGTATTTTACTACAACAAATCACTGTGCAAGCAATGCATTTGGAGTCACCAGTAAGAGCAATAACTTGAAACTCGGCGAGCAGCCTGTAGAAGCTAGTTGATTAAAGGACAGAGAGGTGACGCAGGAAACCAGCTCCTAACAACTGATTGTGTGCATCCCTCCCAGCCCAGCAGTCAACAGCATCATTCTGGAAGCTTGCTTGAATTGGGCCATAGTAATATGCCAGTGATGAAGGCGCTTTAGGGAATTCCATGCCAAATTAACTTGAGACAAGAGTATTCCATTTAGTCGCAAAACGATGGCAAGACATTTTTGAAACCCAGAATGATCGTGACGTCACGAATCCGAATGGGGAGCTGTGGGCTGGGTTCATTCACTTATGACTGGCACAGCTAGGGGTTTTCTTCAACAATTCGAAGACATCCCCATAACACATGGTTGGCTTGCTTCAAGAGTTACTTCATAAAATCAAGGTTAATTTCCTATTTTGAATATTTGGGCATTTTTTTCATTCTTTTATTCTCCAAAGGTAAGATAAGTGGAAAAGAAAATAAACATGTATACTGAAATCATGTTCATTCTGCAACTTAACCATATCACTGTCTAACTCACCAATAAAGCCCACAAACATTCCCTAATTACCCTAATTATTCTCTCTAATCAAACTGCAAGGCTTTCATCAAAACTAAAAGATTTACACTAAACAGGGTAGAGCAACCCTTTGAAGGAGAATGGCAAGAAAACAATCGCCCGACATGAGACCCGAGGTGGCTAACTTAGAAATTTGCAAGCTAACAGGATTCATGTTTATTCTGGAGCTAAATTAAACTCGACATCAGTCACCCTTGAAATTGTAAACTTTCTAATAACTACCTTAAAGCAGGAGGAGACAATTTGTTCACTTACTCTCATTTACACAAAACCCAAAAGCTATTGCCTCTGTTTTTCAGTCTCCTCCAATAACAATTTTCTCCTGAACTCATATCAAGTCAAAAAAAGAATCATCGCTTATAAAAGTCTACATATTTTATTTGTGATATCTGCATTCT
>NW_022103920.1:74544180-74546227 GCF_000313985.2 Echinops telfairi
AAAAGGTTGTGAAAGGAAAACCGGGTACAGTTTATCCAGGCTCTTTCAGATCAGTATGTCTAGTTTTGTTTTGCTCTGTTCTGTTTTCTTACATTTTGGTTTTGGCCCGTTCTGTTGTGGTCTCACGCTGCTGACATGGTGGGCTCTGAGCTGCAGGTCAGCCAGCAGAACTCACCAGCTACTCTGAGGGGAAAAACGAAGTGAAGCGCTCTGCTCCCTTAAAGATGTCAAGATCTCGTCTTCCCCTAGCGGCCTGATGTGATCGCCAAAATGCTTTGCTGCTCACTTGACCCAGAAAACCTCACAAAATCATGCAAATAAAGAGGGTCAAATCTGGGTTCATTTTGAAAACACAGTGAAACTGCCCAGGCCATCGCGGCTATGCATATCCAGACAACCACCAAATCTTTGAAAGACATCACTTTACAGAAGCCGTGTGTGCCCTTCTGACATTACAATGGTGGAGTGTTCCCAGGTGTTCCCAGGCCAAACAGGGGGATTGGACCCAGGTCGGTGGCCCAAAAAGAGTGCTGAATTTTCACTGCACAGGCTTACTGATGCAGAGAGTAATGCTGAACTCGGGGGCTGGATGTGGATTCTCTGGTCAGTCAGCACATGCAGAAGAGCAAAGCCCCCAAAATGCCTCCCCCGCACCAGGCTTACAGAGCTGAACTGACCCATACCGGCCACATTGAGATGATCCCTACTGAAAAGTAACAAATTGTTTTAAAACCAGAAGAGGAGGTTTCCCAGAAGAAAAATATCTCACAGAAGAAACTGAAAAAGCAAAAAACGTATGATGTGAGAGTAAGCTAAGCTTTACAAAAAAGGAAAAGATGTAAAGATCTGAGAAACGCACAGGGGCAGGTCTACTCTGTCCCACGGGGGAGGTGTGCATCAGCGTCAACTTGATGACGTGAGTCCTATTCACTGGGGTCTTGGTCACAGTGGTCAGTGGTTAGCTGGGCATCAAGTTCTGGTTCAGGTTAGAGGAGGCTGCCGTGTACAGGGGCCTTGAGTGGTCTGCTCTAATTGCTTCCTTGAGCCATGTTGTTCTTCTTTCTCTTTTGCTCTAGGCAGGAAGAGACCAGTTATGGTATCTGAAATGTCTGCCTTTTTAAGACCCCAAATGCTACTAGCCAGACTAGTTTGTAGACCATTATTGTTATGAAATGTGTTCTGCTAAGAGAACAACATGTCCCTGCAATACATGCCTGGTCCTTGGCCTTCAAATCTATTGACTCAATCCTGATGGCTAAGTATTTTCTATAACTCTGCACCCTGTGTGCTCCATTTTGCATGAGTATTTACAAATATGTATGTAGAAATATCAACCACCAAGCCTATGTATGTACGTAGGTATATTCTCATTAGACCTCTCTCACCTATTGAGCATATATATTTACCAGTGTTTTCACTCACAAATTATGGTTTTGGGTTTTTGTTGTTGTTGTTATTGATTAGGGGCTGTTACAACTCTTATAACAACCTATACATCAAGTGTATCAAGCATATTTGTACATATGTTGCCATCATTCTTTTCTAGACGTTTACTTTCTATAGAGCCCTTGGTATCAATCAGTTCTTTTTTCCCTCCTTCTTCCCCCCAACCTCTTGACCCCTTGATAAAGCATAAATTATTATTTTCATATCTTACCCCGACAGCTGTCTCCCTTCCCCTATTGTTTCTGTTGTTTGTCACCCTGGAGGGCAGGGGTGGGAGTGGAGGGGTAATGTGTCTATCATTGCAATAGGCTCTCCCTTCCACCTCTCCCCACATTCCCCCTACCCTTCTGGTATGACTATTCCCATTCCTGCTCCTGGATTCCATGTGTCATGAGCTCTTATCTCTTATCTGCACCTGTGCACGTGCTCCGGTCTAACCCTCAGTGAAAGGTAGTACTGGGGTTATGGTAGTGGGAGGGGTGTGTGTATGTGAGGAAGCCTCAAGGAACCAGAGAAGTATTGTGTGTGTCATTGGTGCTTTACTGCACCCTGGTTGATTCATCCCTTCCCTGTGGCTCCTCAGTGAGGGGATGTCCATTGT
>NW_022103920.1:74546812-74548464 GCF_000313985.2 Echinops telfairi
GTCCCACTATCATGCTCAGCCTTCATTCGGGTTTTGGAAATTCCTTTCAGCTACATTGCCCTTGATTGAGCCCCCTTCCTCCCCACAAGCATCCTATGCCCTCCTCACCATCAATTTTAGATCACTTGTTCTTCTCTTGTCCTTGGGTTTGTTGGCACCCCCCCTTCCTTTCCCACACTTCCCCCTCTCCCGTGTACCCACAGAACCGTTGGTCCCATTGTTCTCTCCTCCGGATCACTCATCCCACCTATCTTGTCCAGATAGACATGCATAGACAATAATATGTCAAAAAAACAAAGCAAAGCAAAACATAACAAAAGCAACAACTAAAACAACAAACAAACAAAAAAAATTTTTTTTAATTAAAAACCAACAGCAATTGAAAAACAGCCCTCAAACAGTTCCAGGTCTGTCTGTTGACCTTTATGAGTGCCTTTGAGTCGAGTCTGCTGGGGTGCCACACCCTGGCCCCAAAGTCCACCTTTGGCATTCCTCGGGGACTTCATTGCTTTGCTCCTCTTGCTGCTCCACTGCATATCCTTAGTGTTTTGCTCAGTGTGGTGGGGTCAGATCTGACACATCTCCCATGCCGTGTCCCCAGTGCTGTCCCCCATACCACTATGGTTCAGTTAGGAATGTCATGTCTCCTGGTGGGGCCAACCCTGTGATCTTCTCTGTGCATTGGCTGCTCTGACCCAGAATATTGTCCTCAGGGCTTGGTGGGCCAGGATATGTTCCACTCTCTCTCTTTCCCTCTTTGTTTGCTCCTGAACAGACGCGCCCCTCTTCATGAGCTTCAGCTTAAGTGCTTTCCTCTGAAGTGCATTCCTCTGAGGGGTGGGGGTTGGGGGAGTGCCCACATAGTTGGGATTGGGGCCCGGCCCCACAGGCCTCTCTATTGGTTCCTTGCTTCACGCCTGTATGTTGCTTCCACGTCTTGGTGCACCAGGTTGAAGTCTGGTCCATTTCTCACTCTCCTATGGAGATATAAACAATACCCTCCCCTTGGGTGGGCTAGTGCCCTGTTCCCCCACTACCCGTCTCTCCCCCCACCCTTTTTTTAATTGGCCACCATACCTACCCCTGAGTTGGGTTTGGCTCCTGCCCTAGTACCTAGACCTCACCCCAGGCATGTATGTGTATAGTAGCTTTTCCCCTATGCCCCTTTTGTATTTTTAAGCTTACCTCAGTGGACTCAAGTTATACTTGTCTTTTTGTGCTTGGCTTACTTTTCTTAGCATAATTTCCTCCAATTCTCCCCATGTAGCCATGTGCTTCAGATGTTCATCACTGCTGTTTTTAAGGATGCATAGTACTCCATTGTATGTATGTACCACAATTTTTTAATCCACTCATCCACTGATGGAAATTTGGGTTGGTTCCAACTCCTTTTGATTGTGAACTGCACCATGATGAACATTGGAGCACAGATCTTTGGCCATAGTTTGTTTCTTGCTTCTTCTGGGTATATGCCCGGTAGGGGAATTGCTGGGTCATATGGTAGCTGTTTTAGATAACACCAAATTGATTTCCATAATTGTCGTACACACTTACAGGTCGACCAGCAGTGGACAAGAGTTCCTATCTGTGTGCATCCCCTCCAACACTTGTTACTTTCTGATTTCTTGAATTGGGCTATCTTTGAGGGTGTT
>NW_022103920.1:74549592-74556953 GCF_000313985.2 Echinops telfairi
AAGCTTTTTAAAAATCATT
Organism: Echinops telfairi; assembly: GCF_000313985.2. Taxonomy (NCBI): domain Eukaryota; kingdom Metazoa; phylum Chordata; class Mammalia; order Afrosoricida; family Tenrecidae; genus Echinops; species Echinops telfairi. The sequence goes on from NW_022103920.1 coordinate 74,549,612, forward strand.
TCCAGTCCTCCTTTTATCCTCTTCAGGGCTATAATAATTTTCTACTTTTACCACCACTAACCAAAGCAACCCATAACACTGAAGATCAAATATAACAAGAGAGTACTTCATAGCATGACAGGCTTTTCAAAGCAACCAGATTCTTTGACTCCACTTAGAAACTAAGGATGATAATTCACAGTCTTGACATGAGAGTTAGCATATTATGGGGCTTCCTCTTTGTGGGTGACAATTTACTACATTATGAGGCTATGGCCCATTTCTACATGACTAATGATTTAGGTTACACACAAATGTTCATTTTAATTGATCATTTCCTTAATTAACTAAATGTTTACGTAACGTTTAACATGTGTGGGAAGGCATTCTAAAGCAGACAATTAAAAATCCATGAGGGTGCAAATCCATGGGTACTTTCTTCCCTGTATACCCTCAGGACGTTGAAGCGTGTCCAGCACATGACTCACAGCCATCAATTCACTACCAATTCACAGCCACAGGGCAGAACTGCCCCTTTGAGTTTCTGAAGCTATAAATCTTTACCAGAGCAGCAAGTTGGTGGGTTTGAACCACTGTTGGTGCCCAAGGGGCAACCCCCTATGTTGCCAAGGTTTTTTTCCAACTCACCCGGCTACCAGACAGCCAATTCTGACCCATCGTGACCCCACAGGGCAGAACAGAACTGCCCCGTTGGTGTCCTGGGCTGTAAATCTTTACAGGAGGAAAAAGCCTGGTCTGTCTCTCCAAGCAGCTGGCAGTTCCACACTGCGGACCTTGTGTTTAGCAGCACAATGCACACCCACTACGCCACCAGCATTCCTCCAGGCACATTAGAGGTACTTAATACATACATTTCCATAAATAATATTTAAAAGATTTCCCACTGCCCCACCAGTAAGGACACTGTCCCTTGAGCATGATGCAGTTATAAGCAGCGCAGGTTGCAGGTAGTATCAAACATGCAACCACTGCCCGTAACACCACGGGCTTTCCCGGGATGGAAGGTGAAGATGTGCTATCCAGCCTGTCACTTTACATACCATTCACTGGAGGGCCACTTTCCTAAGGATGGTGGTAAATTAAAGATTTACCAAACAATTTCAACCCAAGAAGTCACTTTAAGGAAGCTTACAGGGCACATGACAAAAGTCTTCATCACTTCATCCTGCTGGGAGGTGTGCTCCCAAAGGCTGGGGTCTGCAGCTCCCATCTGTTTCCCTCATACCTAGAGTGAGAGGACAGCACTGAAATTGAAATCATCACACCCCATCTAAAGCCAGCTTCCTCCTCCTCTCAATGTGGAATGAACGTTTCTCTGAGTCCCCATGGCTTTCTCCGCAGAGTGCAGATAACTCCCCTTTTACAGAGCGGGGGGATGGTTCAGGCCTCCAGTGCTGCATTTTGTACAAACCGGCCACGTGATCTTCCTGGAGGTGTCCTACAGAGCTGATGTTCTGAGAGCAATCTCTCGATCCCAAATGAAGAGCCCGAGGCCCAGGCAGCATGAAGTGAATTACTGAACGAATCTCCAATACCCTGAGGAAGACTTTGCGGGGGGGATACCAAGGGCAGACAAGCCAGCACAGTTTCATGCCTTGATGGGTGCTATAGTCATCTCTACAGAAGGGGCAGACCATTGTTCAATGCATGTTCTTTTCAGATGTTTTTCAACTGATTACCCTAAATTGTCATTCATTTTCTTTCTTTATTGTGAACGGAGTGGGAAGTTGGTATTTCAGTCCATCAACTACATTCAACAGTCCAAACCACTCATCATCTCCCGATCCCCTGGATCCTACATCACCCCTTTCCTCTAGCTTCTCTTGTGGGCGCTTGTGGGCGTCCATCCTCCTTTGTTCCCAAGCCAATACCTGTCAACCTCTAGTTCGTTGCGTCACCTTCTCCTCTTGCCCTCCCCACTTGGTAGCCTCCAAAGTCTGTTCCTTTTGTTGGTTTTTATCCTTTTAGTAGTGGTCACATACAATATTTAACCTTTTGTGATTGACGAATTTTACTCAGCCACGTCATACTGCTTTCCACAAGGATGGTAAATATTTACTTTTCCACTCGCAGCGTATGAGGATTCCAATCTCTCCCCACCCTCTCCAGCAGTTACTGCTATGTTTTTGTTTTTAATTGGGCTCTCGTTGTTAGTGTAAGACGATAGCTCATCCTGTTTTGATTTTCATCTCCTGCATGACTAATGAGCATCTTTTCATGTTTGTCAGCCATTTGAATGTCATTTTCTGTTCATGTCCTTTGCCCACTGGGTTGTTCGTGTTTACTTATTGAGGTATTTCAGCTTGCCATCGATTTTAGAGATTAGTCCTTTATGGATTGTGTTGTTATCAATGATGTGTTCCCAATCCATGGCTTCTCTTTGTATTGTTTTGATGAAGACGTGTGATGCACATAAGTGTCTTATTTTTAGTGGATCCCAATCATCTAGTTTGTCTTCTACTGTATGTACTCCCTTTGTTATGTTTCATAGTATGTCTATACTCTGTTACAAGACATTACATTTGTCCAGGTATGGGTTGTGTTTCAATCTTTTGCAGATGAAGATTCAATTTTTCCAGCATTGTTTGTTAAAGGGACTAGCTCTCTTTTTCATGTGTTTTCAGGGTTGGTTGGGTTGGGGGAGGGGGTTATTTGTTTGTTTGTTTGTTTGCTTTGGTCCATTGTTAGAGATCAGTTGTCTGTAGGTGAATGAATTAATGTCTAGGTTCTCTGTTCTGTTCCAGTGGTCAATATATCTATGCATGCATCAGGCTGTTTTATGTGATTCCTAGAATTGTTCATAAGGTATACACTTCAGAAATCTTTTGATACATATTTATCCAATTTCTTTCTTTAAAAAGGATACCAATGTACATTCCAGCCAATTGAGTAAGTGAGAAGTAGAACTGTGTCAATATCCTCCCTATCAAAGTCCTTCCTTGGGTTCCAACTAAACCTGCTTATGGCTCTTCTGTGCATAACTGTGTTACTTTCCAGGCACAGAATTTTGTTTGGGGCAATATTTACATTTGCATAATAGTTTTACCATATATTGTGGATCAGTTGGTCACGTTCTTAATCCTTGATTCTGATCTGGGATAAAACCAGATTATAGGGAATCATCTTCCAATCCCTTACTTCACTAAATTTTGCTCCCAGATATATTAAATTAAAGATGATAGCTTGAATGCTGAGCTTTAATCTGCTTCATTACATGAGCCAGAAGAATAGAACCCAAACTCAAAGTAAAAGGCAGTAAAAGTGGAAAAGTACCGAACTCCAAATATCCAAAATTTAACTATTTCATGGAGTTCCTGGGTGATGCAAACAGTTAATGGTGTCGGCTGCTAGCTGAAAGGCTGATGGTGAGAGTCCACCCAGAAGCACCTAGGAAGAAAAACACCTACTTCTGAAAAATCAGCCATGGAAAGTCTTATGGCCTACACTTATACTCTAATACACATACGGGTGGTCCCCAGTCAGGATCAACTCCATAGCAACTGTATCTGTGTGTGTGTGTGTGTGTGTGTGTGTGTGTGTGTGTGTGTGTTATACCATTTCACACTTCACCTGCAAAAGAGGATGTGATAGTTAGGTTTATTGTGCCAACTATGCCTCCCTGGGAACATGTGGGCAGAGTTTGATCAGCTTGCAGCTTGATTGGAGGTCAATCAAGATAAATACTTTCTAAAGACAACATCCCATCTCTCTTCCTCCCTGGTGATTGGACCAGCATGCCACTGCTTGAGCTAGTTCTTTGTCTCAACTGTGTGCTGTACTACCTGTGAACTGAGCCAACGCATGGATTGTGTTGCTAGCCCTTGAGGCTCCTTTGAGACCTGCTTCACAGTGCTGCTGGTGGATCTTGTCCCTGTGCATACATCACTTGAGTTTGAGATCCTATCAGGCCCTGCCTCACTAAGCTCTCAGCGCTACTGACTGTTGCTGCCCCACTCTGGTTTCTGCTACCTGTCTTGCGTAGGGGCAGACTCTGCTGTCTGCTTCCTTCACCTTGAACCGGCAGCCGGAGTGAATTGAAGGGCCTTCAGTGTATTAACTGTTCAATGGAAGTGAGTTGAACTGAGCCCTCTGTACTGTTGTGTGAATTAATTAGTCATTATATTCCTTTTCACATATATTATATACTCGCATATAAGCCAAGTTTTTTTCAGCACATTTTTTATGCAGTTTTTGTGGTAAAATTAGGTGCCGCAGCTGATATTCGGGTCGGCTTATATTCCAGTATATTATGTATATATATATTCATGAGTATCCTGGTTTTGTCTCTCTAGAGAACTCTGCCTAACACAAATGGAATACTTTTGTCTGTGCATTCCACTTGTGGTTGTTGTTGTTTGTATCACTCACCCAAAATATTAAGCAACTAAACATTTTCTGCAATTGCAGTATATATGAGCTTATGTAACACTATCTACATCGGTTGTTCACAAAAGTTAGTGTGGGTAAAAATTATCTTAGGATCTTGCTGAAATGCAGATTCTGACTCTCTGGCTATGAGGTGGACCCTAACATTCTGCATTTCTAAAATGCTCTCAGATGATACCAATGCTGCCAGTTCCTGAATTACACTACGAGTAGCAAGAAACACATTTAATGTACTGAGGACATATAACAGGGCATTATCTACCAGTCCCTTACTTCAGTGATTGTCAACTATGATACCACAGTACAGTCTAAGACTCGCTGCATGAGAATAAATAAATGGAATTGAATCTAATACCTCAAACATTTCTCACTGTCACTGCCGTGGAGTCAATGCTGACTCACAGCTCCCTCTGTGGGCTTCGAAGACTGTAACTCTTTATTGGAGTAGAAAGCCCAGTCTTTCTGCTCAGGAGCTGTTGGTGGTTTTGAACTGCCGGCCATGCAGATCCCGGCCCAATACTTAACCACCTTGAGAATTACACAATTACACCTCTGCCTACATGCAACTATGAGTTATAGGTGAAGCTGATTTGAAGATTGAAGACATGGAGCTGGTGTGTGGAAGAAGAGAAAAATAGAAGTGGAAACCACCAGCTTAAGCATTTCTGTACTGCAATACAAGGAACAGTCATCTGTGTATAACTAGTGGAGCCTGGGAGGTTAGTATGAACACGTGGTAATTAAAGTCAGTAGTCATGGAAGGGTGATAGGGTGGGAGGGCACCATGAAACCGTGAATATTGTAATCCTTCCCTTCAATTGATACGAGAGTATGTTAAAAGCTATATATATACATCTATTGTAAAGCTACTATTTATCAACATATCTTTCACCGAGATCTACAGAGTTCTAATGACAGTGTTTCCATCTCTCCAGGCCTCCCATCAAAGAATTCCAAGCTCTCTGTTGTACACATCACAACAGTCTTGACATCCTCAAGGGACTCAAATTGTGATCCCTTAAGTGACCTTTGTGTTCAGGAAAGTAAAAGAGCTCTGAGGGGGTATGATCGGGGCTGTAAGGTGGGTGAGGTACGGTTTCTCCTTGAAATTCTCTTAGGACAGTCCCCTCAAAGAGTGAGCAGGTGCATTGTCACGATGGGGAAGGGTGTGCTCAGATTTCTCAAATCAACTTTCCTAGCCTTTTCCTTACCAATTCCTAATAAGCCCCTGTGCCAATCAAGAAACCCATGGGAATCCACAAAAACTGTTGTCATAACCTTCTGAGCTGACCTCTTGGTAACAGCAGGTTTGAAATTTTGAAACTAGCCCAAATTCTTTGAAATCAAGTATAATGCACGAGGCAAGACAAATTCTGTTTTGGATGAAACACAGGGAAGTCATCAGGACCGATTTTCTTTTGTGACTAACAAGCTCTATTTTTGAGAGTTCCAAAGCTGGGGCTCCAGAGAAATGCTGGGTTTCAGAAGCGTCCTTTGAATAACCACACAACGTGTTGCCGAGGGTGGGACTGGGCTTACCTTCATAGACACTTGACTCTGCAGAGACATGGGAAGCTGGTCAAGTCCGTAGAGTCCCAGGGGAGGGGTAGACAGCCCCTCGAAAGCCAGGGGAGGGGTAGCCTGAAAACTACTCCATCAAGTGGCCAAAGCAGCTAAGCACTGGAGACTAACTTTTAACCAGATTCAGTAGTAACTTAGACATCTCTTTTTTTAAAAAAATACCTGGTTTTCAGTTTGCCTATCATTGCCATGTGAGCCATTACTTTTGAATGCTGTCCCCTTGGAGAGGCAATGTGGCCCAAACCGATTTTACACTGGTCATCAATGCTGGAGTTTAGAAACACCCATAGGCAGTTTTAGTCAAATGAACTTGATGTCTGCCTTATAACACTGTTCCTAGGGTAAAGTAGTTATCAGATGCTTGAAGTTACTCCAAAGGACGATATGAATACCTAGTAACATTTATGTACTTTATAAACACTTATTGTTTCCATAGGACTTCTTATCAACAGTCTCTTTTTATTCTTTCAACAGACTTATTCTTTCAAGAATTATGTTTGAGGCCCTGCTATATGCCCTCGAGGCTGTGGGTTAGCCACTGGGCTGCTAACAGCAAGATCACAGTTCAAACTTTCTAACTGATATGTGGGAGAAAGATGAGGCTGTCAACTTCTGTAAAGATTTACAATTTTGGGAACTCCACATAGAGTCACAATGAATCGGAATCAACTTGATGGCAGTGTGTTTGGTTATTGTGTGCCTAGCTCTACTTTAGGCACTGGGAATATAGTCATGACAGAGCAGATTATATATACTGTATATACTCGAGTATAAGCCAACCCGAACATCAGCCAAGGCACCTTCTTTTACCACAAAATCTGCATTAAAAATGTGCTGAGAAACTCAGCTTATACACGAGTGTATATGGTATATGTATGTATATTATAAGCTTGCAACTTATATATAACTGGATGAAAACATAGGAGTTTTAGCTTGCTAAGGAACTGGGCTTGGCAGAGAATTACATGAAGAGGTAAAGAGAAAAAGATAATGCCTCATTTATAATTAGAGCTTCAAAATGAGTCAGAGTGGATAAAATTATTCTTAAGCTATAGCTTTATAGTTTTTACAAAAATGAATCTTTTTTTTTAAATCTAAACAATATAGAAAATTACAAAGAAGAGAGCAATAAGCCACCCTTTATCCCTCTTCCCAGGTTAGCCCATGTTATCTTCAATGAACATATCTCCAGATACCTTTATGCAGTGTTAGAGGTAGATAGCTAGAGACGATGTTACATAACTGGGATCATGCTGTAAATGTTATTTTAATGAAAATACGAAATAAAAATGGATTTCAATTGAAAGAAGAAACTGAAATAGAAATTATTGAACATCAAAACGTATTCTTAAATTGGTTCTGGTGCCACGGGGTA
>NW_022103920.1:74557897-74559177 GCF_000313985.2 Echinops telfairi
CACACACACACACACACACACACACACACACACACATTATTTTTGTTTCCATGGCCATGACTATACACACCATTCACTGCTAAGTCAAGGGTGAGCTACAATTATTCCCTTCATGCATAACTTGGCTTTATTTTTCCAGAAAGAAATAACATGCTCAAATTTGGTTTTGGGTTTTGTTTTGGGCTTTGCTTTACTATGTAATACTAGGTAATCCTTTCCCCACTACCAAATAGACACTCAAACAAATTTTCACATGGTCAAATACCAAAGTCTAACCATTCCACTTTTCTAACCTGAAAATTTCTCACATTCTTTCTTTTCTTTTTTCTTTTTTGCTACAATATATAATATCTTTTCTACACATTTCCTAAAGTCCCAATAGATTCTTGCGGTGAAGGACAAGAAATAATGCCATTTTCTTTGTTATGTATTTTAATAAATCATTCTATTGGTGGCTCTTATAGCTCTTTTAACAATCCATATTGTGTCAAGCACATTTGCACATATGTTGCCATCATCCTTTTCAAAACATTTTCTCTCTACTTGAGTCTTTGGTATCACTGCCTCATTTTTTCCCTCCCTACCCTACCCTACCCTCCCACCCACATGAACCTTTGATAAGTTACAAATTACTATTATTTTCATATCTTACACCATCTGCTGTCTCCCTTCACCCATGTTTCTGTTGCTCATCATCCTTATGGGAGCAGAGGGGGCGGGTTTATACATTGATCATTGCAATTGGTTCCCCTTTCTCGCCCCACCTTCCCCCTACTCTCATGGTATCACTATTCCCATTATTCTTTCTGAGGGGTTATCTGTCCTGGGTTCCCTGCGTCAAGGGCTCTTTTCTATATCAGTGTACATAGTCTGGTCTAGTCAAATTTGTAAGGTAAAACTGGGTCATGATAGTTGGGGGAAGGAAGCATTAAAGGACTAAAGTAATGTTGTGTGTTTCATCAGTGCTATACTGCACCCTGACTGCACCTTGTGACCACTCAGTGAGAGGATGTCCAATGGTCTACAGATGGGCTTTGGGTCTCGACTCCAGCCTTCCTTGTTCACATCGATATGATTGTTTTGAATCTTTTGAAACCTGATACCTGATCCCATTGACACCTCATGATCACACAGGCTGGTGTGCTTCTTCCACCTGGGTTTTGTTGCTTCCCTTCTAGGTGGCTGCTTGTTTAACTTTCAAGCCTTTAAGACTCCAGATGCTATATCTTTTAATAGCCAGGCACCATCAGCTTTCTTCACCATATTTACTTATGCACCCA
>NW_022103920.1:74560564-74564334 GCF_000313985.2 Echinops telfairi
TTGGCAATAAGAAATAACCCTTAAAGTTTAACTCTTTTTTTCTTAAGGAAGCTCATTTTAGGGGCTCTCTCTCTCCTCCCTCTCTTTAATAGAGAGTAATAACTTCACTTTGTTTCCCAATAGTAGTTCTGTTTTCTTTGTGTATCTTTAAGCTTTTTATATCTAATTTTTTTTTTTTTACAGAAGTTAGCTCTCTAATGTTGAATTCCAGCATTTTGCAAAAGCTGTACAAATGCCTGTGTGCATTTTCTGGGGAGCTGGTCCATGGCTTTCATCAAATTCTCAAAGCAGTCCTTGATTCCAAGAGGGTAGAAATCTCCCCTTTGTAGAGTAGATGTGATTGCGATTTGGAGAATCAAAATAATGGAGTTAGAAGGGGCTCAGAACCACTCTCTGAGAGTTACACTGTTAAACCATTCAGGAGAGGGAGTGCGCTGTTCTTGCCTGGAAGTGCCACATCCGTGACTAACGCACACAGCTTGTCACCTGTCAAAACCACTAGCCTTCAAGTCTCGGCAGCAGACACTAGAGCACAAGCCCTCTGAGGAAGAGGCACCGACTGTCGTTACATTTCTTTAGTGGCATCCATAGAACCCTGAGATGTTGGACGTGATTATGGGGGGAATGAGCAGGGCCTAAAACAAATGTTCGGTTTTCCACAGGCGAACTTAACACACAGGACCCCACAATTAGGTGCTGTCAAACGGATCGGTGAGCACCTCCACGAAGCAAAAGCACACGCATTACTAGCTGTGTGCCAAACTAGGTTTCTGAGAACATGTGGGGTCACAGAAAACGTACTCACCCATCACAGAGGCAAACTCCCCATATTCGGGCCGCCCTGACATCTATATCCTCCTTGGTAACATCAAAGAGGGGAGGTGGGAAGGCATCAGTGTTTTCTCCATGCACACCCCCTCTTTTCCTTTCCTTTACCCTCTTTTTTAATTTTCTGAGTTACTCCTTTCCATTGTGTGACACAGTCTATTCACTTCACTTTACCGAAGAAAAACCTAAGTCTCAGCGAGATCAATAACCTGTTGCTCAAGATCACATCAATGCGAGTTGCTGAGTTGGAAACCTAGCCAACTCTTTTTCCTGTAACGTTGGAAAAAACAAAAAAGATGCTATCTCTTTTCCACCACAACTCAGTGATTTTTATCCAAAGACAGAACAGCAAGGGGATTCAGGAAATGTCCCATTTACAAGTTTGTATTAGTCATCTTTTTCCAGCAAAGGGTGTTTATGAAAACTGAATAACTAATAACTGCTCACACTTATTTGGAGAAACTGTGGAGTTTCCCATTTAGGATTTTTTTAAAGGAGGTTACAATTCTACCTAAAACTAGTCCATAGAATAAAATGACACCATGGAAGCTACATACATATCCTGAATCATATTACATGCCATGGTTTGAAAAATTCCTTGTGAGATAAAATTTTAAACTGTCTTCATCTGCATAAAGTTCTGTGCAAATCAGAAGCAAGGGGAAAAAAAAAACCAAAAGTGCAGGCTCTCACAACATCACTGAAGCCATTCAATGACAGACACCCAACTAACACAGGAAAACCAGACAAAGAATTATCGTTTAAATGAGTGTTTGGTAAAAGGAAGCCTAAATACATCCAAAAGATGAGAAGGTTGACCATCTTAAAAGTGTTTGAACAGCTTACTTAATCTCCCAAAGCTTCGGTTTCCTCGTCTATAAAACATGAGTGCTAATCAGAACGGCCTCGTGGAGTCCCCGTGAGAATTCCTTACACGTAGGTGCTTATCACAGCTACTCTCATGCCTGCTCTTGGTGAAGACATGCCTTCTCCCTCCCGACTGCCATGGGACCTTGTTATTGATTGCATTGTGCACCCAAAAAGATATGCAAAGCCCTAGCCCCTGTACCCAGGAGCCCCGGTGGCATGGTGGGTTACACATGAAGCTGCTAACCACAGGTTAGCAGTACAAACCCATCAGCTGCTCCAGGGAAGAAAGATGAGCCTTTGGGCTCCCATAAAGATGCATAGCCTCAGATACCCCCAGGCACCATTCTTCTCAGTCCCATAGGCTCGCTATGAGTGGCAATCGGCACAGTGGCAGTGAATGAAACCCCTGTACCTGCAATGACCCTCTGTGGAAATCGGTGTTTCTTTTGGTACCTCCACAAGGTCTTACCAGGGAAAAGTGGGACTTGAACAGCATCTTATAAAGCAGAAGAGACACAGATATACACACACGGGGGAACAGAGAGACCTCCCAGAAAGATAAGAAATGCCAAGGAACACAGAACTATAAAGACCAGAAAGAACTCTGCCCGCGATCTGATAACTGGACTTGGATGTGCCGTCTCCCAAATCGTGAAGCAACACATTCTTGCGGTAATTTTTTGCTTTGGCAGCACTAGGAAACTTTAGAGTTGTATTTGTGAAAATTGCACCTAAGTGCCTCTAAGCTAATAACGAAAGAAACATTTTGTGGAATCATCTTGACCTTTATTATACTTTCCCCTAAGGATCCATCAACCGCTCCTTATTGAAATAATGATATGTTAAGTTTGAAATAAGCGGAAATCTATGTAAGGCTTTAGCAGGAGACAAAGAGGTCTGGTCAATCACAGGACTGCATGTGGTGCCTGCAATCTGTTACAGAAAGCCTTTCTTCAACCACATGAGATTCACACAGCACAAATGTTCAATTCAATCTTAGTGGGGAATCTACCTCCTGTTGTTGTTAGACACCATTGAGTCAGTCCCAACCCATAGCGACCCTGTATACAACAGAACAAAATGCACACACACACACACCATCCTGCCCCATCCTCACACTGGTTCGTAGGTTTGCTCCAGCTATGGCAGCTGCTGTCAATCCAAGTAGCCCAGGGTCTTCATCTTTTCCACTGCTCTTCCACTCACCACCCAAGATGCCCTTCCCCAGGGATCGAAGGGACTCTCTTAGGATGTGATTAAGAAATAGCTGAGCTGAAATTTAGATGTCTGGGAGCTCTGCTATTGCCATAACGTTCACTGTACTCTAAAAGGAGCCTTGGTAGCATAAGAGTTACACATTGGGCAGATGTGAACCAGAAGGTCAGCAGTTCAAAACCACTAGCTCTTCCAAGGGAGAAAGAGGAGGCTTTCTACTCCTGTAAACAGTTCCCATCTCAGAAACCCACAGGAGCAGCTCGACACTGTCTTCTAGGGTCGCTATGAGTGCACTGAGTCCAGTTTTATTTATTTATGTGTTTGTCTGTTTCGTTGTTACCCGACTATCTCAACCAACAAAATGAATTATGAGTGTCCTTATTGGCACCTAGTTAACATCTGTCTCTCAGAAATATCAGGGCATACAAAATCTAACATTGAAACTTAATTTCAGATGTAATTCGGTTTGATTTTTACCCCCAGAACACAATCTTTAAAAAGCCAAATGAAGATTATGGAGAAAGAAACCACAACTAAGCTTTTTCTTTTCTCTACAGAATTTTAAAATTCTGTTCTACATTCCTAAGTTTTGAAGGGCATCGTTGTCATAGCAACCCTACAGGACAGAAAAGAAGAGCTGCAGAGGGCTACCGAGATGGTACATCTAGAGTAGTGTTTCTCAACCTTCCTCAGGCTGCGACCCTTTCATACAGTTCCTCATGTTGTGGTGCCCCCCCGACCATAAAATTATTTTCATCGCCCCCAAATACTAAGTGGATGCCTGCCCCTCCCCTGAGAAGAATGTATCTCAAACGATGGCACTGAATCTGCAGCTTCGGGAGAAGGATATATCTGAC
>NW_022103920.1:74568971-74577621 GCF_000313985.2 Echinops telfairi
GCAATGAATGTACAAATGCACTTTACACAATTGATGTATGTATGGATTGTGATAAGAGTTGTATGAGCCCCTAATAAAATGATTTTTTTTTAAAAACTGAAACCCAAACTCACTGCTATCGAAGCGATGCTGACCTATAGCCACCCAATAGGACAGGGTAGAGCTGCCCGTGAGCTTCTGAGACTGTCACTCTTTACGGGCATAAAAAGACCCATCTTTCTCCCAACACTGATGGAAGAAAACCCATAATAATGTGCTTTTGTCATCACTGCCATTACTATTGTCAGCATTTTGCTAAATGTAACGTTGGAGTTATGCATAGTATGTGCCTATTTTCAGTTTTTATGATGATTTGGAAAGCTGGATTCAATCAAGTCCTGCCAGAAAGTCCAGAAAAGTGGTCTCTCTCCCATACCGCTCTCGAACCCTTTTATCAGCATCCTCTGGACTACGGGACAGACCTGACTCGGCTTGGACATAAGGACCACCCTCCTTAGTCAGTGCTGCCAGCCTTCATGTCGAATTCAGAAAGAAAGAACTTCAACGTGTTGGCAAAGGCTGCATATGACAGTAGCATAATTAAGAAATGAATACAGTTGCTTTGGAATTACATGGCATGTAAAAAACCCGTAAGCCTGACACCCTTCTGTAATATAAAATCATTCTAAACTAAGGACCAACTCACTGGTTCGAATCTAAATTTATTTTTTAATAGAAAACATATACCAGCAAAATCAGTGAGTTCATCTAGAGAATGGCTCCTTGTTTAGTCGCATAAACTCTGTAGCGCATATATTTTCAAATCACAGCCCAGATTCTAAAACATTTTTAATTGTTTTTTAAATGCAGAGTAGAAATTTCCATCTACTAATTTCAGTAACTAGCCAATTAATTATCAATGTTAAATTAAAAATAAATTTTAAATTAAAAATATTATCAACTTTATCATTTAAAACATAGCAATAAACTCACCAGGCTTTTGATGTAGAATGTCATTTTTTTTCACAGCAGAAAAGTTTTATTTCTTTTTTGTAATTTCTTTTCAGTTACTTTTAAATGAAGTTGCTATGTGTAATGCAATCATTCGTTCCATAATAAAGTGGAGCCATCCAAATCTAAAACACCTTCAGAACACTTTCACATCAGACATTTTTAGATGTCAAAGGTTTCTAAGATTATGCTACATTCTCCCCTTATCACTAACTCGGTTTTTTTGGTTTACCCTACAGATCTATGTACTGTTTGGTTCAAAACTGAGTAACAGGGATGAGTTTAGGTCCAGGCCTAAAGCATGACTAGGGACCAGTCTCAGCAGTTCCACAACTCTCGATTCATCCAGTTAGCATGCTCTATTTTATAATTTTTAGAGTTTTTTGTTCCATATTTTCCTTCATTCTATGCAATGTAATCCCTTTTGAATGTGATCACTTTCAGGGCAGTCAATAGTTTCAGCTGGGCACCGTCTAGTTCTTCTGATCTCAGGGTTATGGAGGCTGAGGTTAACATGGACTTGTTTCAATGCACTGGGCTCCCTGCTTTCCTGTGTCTGTTTTTCTTCACTATTCTTTCCACAAGATAGGAAAAGACAAATAGTTCTGCCTTAGATGGTCACCCACAAATTTCTGGGGAAGGACCTCACGCTTTTAGGAGCTTTTTTAGTAATAAAGAACAACAGGATGAGATTTTCAGAGGCAACAAAAATTCACTCTAGGACTACATGGAAACTCACGAGATTTTACTTATATTTTTATTTTGTATTAGCATTCGTATTTTTAATGACCAAGTCAAGTATGTTGTGGTCTACCCTGAGAAAACCTGTCTGTCTTGGTGTCCTTCTTTCCTGTCTGTCTTGGTGTTTGGGAACAATTTATGCAGATCCAAAACGACTCCTTTTTTCCACCTCTTTTTAGATAAGTACCAGCCACATATTCTCTTGTGCATGGTGAATATACATGTATTTATGCCTGTTTATATTTTCCCTTAAGCATTAAGAGCAGTGAGTCTAGCATCAATGAATACCAATTCCTTTATCTGCTAAGTCGGAATCTACGCAATTCAGTCCTCCCTCCTCTACCTGTAAGAACACAGCTATGATTCACCTTGAGCTGGGTAGCCCATCTTCACACCAAGAAATGCTTCGCTGTAAGACTGCTCTTCTTTCTTCTCTCACTTACACCAAAGGAAAACAATTCTCCCGTGTTATGGAGGGGATTTCAGTCACCGCACATGCATGTGAAACTTGGACACTGAAAAAGGAAGATCGAAGAAGAAACCACGCATTTTAATTAAGGTGCTGGCAAGGATTATTGAAAGTGCCATGGACTCCACAAGAATAAATCACTCTTGGAAGAAGTACGGCCAGAATGGTCCTTAGAGGCAAGGATGGAGAGACTTCGTCTCACATACTTTGAACATGTCATCAGCATTGACGGGTCGCTAGTGAAGGACTTGGAAAAGTAGAGGGACAGCAAAAAAAATAGAAAGACCCTCAAGAAGATGGATTGACCCAGTGGCTGCTGAAACCTAAGAACGAGTGTGGGGTTGGTGCAGAACTGGGCAGTGTTTCTCTCTGTTGTCCATAAGGTCGCTATGAGTCACAACCAACTCAATGGCACCTAACAACAACAACAACAACAACAACAACATGGAGGGGAAGACAAGAGCCTCAAAGTCTCTTCATATCTTTATAGCAACCCATCCTGGTGAAACTAGGATGAATTAAAATCAGTACTTAAGCACACGACACTACTGCAAAGCTACAATTTTATTATTCTAGAAAGGCATTGCTAAACAAATCTGCCTTGCATTGACATCTGCTGGGAGCTTCTGGCACTGGAAGAAAAAAGACCACATATCTGATGTTGACAACACTGCGTAGGCAGAAGAGAATTTAAGAATGTCACGAATACATCACTTAGATGACCTTTCAAAAAAATTACAAAGTTAAAAATAAATAAAACACGCAGGTAACCCTATAATCACTACCAGATGTTGAGCTGTAAAACTGAACCTAAAACATGAATTAACATTCTTAATGCAATATCATCTAGCTTTTAAACATCTCATCGAGAAAGACAAAGTCTAATAATATGACATCCATCCTAGATATCCTTATACCTCAGGGAGTGCCTCAATGTTGAAAAATCATTATTTTCTTTCAAGATCAGCATATTTCTTGGGCTTTGTTATTTCTCATATTTAAGAGACAGCACCTGTTAGTTTAGATCAGACATTTTT
Source organism: Echinops telfairi (assembly GCF_000313985.2). NCBI lineage: Eukaryota > Metazoa > Chordata > Mammalia > Afrosoricida > Tenrecidae > Echinops > Echinops telfairi. The sequence goes on from NW_022103920.1 coordinate 74,572,209, forward strand.
AAGCACCAGTGAGCAGTATCTTTCGTCTAACCTTAGGTTTGAATTTACGTCCAGAGTGGGTCTACGGTATAAAGTACGTGCTCGCCCATGGGAATGAATCTTCTAGTAAGCTGATGAGCACACAAGCATTGACTTTGGTTTGTGAAGAGACATTGATGCCTGAATGAAGCTGAACACAAATGCTTTCCCCTCAAAATAACCGGAGCTATAGAGGAGCATACTGTGTGGATGGAGTCTGTTAGCATTCTCTCTCCTATGGAGGAGCAGAAAGCATAAATGAAGGGCAGAAAGCACAAATTATAGCAAGTCACAGATTATTCAGGAAGACAATAAAACGGACTATAATATGGACAAGTTATCAGTCCCCACTAGGGCATGTTAGAGTAGCCCTAGCGGCACAGTGAGTATGTGTTGGGCTGTTCACCAGAAGGTCAGCAATTCAAAACCACCAGCTGCTCCTTGAGAGAAAGATAAGGCTTTCTACTCCCATTAAGATTTACAGTTGTGAAAGGGTCGTTTGACCCCCAAAGGGGTCATGACCCACAGGTTGAGAACTGCTGCTCTAGGGTCAATATGAGTCGGACCACACTCAACGGCATTGAATGAGAGCAGGTTAACATTCAATGCAATTAACCTAAACATCAGCAGAGTCCATTTTCCAGCTGCCATTTACTCAGAAGATTTTGTAACCAAATAAAAGCTTTCCTTGTACATTAAAGAAAAACTCAAATGGTCATTATTGAATTTGAAATGGTGTTTGATAAATAATTCTCCATCAGTCATTGATCGTAGTAAAAATAGGGACTATTCTTTTAGATGTGAATACAGAGAGATTTTAACTAAGAAATTTATTAACAATAACAAAAAAAAATTACAAAGGAAATTGGATTGGTCCATAGAGAAAAGCTCCTGAACTGTCCGTGAACCCTGTCCATAAGCCTTGGCTTCAGCCTTAAGAATTAGCACAAGGCTTACCTTCCCATTATGTGTTCATATTTAGGCATATGACAAAGCACAGTACTGAATCTAATGCATTCTGAAGGCTTTGCTTCTATCAAACTAGTTATTCCCAAGTGGCTGATACAGGATTGAAAAAACAAAAAAATTGGAATAGATCCTATAATCCCCCTTCTATTTTGCTCCATAAATTAGGCTCATTTTGACACAAGCCTCCATAAAGGCATGTTCAGCACCTGATGCCCAAGTCTGACTCTGGACTCTCTTTGGCAATAAATAAGAAGACAGTACCTATGAAGTAGCTACCTTAGTGCACAAACTTAAGATCTGTTTTCACCTTGAGCAAGAGCTGAAAATCATTAGATACTCTGAATGTTAAAGATTTATCTTGCCTCTCTACATAGTACTCATGCCCTTTACCAAAAAATTTGGCACAAGAGGCTCCAATAAAATGATTTTTTTTTTAATTTAGCACACAACGTGTGTTTCAGTGGAGCCCTGGTGGCTTAGTGGGACACAACCTGGGCTGCCAACCACAAGGTCAGCAGTCCAAACCCACCAGCCTCTCCATGGGAGAAAGAGAAAGCTTTCTGCCCCCATCATGATTTCCAGCTTATCAACCCTGGAGAGGCGGTTTCCTCTGTCCTCCAACTCACTGCCCGGCAGTCAGTTCTGCCTCAGAGTGCCCTGTAGGGCAGAAGAGAACTGACCCTGCGGGTTTCTGAGCCTGTGACTCTCACAGGAGTGGTAGCCCTCATCTTCCCACCCTGTCCTGTAGGACCACAATGAACTGGAACTGACTCCCTTCAGTGGTTTGGTGGTTTTGTTTGATTTTGTGCTTTTTTGTATGTTTCACTGGAGTCCCTGGGTGGCACCAAAAGTTAAGCACTTAACTACTAACTGAAAGATTGTTGGTTTGAACCCACTCAGAGGTCCTTTGGAAGCCAGGTCTGGTAGCCCACCTGCCCGGTCACACTTATGAGGCTGCCAGGGGTCTGCATCAACTTAATGGCCGCTGACAACTTTCTTTCAGCATGTATGTGCTAGACAAACGAAGAGCCTGGTTATGGATCTGACTGATTTTTGTGATCTTAGTAAAATTAGTATGATTTCTGTTTAGGTAATTCAGCTTTGACTAGTAGCCAACACTCATCAATCAATACCACCACCGTGACCATTACTTTTATAGCTCAGAGATTCTCAGAATTAGCTTCTTATCCCCCAAATCAACTGGGCAGCTTATATAACACTGGAAGTCTTACTAAGGCAAAGTTTCAGTAGAGCTGAGGAAAATATATTCTCAAGGAGCTCCATGTTTACCCAAGTAGAGAACATTTTTTGTCGAGAGAGATTACAGTAGATTTCTTATCAATTTACCTACAAATATACCAGACCATGAGAAGTCAAAGAAGCCATACAAACAATAGATTTTTCAGTTGCTCTACAGATTAAAGAACACTCGAGAAGATTTACCTGTAAATGCCAATTCTGTAGTCCTTAGATACAATGATTTAAAGTATTGGAGTTTTTTTGTTTGTTTGTTTTTGGTATCATCTGCACAAACTAACAATTAGGTGGAGAGATGCCCAAATGTGAGCCTGCCTCAGAAACATCTGAAAACAATGTGAACTACTCCTTAACCCCCCGCGAACCAGGAACTCTTCAGAACTGACCGATGATACACCTGTTTTTGCATCTGCAGGTGATTCTTTGGAGCAGAAAGGTGTGGGAATCTCTCTTAAGCGAGTTCAAATGAATATTTATGAACCTTTCAAGTCAGTCAGCTCTTGCTCTAAAAGAGCTGCCTGGTAAGTCTCCACGAAATTCGAACAGCTTCCTGCTATGCTTTCTTCCCAAGAGCATTCCAAAAACTCCGTATTAGGAGCTTTAAATCACATGGGGAAGTGATAAAGGAAGACAAAACTTTGGTTTGGGTTAGCTGGCGTTCTTTCATCTTTCAAGTGGCCAGCACACCGATGGCTGAACTTGGTCATTGTTGCTGCGTGAGTGTCTGCATGTTTCTCTGAAGTCTTTCGATCGGCTTTGGCTCCAGCACACAGCCCACTCCTCTTGCCGAGGGATAACCGAAGCATCTTGCTTTGCCAAAGATGGAAAGCGGCTGAACGGTTCAGAGTAAGCGCCCCATGAATAAATAGCTTCACTGAGTATTTATAGTTTGAACCGTCACTGCTTTGCGGGCATGTAGAGACTGTGTTTTTCAATCTCAAAACAAACATATCATCATGGTGAAACATCCCTCCTTATTATAACCCAGGAGATATGTGGAAGCACTACAACCAATACAAAAAAGAGTGTGTTTGCCAGTTGGTATTTAGCCCGTATTATATCAAATTGGAAATGGAAACTGTGACCTTGATGAAAACATTGAAATTCCAGTCAGTAGGATTAGTCATGCTTTGGGTGTATCAGGGTTAGATTTCAAACAGCAAGTCAAAGTTCCCTGAACTACCAGTGGAAGCAAGCATGCTCAAATTAAAATGTTTAAAGGAGTGGGCATGTTCTGAAGAGCCAAAACGTGGGTGAATAACATTTGACATTTGAAAGGCTGTGCTCTCAGCAAATGGTTTTCTCCCAGAGGAGAAACGTCTTACCAATATTTGCCTTATTGTGGTATCTAGCTTTCTTTGAAACGGCAGGCTGAATGTCCTCAGGGAAAAGGCAAGTTAATGAAAACTTCTTCAGCTTAACTCCTCACAGCCTGGGAACTGTTGTGATGCGATCAAGAGGAGCCGCCTGAGCTTCCAATCATAAAATAGTCATAGGAGTGGGAAAGGCATCCCCTGTGAATGGCTTCCTGACAGATCTGGGGACCCTCCCTAGGTGCTCATTCCCTGGGGGCCCTGGGGGCTTTTGACTTCCCTATTCATAGTTAATAAGCTCTCATTGTTTTCAGACGTTGGACCACCTTCCTTTGCTTTGTGCATTAGGACACTTGCCACTTTTATGATAAACAAAACAGCAAGTAGGTGAAAGGAGAGTAAGGAATCAAAATCTGCACTGTCACCCATATAATTCAGGAGACACATGAAGGGACAGAGAAACTGACAGCCAAAGAGAGAAACAGAGGTAATCTTGGCTAGGTCTTCTGACTTGTCTTCTTCTTTCTCAGGCCAGGTACATTGAATCTATCCACAAAAGAAAGTCAAGAACCAATTGTCCATCCAATCTACCATTGTAGTGTCTGAGAAGTTTTTCATTATTCCTTACTTCTTCCCCTTACTAGTCAGTCTATAGTATACATTTCCATAAAGAATCCCTAAGCAGCCTGATGCTGTGCATGCTGCTGACAGTGTTCAAGGGTGATTTGCATCCTGAGAAACAAGGATGCCAATTCATTAGGCCAGATTTCAGTTCATTAACACCTTTTGAAGATAGATCACAGAATTACCCTTACACATAAGTACCCCATAATGCTAAATGAAATTCCTTGGAATCTCTTCTGTCCATCATCTTTGTAACTCCCACCAAATGACTAGGTGGGATCATACAAACTAAGTGTTGAGGGTTCTTTCACAGGGATTGGTCCAGTTTGCCATTCCACTGTGGATAACGTGAGCCATCTCAGAAGTAGGAACACAGAGTGGCACACAGAGACACAGGCAGGCTGGCCCACAAAATGAGTACTTTGAGGCACAAGACTGGGTTATACAGTGAGCTGCCCTTTGGCCATTTTTCTGTGTCAACAGAGCTTTGGAACACTTGCCCAAACAGGCCAGAGGTCAAGGAACCATGTGGCTGAGGCTGAAGACCAGAGAAAAGTGTGCCAGCCTGCATGTCTGAGATGAGGCACAGAGGGGAGAAAGGACTATATTGTTAACATTTATGATCCTGACATGTTGTAACCTGTTAGATTCCCTAATAAACCCTGTAATTGTGAGTACTGTGTTGTCTGTAAGTTTTGGTTTCAATGGATTATTAAAGTCAACAGAGAAATAGAGTGCTGTTGGAAGGTTAGCATCTAGTGTCAAAATAGGGAAACGCAGGTTAGAGGGAAAGGCACGTCCGACGTCTGTCTTGTAGGAATCAGCCATGGGCTGGTGTGGAGTTGGCTTCTCCTTCTCCAGCTACATTAGAAGCTGGCCAAGGCTCACCACTCTTAAAACGAAAACAAACAAACAAAAATCTTGCCATTGGAATTGCGCCCAATCTGATCCCGCCACACTAAGGCAAAACACTAAGGGGTTGAATCAGAACAGCAAGGAAACGGAGCAGTGAGGTCCCCAGGGAATGTGCTGAAGGTGGACTTTGGGGCCAGGGCGTGGTGCTCCAACAGACTGGACTGGAAAACAGTCCTAAAGACCAGCAAACAGTCCTTGAATGAACTATAAGCTTTTCTTTCTTCTTGTGTTTTGTTTGGTTTGGTTTTTTGTCATTGTTTTGTTGTATATTGTTGCGTGGTTTTGCTCTGTCTTGTTTTTGTGCATGTTATTATCTC
>NW_022103920.1:74579146-74589421 GCF_000313985.2 Echinops telfairi
GATGTATGTATGGATTGTGGTAAGAGTTATATGAGCCCCTAATAAAATGATTTTTTTTAAAAACCTTGCCATTGAATCTATTATAACTCAAAAGTAAGCAATAGGACTCAGTAGAACTATCCCACAGGGTTTCCAAGCCTGCAGATCTTTACAGAACCAGACTACCATGTGGCTGAATGGCAGCTAGGTTCAAACCTCTGATGGGTCTTTCCGTTAGCAACCAGAAGTTTTGCCACCAAGTCTCCCATTGCAATCTCAGACTCTCAAAAACTCACTGCAGTGGAGTCACTTTGACTCAGAGTGGCCCCGTGGGACAGGGTAAAACTGTTCCTGTGCATTTTAGAGACTGTGACTCTTTACAGGAGTAGACCACCTTGTCTTTCTCCCAAATGCCATCTCATATTCATGAAAACACCATTTCTTTTAAGTTTCTGTGTAGTGATCCATACAGGTAGTCCCCAACTTACCACGAAGTTCTGTTCCAAAGCCTCCCTCGTAAGGCAGTTCTAACTTAAGCTCAATACCTCTTTTCTTTCTTTCTCTCTTTCTCAGTTGTATTGCCTTTTATTATCACTATCACTATAACTTCAATCTCTACTTGTTTTGGAGTCTTAGAAACATTATGTATAAACTTACAGATAGACTATAATGCATACATATATTGAAAATTATACAAATCATAAACATCTACTCCAACAAAGATAGGAACAGTCATACATTGCTGGTGGGATCACAGAATTGTACAGCCACTATGGAAAACAGTAGGGCTCTTTCGTAAATAAATGTGACTAGACCCACCATCCAACCCTGTCATCTTTCTACTTGGGGCATACCCCAAAGAAATAAAAATCAGATACATGCACATCCATGTGTATCGCAGTGCTATCTACAATTACAAAACGATGGGAAAACTGGAGGGCCCATGTGGAGGAATGGATAAGTATACTCTGCATATACACTGGAATACTATGCATCTCTAAGAAACAATAATGAAACCGTTGAACACTTCATGAAATGAGTGAAATTTGGAAGGCATTATATTACATCAGTTAAAGACAAATATTACATGACACAACTATTATAAAAGAAAAATTGTTCTCACACATCAACTAATTTCAGTAACTTTCTTGTAAAATCTCTGAGATTTTTCTATGTATAAGATCATGTCCTGTCTGAATACGGATATTTTTTAGTCCTTCCTTACTGACTTGGATGGCCTTTATTTCCTTTTCTTGCCTTATTGCTTTGGCTAGATATGCCATACAATATTGAATAGTGGTGGTGATAGTGGGTATTTTTGTCTTGTTCCTGTTCTCAAAGGGAATGCTTTTGATCTCTCTTCACTGAGGAAAATTTAGGGTGTTATCGAGAAATATATGAAAACAACACAAGAACACTATTCTAACAACCTGGCATTCTGTGATGCTCACCCTCCCGACACAATCGCTGAAGATATAATGGGTGCTAAAGCAAATGTGGTGAAGAAAGCTGATGGTGCCCGGCTATCAAAAGATATAGTATCTGGGGTCTTAAAGGCATGAAGTTAAACAAGTAGCCATCTTGCAGAGAAGCAACAAGTCCACATGGAAAAAGCCTGTGCAATCATGAGATATGGAATCAGGTAAAAGGAACTGAAAGACCCCAAATAAAAAACATAATTTTGAGAAAGAAAGGGGTCAGAGCAGAGACCCCAAACCATCTATAGACAATAGGATATCCCCTCACAGAAGGGTCACAAGGAAAGGATGAGTCAACCAGGGTCAGGATAGTACTGATGAAACACACATTATTCCTCTGATTCTTTCAGGCTTCCTCACACTCCCACCCCCCCACTCCCCACGCTATCATGACCCCAGTCCCGCCTTTCAGTTCTGGCTAGACCGGAGCATGTACACTGGTACAGATGAGAGCTCACAACACACGGAACCCAGGTCAGCTAAAACCCTCAGGAACAGATTTGGAACTAGTGATACCAGGAGAGGAGGGAGTATGTGGCGGGAGGAGGGGAGGAAGGGGGAACTGATCACAATGATCGACCCATAATCCACCCCACCCCAAGGGGGATGACAGCGGTGGGTGTAAGACATGAAAACAATAATAATTTATAAGTTAACAAGGGGTCACAAGGGTGGAAGGGGGGAGGCAGGGGGAAAAGCAGAGCTGATACCAAGAGCTCAAATAGAAAGTAAATGTTTAGAAAATAATGATGGCAACATATGTACAAATACGCTTCAAACAATTGATGTATGAAATGTTATAAGAGCTGTAAGGGCCCCAATAAAATGATTTTTAAAAGAAAGAAATATATAAAGAAAAGGCCTGAGTAGAAATACCCAGGGAAGATCCATTTGGATATTTATAACATCATTAGAGGGTCATGCTGGCTAAACATTTAATTAATTCACCCCTAATGTGATGGTTGGAACTGCTTCTCTTTGGTGAGGCCTGTGCTGTGTTAGCTGGTATCAATGATTTCATGAACCTTAAATGGTCCATAGGCCAGGCATTCCTCATCCATGCTCTACATTAACAGGAATTCTAAAAAGGACATCAAGTAAATAATACAATTTACAATGGCCCCTAAAATGATAAAATCTAGGAATAAATTTATTCAGGGATATAAAATACATACATATGAAAAACTATATTACTGGAAAAAAATAGAGAGACGTATGTAAATAGAAAAGCATACTATGCTCATGGATTGGAAGACTTTATATTGTGAAACTATGATTATTCAGACTCATTTTTATGTGCATTGCAACTAATCAACCTGGTACAGTCCCCTGACTTCTACATTAGACACTGTATCCTCTGATGAATTTCACTTTGACCCAGACCTCCTGCTACTGCAGGGTCTTGTGAAGTCAGAGTCCTTTGCCTTTCTTAGGGCTACTTAAATTCTGGATTAAAAATAGAATCAGCCCCACAAAACTTAAGAAGCTCTTCATCTGTTCCCCACCACATCTCTTCTCCAACTTCAGACATTGGGCTCTAGGTCAAAATTCATGTGGCTTTAGAATGGGGTGCATCTAAGCATTGACATACTGTGTAGAACCAGACTGCAACAGGAATTCGTTTCTGGTTCCACCCCATGGAAACACATGACAAACACATGGAAAAACAGAAAGGTTCCATCTTTTCCTCAGCACTGCTCAATTTCTCCACCAAGAAAAATTGACATCAATGTTATATTTTAGAAGGAACATTCTTTAGTTTTTTTCAGCTTCAGATGGACAGAGCATGTGCTTCATGCTTGGCTCTCTAACTCCAGGTGTTTGCACATTTCATTATAATACTTTGCTTTGTCTTCTCAAGCTGCCCTTTGAAGATGTCTGTTCAGCTCTTTCATTTCACCATTTCTTCTATTTGCTTCACTTACTCTACCTTGAAGAGCAAGTTCCAGATCTGACATCCAGTTCGATGCAATCTTGAGTATAGGTTGTAAGTACCTCTAAATGGTAAGCACATCTCTCCATGGTTGAGCTGGCATTAAATGTCTTTTTGTAGCTCAAAAGAGACTGATACAAGACACATTAACCAATTCAAAATACATACATCCACCCTGCCTCAATCACATAACAAAAGTGATCCATCTCAAAATGGGATTATAACTACAAGCATAGAGGTCAGGAATTTCAACACATATTCGGGGAAACACAATTCAACCCACAGCACTTGCTTGCTACTGGAGTAAACTGCTATGGTAAAGCTCTCCTATGGTCTGGGTGCTTGCCATCGAGTCTGTTCCAGCTCACAGTGGCCCTGTGTACAACAGAATGAAACACTGCCTGGTCCTGCACCAGCCTCACAATTGTTCATTGATTTGAACCCATCATTTCAGCTACTGTGTCAGTCTATCTTGTCAAAGGACTTCCTTTTTTTACTTCCCCTCTACCACGCATGATGTCCTTCTCCAGGGTCTCATCTCTCCTGACAACAAGTCCAAAATATGTGAAACAACGGCTCACCCTCCTTCTTCTAAAGTGTATTCTGGCTGTACTTCTTCCAAGCAGAGATTTTGTTGTTGTTGTTGTTGTTCTTTTGGCAGTCCAGGGGACTTTCACAGTCCCCTACACAGAAGCTTATATGGCAAGGAAGTGAGAATGATCTCAAATCAATATGTATCAAGCAACCAAACTTTCAATTCAACACTCCACAAGAAATTCATTTCCTTGTGAGTAAAATTAGAAATGAATCCTCCCCTAATCAAGTCTTGAGACAATTGTACTCTTGAACGACACCTTGCTTGCATCCTTGTGAAAACAGCTGAGCCAAACCACCCAGCTCAGACATGCATCAATTCTTAACCATATAAACTATGATATCACACATATTGTATTTTAAGCTACTACATTTGGAGGTAGTTTGTTACACAACGATGGATAGGTGAGGCACCAAGAATACTGCAAGTTTCCTAATTAATTTTCTAATAGCTTCTCCTAATACTTCAAAATAGTTTTCTAATCACACCTCAACTTCTACTCTTGACCCTCAGTAGTACAGGCAGCTCTATCCCTGTAAACAAATCTGATCAAGTTCTTCCTCAGTTTCAAAAGCCCAAATGGCTTCACTTTCTCTCAGAGTGGAAGTGAAGGTCTTCATTTGACCTGAAAGCGCCTGCCATCTTCCTCGGCTGTGATTTCCTAGCCTACTCCTCTCTCTCTTGCCTCCCCTTCACTGTGCTCCCACGGGCATCTTGAGGCATATTGAGGCTGCTCCTCAATATATGGGTGTGCTCACACACTGGCCTTTGCACTGGCTGTCCCTGTGCCTGAGGGTCCTTCACAGCTATCCACACATTTCTCTCCTAGGTGCTTCCTTCAAATGTTCCCTTCGCAGTGAAGCCCACCCCGGCCACTCTGCTATAAATGTCCATGTGCCCCACACATAAATGCCAGTTACTCTTTCCCCGCGCTTCCTTCCTGACCACCAAGACTTATACTTTCTAGCCTGGTGTTTATTTTACTGACTGATTGTGGCCATTGTTGAATGACTGTCACCACTGAAGAAATGTAGGCTCCTAACGCAAAGAGAACTCTGTCTTGTTCTACCCCTCTATTTTTAGAAAATGACAAAACGAGTTTCGAGTTCTCGGTAACAACCTAGAAAAAGTTTATTCTTACATTAAAATCATTCTAACCGTCTTTTAACATGTAAAAGGTTCATTAGATTTCAGTGAAATACATTACTCTTTATTATGATTCTTTATGTTGAAGTGGTCAATAAGATTTTGCAATGCCCAGGTCGCGTGTACAGCAAGCAAGCAAATAAAGGTAAATTACACCTACTGGGACTGTCCACGCAATATGGATGATTCAGGCCACCTGCCACTAGTAAGTCAACTCACAGGACAGGTGCAGAGTAAAGACTACGAGTTGTGTTGAATATGGTATTCACGGAAGCAGAATGGGTGCAGGCTGACAAGAACTGTCTCCTCACACAGAGAAAGGAGAGGCTTATTCTATACATTAGGAAAGCAGAGGCCTTAGATGGGTAGCAGTCATAATCCAGCACTAAGTCTCAGGGTCTCGGTCAGGAAATGCTGCTCTTCTTTCGGATGCTGCCTTCTGCTCTGGATGGTGGTGGGACGATGGGCAATGTATCTGGAATTTTTTAACAGGACTCAAAGGAATGAGTTTCAGTCTTGTTAGTCTTTAGCCAGCATTTCCGGTCTTCTGTTTCAAAATTACAAATTAATTATCTGGCTCAATTTTTACTAATACAGAAACTGTAACAAATTAGACTTACATTATAATAATTTTAATAATTCTTAGCCCACTCTTCATTTATTTTACTATGAATCTATTTACATCTCTTTTACTTAAATCATTTCAATAAAAGTTACCTAACTCTAACTTCCAGAAGAAAACATCAAAGGCAAGTTAATCAATAATAAAGGCAAGTTGATACACTCTCACCAAAACCACAAAGTGCGATACAAAGACAGCAACAGGCTGGAGCTCCAACAGTTCCCTGGGGACTGATGTGATAGCAAGACCATCTTCCCAAGGGCCTTCTCTGAAGGCATCATCTCATTAGGATGACAAGGGGAAGATAACTGAAAAATCAAAAACATTGATCTAGTCTAAAAGCATGACTATATTTTCTACATTAGCTCTATCAAATAAAACAATAGCTCCCAAGTTAAAATACGTGCTGCAATAAGACTGTCTGGCCGCCAACTGTGTTTAGACTGTGACATTCGTCTTGACTACATGGGAGTATGAAATAATTCAGAAGCAACCTTTATATTTATCAGGCCCTTGATTGTTAAGCAGTAATTCTATTTCTTTGTTCAGTTTTATAGGATTATGTCATACCTTGGTCCAAAACCAATTGCCTGGTAACAAAAGCAGGATTCAACTTGTCAGGAGCCCCAAAATAAAGACTGCTTTATTCTGCTCACTTCCTTCTGGATGGAAAGATCTCCCCTCAGCTGTGGTTAGGCAGCCTCTGTGTGCAAGCAAGGGTGGTTTCTTTTACCTCCAAGTGGGCGAAGGGCAACTGGTCCCCACTGTGTGTGTTCATGGGCTGCAAAGCTGAACAGTCCCAAGCAAAGCAACACATTTGTGTTTTGATGCTGGAAACTTGGCATGTTAGCTGTCCCTCCACCCTTCCTGCCCTGCCCTTCTTACCCAAGTGCAAAAGTCAGTGTGCGCGCACACACACACACACACACACACTTAATGTGCTGTCATAAAGCTGCCTGTGGATTTCTTTGCAACTTAACCGCTGCATGACAGTAAGTGAAATGCAGAGAAAAAGCAAAACTGAGCATTTTGTGTTTGTTTTTAAAGCAATGTAAATGATTTCCGGGTCCAGCCAAGTCACCATACATAACACTCACCCTCCCACCCCCACCCCCACCCCCACATACAGATATCTCTGAGCGTTTTTAGCAAGACAGCAGGCTTGTCCCCAGAGAGCTGCTTCTGAACATCTGCGTCACATGGAGCCTGCACGTGTCCGGGGCTACCCTGTCCGGTGGGCCTGCCAATGGGAATTCAGGGCCCTGCGCATGCGCTCCTGGCCCGACGCCCCCACCTGTCCAAGGAGTTAGTCTCCAGGCTGCTGGGTAGCCTCGCCCAGTGGTCCACATGTGACTGAGGGAACATGAGAGACGGTGAAGAGGGAGGCAGGGCTTGAGGGAAATGAGCAGTCTCCATCCTGCCCTGGAGAACACACCTCTCCCCTGACTGCTGGAGAGAAGGCAGTTCCAGTGACTCCGCTGGCGCTTGTGTTTGTTGGACACTGTCTTTTCTTCCAGGAACAGTCCTCACCTCAGAAATACTCACTGAGAGCCTGGTCTGGGTGCGGGGTGAGAACACAGCAGCAACAAAGGCAGCCCTTGTGAAGGATTAACTGAGCGGTTAGGGGCAAATGCCTGGGTTCAAACCACGGCTCTGCCACTTTCATACTGTGCAGCTTTGGAGAAACTGGTTTAAGTTTTGGTACCTTCTGCTCTGTCAAATGGGAATAAAGATACTATCATCATGGAAGTTACATAATCTAGTGTCAATTTGGGACTTGAGAGGATTAAGAGTGAAGCGGTGGAGTCTAGTCTGTCAATTGGGTCATAGTGAACGAGGCCTCTGTGTGGGCATGCCCTTCTCCTGAGGATTCTGGGAACTCCGGTACTTCCTCCTTGAGGCGGAAGACACCCTTGCTTTCTGCTCACTACCTGGGAGACATTGCAGCTAACAAGACACATGGAACTACTCTAGTGCCCTGAGCTGGAGAAGCCATGTGGACCAACCCTAATGCAACCAGACCTCTAAAGCCAGAGAAGCCACGTGGAGACCCCTGCCAGCGCTGAGATGCTTACAATGCCACTGGATCCAAAGACTTCCACCACTGGCCTGTGATCAACCTGCATTCAGCATCATTGCATGTGTTTTGTAAGTCTGAAGAGGACTTTATAGATTGGTATTGGACATATGGGCTAAGATCGGACTTATGGGCTTGGACTGGACTGTGTTGGGATGCTATCTTAATGTACAATTACCCTTTATATAAAAGCTCTCTCTTATACACATATGAATGTCTATGAATTTGTTTCTCTAGTCTACCCAGACTAACACAATCAATCTCCAACGGCTTTTGTAAAGTCAATTAATTCAATAATGTTGAGTGCTTTAGTACATTGGCCTGCTCATAGTAAATGTTTGATAGATGCTAGTTACTATCAACTATTATTGTCACTATCTGCTGGTTACCATACTAGGTGCTGATTGAGCAGCCGAGAACAAAACATGTGGCTCCAGCCAATTTGAAACATGTATGCTACTGAGGGTGACAATCAATGGACAAATAATCAAATGAATGTACACAGTATGTTAGATAATAAGTGATACAGAGAAAATTAAAGCAGAGGGCCAAGGAAATTAAGTAAATCCACATTGAAGATTAAAGAAAGGAAACATCATTAACCAAGAAAGCATATATTCTTCTCTTGAATGATAGCCCTCCGTGACCAAAGAGCAGAAGAGAATCACCCTGCTCCCCCCAGATACTTGATGCAACAGGAAGCAGCCCCTTGAACGCATGTCTGCTCAATTCCAGAGGCTTGTGGGAATTGAGAAAAGTGTCCTTCACTAATTTCCCTGAGAAGACCATTACGGATGCCATTCAGCATATCCAAATTGGGTCTCCTTGCCATTTCAGGACACCACAGTTTCAAATGCCCAACCTAGAATGTGTCGTGGCTGCCATTGTTTGCAGATGTCAAACAGCTTCCCAACTGGTGGCAACCCCACGTACCGCAGAACAGAATGCTTCTCATCATGCACCATCTCCTTGAGTCATTGTGCACCAGACCCTTGTAGTTTATAGGGGTTTCAGGGGCTGATTTTCAGAAGTAGGCCCTCCAGGCCTTTCTTCCCAAGTCTGCCTTCGTCTCAAAGCTCCACTGACATCTCTTCAGCATGGGAGCAGAGGTGCATTGACCTGGCATTGGGCTCGGCAGTCAAGCACAGTCTTGACTCCTTTGACTTCATTCATAATAACCCGAACTGATTGCCATTGGGGCGACTCTGACTCCTCTCAAACCAAAGGGGCAGTTCTGAGACTTTGTATCTTTATGCGAGTAGGCAGACAGCCTCCTCTTTCTCCAGTGAAGAGGGTAGTTGGTTGAAACTGCTGACCTTGCCATTAACAGCGTCATGTGTAACCCATTTCGTCACCAGGGTCCTGCTCGTGGTAAAGTGTCGGTCAAACTAGGATCCATGAAAGTCACCACACTGCATCGTCACACCGCCTTGCACAAATATGAGAGCAAATGCTGCCCTGTGTGGGAATCACCACTGCAAGCTGACAAGGAGACTCGGTGACTACATGCATAGTGCACCTCGTTGCTCCTATCAATAGAATCCCCAGAGTGGATCTTTCCGTGGCTTCCATTTAATTAATTATTAAATGGAAACCTCAAAAGCAAGAACTCACCCAATCATAGTTTTATTTACCTCCCTCACCTGCTGTTTGCTCTGGGTTTATTTAAGCCCATAATCATGTCTCTTGTGATGAAGGGTTTGACTTGCTTTGTGGTCACATATGGAAAATATTGCATGCCCACATCAAATGCGACTGTGGTCTCCCTGAGTAGAAACTGATGCCATTTCCTCAGAAGTAGACCATGTCGACCCTGTGGGTACGAGATGTGAGTCCACAGGGAGCCCTCAAGAGGAAAAAATACTTCAAGGGTCCACAGAGAGGGAATAATTGCCTGGACCTTTCATAGGACTTTGTAGTCATTGCTCACCACTACAAAAGTAGAGCTGAAGAGCAAAAAAGGTGCACTAATTTGATTTGCAATTTTGTCTTTGTTCCAGGGATTGTTTTGCTTTCTCCATGGAAGAACATGAGAGAATTCTTCAACACTTACTCAAAACCCCTGTGAGTTGTAAACTGAGGAGGAGCTACAAACAGAATCCTCTCCAGATTCAAGGCAGGTGGTATGGCCTGGGACCAGTGTAGTCCACAGGACCCCATTCTGAGAAGGACCCTGCTCAAGAGGCCTAATGTTCCTCAGTTACCACCTTGAATTTCTGATAAGGTGAGCCAGGAATTTGCATGAGTGATTTGGAGCCTCAGCTCAGAGATAACCCTACCCCTCTTACCTCCCCACCTGAGCTAAATGGTTCTCAGTCAGTTGCCCCTGGCCCCATTCAGCCTCCCACTCCCCAAAGTTTTACCCACAGTGAAAGGCCCATATTCCACCATTATTCTCAGCCTCTGAATGTAACTGGGCACAGAGAGGGTGGAGGTCAGAGTTCT
>NW_022103920.1:74590220-74591586 GCF_000313985.2 Echinops telfairi
GAAAAGGAAACTCATGGGGTTGGCATCTGTGAGGATCTGTGCCCTAAGAACACAACAATCAATATCAAGTAAAAATACCTCCACATGAAACGCGTCGCTTCGTGGGAAGAGCTGGAAGGAATCATGTTAAGTGAGGTAAGCCAAACTCAAAAGGACAGGTATAACATGAGTCCCCTGAGGTAAGTACAATCAGCACGGCAGGAAGAGAAGAGACACCTATCTCGCAATAAATGGGTGGAAACATAGTTAGTTGCGGGGAGGGCAGACCACACCCAAGGAGGTACATGAGAGTCCAACATAAAGGAAGGGGAGGCAGGTGGAGGGAAAATCAGGGTGGGGAGAAACTGAGTTGATGGCAGGGGGGTGGGGGGGAACAGGGCACTAATCCACCCAGGGGGAGAGTATTGGTTGTGTTCCCACAGAACTGGAACGTGCATACAGACCCCACCATGACACACCAAACCAGGAAGGCAACGTAACGCATGGAATCCACAAAAAGACTGAACCATACGCCCGGCCCTAACCAGAAACAACCCGACCCCCACCATGGAAGGGAGTGCCACATAAAATGAAAATAGGTTGTCTGGTGTGGGAAAGGAACTGACCTACCACCCCACACCCAGAAGGAAGCTGAAGCAAAGGAAGGAGGAGGAAGGGAGTGGAGCACACCTGCGCCCACCAATCTCAGAGGACGATAGCCCGACTCGGAGTGCCCAATGCACAGAGGGGACCATATGGCCAGCCCCACTGTGAGATGTGACATCCTGCACTGACCCATGGCCCTACATAGGACAGCACCAGAGACACAGTGTGCAATGTGTGACTGAGCTGACCCCACCACACTGAGGCAAAACACTGGGGGTGTGCAATTGAGCAGCAGGGGAAGCAGAGCTAGGAGGTCCCGAGGGTGTATAAAGGATGGACTTTGGGGCCAGGACGTGACACCCCATCAAACTTGTCCGGAAAACACTCCTAAAGGTCAACAAGCAGACCTTGAACTATTAACAGGCTTTTCTTTCTTTTTTTGTTGTTTTGTTTTTAGTTTCTTTGTTTTCTTCTCTTCTTTTAAATTTTGTATGTCAGTGGCTTGTTTGTTTGTTAGCTTGTCAGTGTTGCTGCTGTCATCTCCATGGTCTTATGTGCCACTTTGGTGCTGCCAAAGCCCGCCCCAATTTTATGCACATATTACTATAGCTGCAGGTCCATCTAGATAAGATAGGCTGGATAAACAATGTGAGAAGTAAATCAAGGGACCAACAGTCAGGAGGGAAATGAGAGTGTGGGAAGTGGGGGAAGGGCGGAGGTGTTGGCCAATCCAGGGACAAGGGAACAGGAGTGGTTCAAAACCAGTGGCAGGGAGGTATGG
>NW_022103920.1:74592871-74609596 GCF_000313985.2 Echinops telfairi
GGAAAATGTGGAGCTGGTTCCAGGAGCCCAAGCAGAAAGCGAGTTTTGAGAGTGATGAGGGCAATGAATGTATAAGTGTGCTTTACACAATTGATGTTTGTGTGGATTGTGATATGAGTTGTATGAGCCCTGATAAAATGATTTTTAAAATTTTCATCTAATTGAGAGACTGTTGAAAAAAAAGGTTCTATTTTTATTACTTTAAAGCACTTTCTTTTAACCAGGGTCCCGCACATGTTTCTTTTGAGCCTCAAAAATTATGTACCTGTCCTGCCTAGAGTGTGGTCCAAGCCTATGCTAGGCAAATGTGGGCTGGAGGAGTTCAAACTCAAGCTCTGGGCACATGCTTGTACCCACCATACACCAGATGCACGATCTGCTTCCATTTAATATTTAATATCTCTGCTTCTACTTTTCATTTATAAAATGTAGATCATAATGCCTTACAGTGCTCTTGTGAAGACAATATGATTTATAATATATACATAAGGCCTAGGTTAAAGCAACGCTCCCTCACGTACTAAGTAAAGCCAAGATTTGAAAGCAACCTTGTGTCACCCCCAGAGTACCTGGGTGATGCAAATCATTAAGTCCTGAGCAAGGAGCCAAAAAGCACTGGATGATTCAGACCCACGCAGAAGTGCCTCATAAGAAAACTCTGGTGACCTATTTCCAAAAGGTCACACTGGGAAACCCTATGGAGCTCAGTGGTCCACTACACACATGGAGTCATCATGACTTGGCGTCGGCTGGAGAGCAACAAGCTGGTCCCATCAGGCCTGCAGCTGTGCAGAGTGCACCATGAGGAGACATCTGGGGATGATTGTAAAACATTGAGCCCCATCTCTTCAGAAGTGTGCCATAGATGGAACCCTTTTAGGGACAAGTTAGTAACAAAGATCCATTTGGTGGTTTACACAATATCTGACCCAGAACAGATTCCCAAACAATGTTTGACTAAAATTAGTACTTAACACTCCCCACCCCACCCCCCCAAAAAAAGTATGCCCAATGGCAGAGCAAAGTAAACTCTCAACTGATTTTGGGGTGATAAGTGATAGGAGGAGCATGTTGGAATCTTAGGGAAAGAAGATCAGCCAGAGGTTGCAATTTCTTTAAGGTTTTAATTTATCTTAAATAATCCTATAAATGTGGTCTCCTAATCCAAATGTGGCAAAGCTTCATCTTACCTACTTTGGACACGCTATCAGGAGAGGACAGTCTTTGGAGAAGGACATCGTGCTCGGGAAAGTGGGGGAGTGACGGAACGAGGAAGGACCTCCCTGAGATCACCTGATACCCCCAGCCCAGGCACAGGAGCCTCTGTGCAGACAGCGCAGGGCCCGCGGTGTTTCCTCCTGTCGTGCCCGAGGTTCGGCCGCTCTGGGTTGGAACCCACTCCGTGACACCTAACGACCAAAGCAACAATCCAAATGTCAACTTTTTGAAAGTGAAAAACTAAAGTCTTTTCGAAATGGAGGAGCCCTGGTGGTACAGTGGGTAAGCACTTGGCCGCTAATCAAAAAGGTCTACTGGGATTCGAACCCACCAGCTCTTCTCTGGAAAAAAGATGTAGCAGTCGGCTTCGGGAAAGACTCACAGTCTTGGAAATGCTGTGGAGACACTCTGCTCTGTCCGCAGGTCACTGCGGGTCAGAATTGGTTCACTGGCAGTGGTGTGGTGTCGATGAGTTTTCTCAAAACACTTGAATACATTCCATGAAGCTATGCCAGAGTGACGGCTTGGAACTTCCCCTAAATGACCACCAACTAGTCCAGGTTGCCAACCATGGGCCTCGGGTATTCAAGCATGGGATTCCGAGAATGTTCCTTCTATTTACTACAGTTCCTTACCCAATCACATCCATCAACCCAACCCTTCAGACACCCCCATCAACGATTCATTGTAGATGAAGCTGAAAGGGCCAAGGGGTTCTTCGGAACTCCTAATTGCCCATTACAGCAGAGCTCGTCTGTGCACTGATTACATCATATCAGATAAGCAGAGATCACCTTAGGAATCTGGGAGACTGTACCCAAACCATGCTGGTCATCCCAGACAGGCTCGGGCCATTTCTGCGAACCTGCCATCTCTGAGGGGCTCTCACGCTCCCTCGCAGAAGGGTGGCCCCATCAGACTTCTCCAGCCCTTCACATTGTGACCTCGCCTGCTTTTCTAATTTCATTTACTCCCCTTCTTACCATTCTCCTGCTTTCTACGCTCTCGCCACGCTGAGTGAACGGCCAGCCATCGAATGGGTCATGTTCTTCCAGCTCAGAAACCTTGCATATGGCGTGTCTCCGGCTGGAAATGCCTTCTGGCTGCTGCCCTCTTGCCTGCCTGTGCCTTCCGACTCCTTCCGCAAAACCAAGCAGTCTTGTTGCCAGGAAGCTCGCCTGTTCCTCTGGGCAGTCGGTTTCTCTCCCTCCCTAACCCGGACAGGTTATTGGCGCTTTCGGACACTCGGGCTTCCCCCACCCCCACCCCTGATGGAAATCATCTTTCCTTATTTTCAGTGTCACTGTGAATTAATGAATGGAAACCAACTGTACAAAGCAGTGCTGATGTAGCAAATGAAAACGAGATGCTATTTATGTACTGTAACCATTCACTGTATTGTAATGATGTATCCACATCTCTGCTTTTCCTGGTCATCTGGGAACTCAAGCCCATTGTTTGGTTTGGTTTGATTTTTTTTTTCTTTTTGGAGAGATCAGTTATATTCCTGGAAATGATTGAACTTCCATGATGTGCTAAAATGATTTGTAGCCAGGCGGCTGGCAGAGCTGCTGTCTCTCAGTGAGCAGTACTCTCGTGGGGACTTTGTCTCCCATGGTACACCTAACTCGAGGTCCTCAACCCATTTCTCCTTCCTGCTGTTCTGGCCAGAAATTCATCTCAGCACTGGTAACTTCACTCCCCACTTCTGCCTTCCTCCAAGACATCTACCATCAAATAGGGTTTTGAGTGGGACGCAAGGAGTCGATGAAGTTGCCACAGCGCCTTCTCCTTCTCCCCAAATCCTTACCGGGAGGCGGGTGTCAAGACTGCCGATGTGCAGGAAAGACAGCTGGACGGAGATGAAAACTCGCCCCCAGACCTACCACCTCTTCCACTCGGCCTTTCCAGCCAGTGAAGGTCTGCGGTGGAAGCAGTCATTCAGCGGAAATGGAGCTGCAGAAGAACGTGTGCTCGGTCCGCTCCAGAGTCTAACTGCTCCCATCACCAACTCTTGCATTAAAAGCACTCTGTTATGGTCACGACCCACGGCCTAACATCTTTGGAGTCTGGTAACTGAAATAAGCCATGCAGCAGCACGGACCTAGGGCATGGAAAACACGCTGTGGGAGTTGTTGCTGTTGTGGTGGTTAGGTGCCGTCAAGTTGGTTCTAACTCAGGAAGACGTGATGTACAACAGAATGAACTACCTCCTGGTCCTGCAGCAGCCTCGCAATTGTTAGGTTTGAGCCCACTGTTGGAGCCACTGCGTCCATCCAGCTCCTGCACAGCCTTCCCGCTTCCCCTGTCCCTCCACTTCGCTGAGCACGATGCCCTTTTCCACAGACGAGTCTCTCCTGACAGTCTTTCTGAAATACGTGAGACCACGTCTCTCCATCCTCATTTCTAAGAGACGCATTCTGCGTGGACTTCCTCCAAGATAGGTTTGTTCTTCTGGCGGTCCACAGCACCTTCGATCTTCTTCGCCAACACCATGATTCAAATGCATGGACTGCAAAGCAGCAAAGGATGTGTGGCTGTCTCCATTTCTGCCACACTGGCAAATTGCTGGGGCAGGTGAACGAACTAACTAAGATCTAACTAACTAAGAGCTCCATCTTAAGTAAGAAGGAGAGAATCATTCAGTGCTTAACTGCCTGAGTCTAGACAACTCACAAGGGAGGCAGAGAACACTCTGGAGTCAACTCCAAGCAAGTTGAGATTTCTCAATAGCCAACTGTCAGAATAACCACTCACTGTATCCCCCCCACACCCCGCAGTGACCAATGACTCTCACTCACTTGAGGTGTGATACAGCAGCAGAGAATTCTAAATATTCCTGACACATTTCCAGCTAAATGTAATAACACAAAAGCAACAAGGGAGCAGCAGCAACCGAAGCAATAAAAAGAGTGTCACCTTTTCCAGATTATGTGGTTTCATGTTTCTCAAACCTGGAATTCAGGCACCTGCACCAGAAGTTGCTGGAGAAAGGGTGGAGGGCAGAGGGAGGCACTTTGTTAAAAATTCAGATTCCTGGCTTCCTTCCATTAAGTCTGAGCCTAAGGGGAGGTCATTGAATCTGTACTTCTACAAGCCCTCTCATTGTTTCTCACAGTAAGGTGTGCAGGTCATTCTGATGAGCTTTCTGTGTTTATAGGCATCAACTGGGTTCCACTTAAACATCCAGATTCTCTGGCAGCCAGCCCCTCCCATTCCCAGAGATTCTGGATCACTGGATCTGGCAGGGAGCACAGATGTCTGCATTTGGACAGGCAGCCTGACCCAAACTCTACTGAGGGCAGTTCCCATACCTATTCCTTGAGAAATGCTAACATAAACATAAGTAAATAAAGCCAAGCATCTTAGCTTAATATCTTACAACACTCACAATAATAGTCAACAATTTTAATAGCCAACTAATGTGCAATAAATACCCACCATGTGCAAGGGTGGTGTAGTGGGCTATGTGTTGGGCTGCTAACCACAAGGTCCGCAGTTTGAGACTACCAGTCGCTCTGCAGGAGAAAGATGGGGCTTTCTACCACTGGAAAAACTTAGAGCCTCAGAAACTCACAGAGGCAGCTCTACCCAGTCCTAAAAAGATGCTATGAGTTGGCATCAACTTGATGGTTCACTTACTTACACTGCCATCGAATCGATGCCAACTCACAGCTACCCTGTAGGGCAGGTAGAGTTGAAGGTCTCTCCAGGAGGAGGAAGCCACGTCTTCCTCCCACTGCGTGGCTGGTGGTTTTCAACTGCTGTCCTTGAGGTTTGAAGCCCAAGGCATCCTCACGGTGCCCCCAGGGCTCCTTGCAGTGAGTTTGCTTGGGTTTTTTTTTTTTTGGGGGGGGGGGGTGTTGCTGTTGTTGCATTCTGAGTTTATGTCAAGGGGGGTGTCTGATCCCCAAAAGATTCACAAAATCTTGGAGGGTTGCTATGTGTCAGGATCCACTAGCAATGGGTTTGGGGGTGTGCAGGGGAGTTTCAGGGTGGTGTCCATGGTTAATGTGCTCGGCTGCTAACTGAACTGCTTGGCAGTTCAAGTCCATCCAGAACACTCTCCTCAGAAAGGGCTGGCAACTACTTTCAAAAGATCAGCCACTGAAGTGCAGAGCCATACGAAGCCGGGTCCTACTCTGGCACACAGGAGATTATCTGACAGTCAGAGTCACCTCATTATAACGGGCGGCCTGTGGTGTTGTTATTGGTTGTTAAGTCTCATTCTCCTTCTTACACCTGTTGAGTTTAATGTGGCTATCTGCACATCCACTCTTCGATTATGTTTATTGCAGGACTGAGGACATGATAGTAAACACGTTTAAGCATCTCTGCATCAAGAATCCCTTCTGTTGCTTGTGCTGTCAGTTTCTGACGCCATAGCAGCACTGCCTGCACATCTTCCTGGCATTCCACCACGAGGGCCGAGGGCGAGCGGCATGGAGTTGCATTTCTCTGGAGCCTCAACCATATTCATCACCAGATCATACGTTTAAGTTTGGGGTTTGGAGTCTGCCAGTGCTGAGGGCCGAAACCTGAGACAAAGGCCCTCTTGGGTATTTCCAGGGCCTTATATGTGTTTGTGGGGCCCCATGAACCTCAATATAATCACTACATACCTCAGCACCTTTCAACATCTGATTTGTGTAGGCAGTCAGTGGTAAAGTATGTTGCAAGTAATTCATCATTAATGTGAAAGTATCAAAGTTTTTAAAGCAATGGGCACTTTTGAAAAAATGGAGATAAATCATAGGGATATAAGTAGCAGTCTGTTTTTCCACTTGCATTTTGGTGTTCGCTGGAACAGGAGCTGAAGGAATGAAGATTTAGCTCTTCCTGAAAATCGTCTTTAGTGATGATTACTTCCATGAGTTCATGTCACACATGTAAACTGCAACGTGCATGTGTGATGTGGCGGAAAACCAGGCTGAGAACCACTTATCCAAACCACAACCACATTCATCATCGCAGCAAACAACCCCATGTGTTTTCCCACCAACCAGGAAGTAAGCATCCCAAGAACTAGAAACATGATTTCCCTTTGCCTTCTCTTGATCCGTGGTCTCAAGTGACGACAAGGAATGTGGCGCAGGTAGGGGCTTTCTTCCTTAGGCAGGCTCTCTGATTTAGAGGGGAGGGAGATCTGATGAGGGACACAGAGCGAGAACAACATGTCTGAGACAGAGAGACATTTTATCTATTCATTTTCTAAACGATCAACAGAGCCAAGTGATAAGGTGGGACTCTCCCCTTTGCATCAGCGAGCAGAAAGGACTCATAAATAATCATGGTGGATCTGGAACAAGAACAGCAAAAGAGAAAAAAAAAATCGATTGCCTTTGAGTGAGTTCCAATTCGTGGAGACCCCGAGTGTTGAAAAACAGAACTGATTTCTGCAGGTCTTCCAACTAATGGCCTTGAGAAAACAAGACAACCAGGCCTTTCTTTCAAGACTCCTCTGGGGAACTTGGACCCAACAATCTTTCGGTTAAGAGTCAAGGTTCACACCTCCCCCTGCATCCTATGGTGGAGCTTAGAACAAGGACCACGCCCGTCTCCGCCTCACAGCCGACAAGACACAGGAGAAGCCCCAACAGGTGTGCCAGGAGGGAGCATCGCAGCGAGTGGCTGGGTTTGTTTCTAATGAAGTCTTTACAGAAGCAGATTTCTCCACAGATCTTTCTCCCAAAGAGCAGCGGGCAGGTTAGCAGACCAGTGCTTAACCACTGCACCACTAGGCCTTTGGGTGATGGCATTTACAGGCTTCCCAACAAAAGAGTTCACAATAATGAATTTCTGCAGGATAGAAAACATTTAGGTGTGGAGGCTATGTAGCGACTAGCTTAGTTTTTGGTTTTCCCCGTATGACTTGAAGCAGAGCCATGGGTGAGCAGTGACTTGCCCACAGTGATCTCTAAGGTGGAGAATTCGGGGAGCAACCTGCCAAAGACTCCCTTTTTCCCTCACAGAGCCCCAGGGCTGGGACTTCAAATCTTCAAGAAATGGGATTGCTTGTCCGGTGACCAGAATGAGTGTCCAGTCTCAGAATTTCAACTCATAGATCTTGGGCTACATAATTATGCAACCGTTAACGGATGCCGAGAAACACAAGCATCTTGGAGATGGTCTAAATCCCTAAGTCACCGACTGTGAGCAATCGAGGTCTACAGTCACGACAATGGCTGCTCCGGAGCACGTGAGCCAACCGAAGGGATTCGGTCTTGTCGTTTTTCCCTGCCAGTGAGCAGGCATGCCTCAGAAACTCTCCTCACCAGAAAAGCGGGGATGTGCGTGCAGTCTTTTTACACATGAAAGTCAGTAAAAGTTCCTTCTCCAAGAAAATCAAAGCAGGGAACCCCAGGCTTCCTCATTTCTCCTACACAACCCCGCTCCCGGCGGGGTGCCCACAACACGAGGAAATAAAGACTCAAGCACAGCTCGTGCCCCAGTCTGTGTTGTTCCCATTCATGGGCGGCAGGAGAGATGTGAGGCAGACCCAATGCCACGGCTCAAAAGCCAACAGACACGCAGCTCCGAAGAGAAATCCTGCCTACAGGCTTCCTGCCAACACCGCCACATCTTGCGCAATTTGAAAAACCATCGTCATCACAATTGTTCAAAGACTATCTTTTTTCCTTCTATTTTTCACATAGATCATTTTCAGCAAAGTCAAAGCATGAACCGTAATTAGAAAGGCTCGTCCCATGGGCTTCTGGTTCCCTGGGTTTGAGGAGGAAACTGATTCCTTCCTGCGGAGAGGCCAGAGCTCCGAGGGAGACCTGCAGTCCCAGTGCTTCCTGGGGGGAGTGAACGCAACACCGTCCTGCGGATTCAGACCTTCAGTTCTTTGACCTTCCTGCCTCCTCTGTGGCGGTTACTGAAACGAAACCTTCATCTCCACCACTCTTGGAAAAAAGAAAAGAAGAGCCTATCTTTAGGACCTTTACGTTAAACTCTCTAAGAAGAGGTGGGGGCTTCGTCAGCATAGAATGGCTACAGGGAATTCAGTGTCCCCTTCAGTGGATTCTGAAAGGAGAGCCCAGGATTGAGGACAGGCTGGTGAGTCAGGACACTGGGGAGAAGGGAGTACGCACCTTGGAAGCAGAGGAGAAGGCTTTGGGAAGCTAGAGTGCTGGCAAGGTAAAGAATGGGGCTGCCATCTGTGCTATTTAGGGTGGGAAGTACTTTACCTATGAGAGGGCCTCAAAAGGCTTGCAGAGAAATAGAATGAAAAAGAATCCTCTCCCCCCAATTCCTTTAAACACTCTCATACATGATATGTTTAATCCTCCCAGTTAACCTATGAGCAAATGATGACTGCCTTCCCTTCAGACTGGAAAAATGAGGCATAGAGAGCTTGCATGCTTTCCTGGTTTTCCTTCGTTTGCTTGTAAGGTGCGATGAGGCTATCTGTGAAAGAGTAAACCAGAGATCGATTATACTCACGTGCCACAGAAGAGCCATTCAGGCAATGTCCGATCACCATAAGGCCGTGACCCCGTCAGGTTGAAATGGAATTGAGGAGTCCTCATCAGAGAATGGGACATGGGACACAGAGTCATCCCCCACGGAACGCTTGTCTCCCCCATATCTTTCTGTTCAAGGGGCCAGGGCTGCCAGGCATATCTCACACCGAGCCTAAGTCACCCGTAGTACAGATGGGAGCTGCAAAGGGTCTGTGGGAAAACTCCATGACCTTTACATTTCATTTCACCCTGAACTTTCTGCAGTCCTCTCGTCTGTCTTGGTAGTCAAAATAAACACCCATGCTACTGGTTTATACATGCACTGTACTTAGAGGCCAATTACCCAAAACAATGCCCCATAAAAAGTAAACGGGCTTACTTTTGCTTCCTTATGAATCTGCAGTGA
Source organism: Echinops telfairi (assembly GCF_000313985.2). NCBI lineage: Eukaryota > Metazoa > Chordata > Mammalia > Afrosoricida > Tenrecidae > Echinops > Echinops telfairi. Next base: position 74,601,965 of record NW_022103920.1, read on the forward strand.
ATGGTTTCACCGTGCACATAAAACTACACGCTACAGATTAGTGGCAAGGCTTTGCCAGTGTACCAGGTCCTTCGTCGCCCTCCACATTGTAAATTTGAAAACAGCTTTTGATTCTTTGGTGCTGGAGGGTTGAAAGAGAGGGAGATGCGGTCGTCCCTAGAAGTAGAATCAGTGATGTGGTGAGAAGAATGTAACATTGGGAACTAACTGACTACACTGCCCTTTCTATCTAAAACGCCTCACACGCCACGATGGATGCTTCCACTTGAAGGGAGCAGCATTCTTTATTGTATGCATTGGGTGTCTCTTGCATGCTATAGCTTTATTTCTGTTTTTGCTTTTGTTTTGTTTTTCTTTTGAAAATTTACCCACAGCCTGGGTGATGGTCCCCAAACACAGCAGATCCACGGCAAGTGATAGAAGTAGCAAGAAACCAGGAAGAAATGTCCATTTGGAAATGAAACAAAAGGCTATTAAACAACACAAAGGTGGGAAATCAGGGGGTGCCATCGCTCTTGGTTTCTTCCAGTTGTCGGACCTTAGATGGCTGTTGATCAACTTTTAAGCCTCTATTCACTACTCATCAGAGTGGGGCGTGGAACATTATTTTTGGTGAAGTACATTATGCCAACTAACCTTTGGAGCTCTGCACAAGGTTCTCAGGGGGTTCCTCCTTCTATGTGGGAGCCGAGTCCTTCTCCTTAGTCTTTTGTCCGTCTGGAAGCTCCGCGGAGACCTATGCACTCTGGGGGACCCAGCGGAGATCTGAAATGTCAGTGACACAGCTTCCAGCACCATCGCACGCACAAGGCACCCAGTACAACAAACTGACAGACAGCTCCTTGGAGTGCTGCTTAGAGGCCAGGCTGGCCTGGCTTTGTCTCACGTACTTTGGACATAATGTCAGGAGAGACCAGTCCCTGCAGAAGGACATGATAATTTTCACACTGGAAGGTGAAAGAGGAAGGCCCTCAATGAGATGAATGGACTCACGGCGGCATCGACGGCTCGGGCACAGGAATAACGGTGAGGAAGACACAGGGCCGTGCAGTGTTTGCTTCTGGGTGTACGGGGTCGCTATGGACCCCCCTCAATGACACCCGACAGCAGCAAGTTGATGGTCCTGAGCCCACGGGCCCGTGACTCATTCTCTCAGTACGTCTGCTAATATCTAAGAAGTCTTCCCAACTCTGCCCCAGTATGCTCCACTCCACGTGCATGGATATATGTGCAGCAAAAGTAAATGAATGCCCATCTACAAATAGCCTCGGTCAGACTTGTGTGCATATTCAGGATTATAAGCCCACGTTCCCACTCACAGAGTACATCCAATTCTTGAAGGGATGCTACGATGCTAAAGAGATTCAGAACTTTACCTATAAAAATGTACAAAATATTGTATCATTTGTTATTCCCAACAGTAGTCATAGTAGTTCATTGAGAATGAAGACCTGAAAATATGCCTTCAGATCACCAACCACCCAAAACAACAAACCAGAAAAACAAACCCACAGCTGTACAGTCAGCTTCAACTAACTGTAGCCCGAAAGGACGGAGTAGAACTGCCCCGTAGGGTTTGTCCATAGGGACCATTGCTCTGAAAACCATCTGTACTTATTGCTCCCACAGGCTGCCCCCGCCAAGGACTGAAAAGGGCCCCTTTCCAAACTTTCCTTAGACCCTCACATCTGGAAAGGTTCTGCCCGACTTTCCTTCCAACGCTTCTCCTCTCTGCAGCCAGGCCTGGGGCCCTCACCCAGCTTTCTCCCCCTTTCAAGGTGACACCCCTAATAAAGTCCTTGCGTGCTGAATCCTGTCCTGGGTCTGCTTTGTCAGATGAGCTGGATTAACAGCAACAACAACAAGGCTGCTGCTCATGAAAGAAGGAGAACGAGAGCAGGGGCATGGTCAGCTCGGAATACAAAGGACTCACTCAACTCCCCACTGGCAGGCACCAAGATCACCTATTCAGATCATAGGTTCCCAAATTTATCTGGCCTACCTCTCCCTTTTCAGAAAAAAATTACTCAGTGCCCCCTTAGCAATGAAAAGCTTCTGTTCTCTGGGCAACAATCCAGGATAAAGTATAAGTATCTGCTTTTGCATTCGATTTGTACATTAGGAAACACTGGAGTAGATTCATGTCTGGAACAAATTACAACCTAGTGATTACTTGTTGGGTGCGAGCTGCAAGGTCAGTAGTTAGAAACTACCAGCTGCTCCTTGGTAGGAAGATAGGCATTCTGTTCCTGTAAAGAGTGAGTCTCGGAAACCCGGGCAGCAGCTCTACTCTGTCCTAAGTGGTGGTTGTGAGTTGGAATTGACTCAACTGCAGTGAGGTGTTTTTTTTTTTTGAGACTACATTCTTAATTTTGTTCATTTCTAGCTATACCTATATCTAGTTACATATAGGTATAGTGAAATAATGAAATGTCAATATGGCTTTTCTACTGTAAATCTCTGTAACTCCTACCAAATGATTGGGTGGAAGAATGCAAACAGGGCGTGTGCAACACGAATAGAGGCGATGGGTCAGTTTTCATTACATTGCCCTGGCCATGAGGATGCGCCTTTCTCTGAAGCAAGGGGAGAAGACAGAAACCCCAAGGACCTTGGAAGAGCGTGTTCAACACCACTGTCTGGATGAAACACACAACATTCCTCTAGTTCGTTAATGCTTCCTCCCGTGCACTATCATGACCCCAGTTTTGCTGGTATGGATGAGAGTTCTTTGCGCACAGAATGCAGGACAGATCAACCCCCCAGACCCCTGCCCCAGGAACAGTAATGGGAGTAATGATACCATGAGGGTAGGGGGAAGGTGGGAGGGAGAAGGGGGAGAGAGCGGTAACCGATAGCAAGGATCGGAGTGTAACCCCACCTCCACCCCCTGAGGGGGGACAAACAACAGAAATGTGGGTGAATGGAGACAGCAGATGATGTAAGATATGAAAAAAATAATAATTTATCAAGGGTTCACCAGGGTGGGAAGGCGGGGGTAGGGAGGGGGAAAAGAGGAGCTGATACTAAGGGCTGAAGCAGAAAAAACTGAAAATGATGGTGGCAATATTTGTACAACATTGATACAACTGATGTATAGATTGTTATAAGAGCTGTCAAAGCCCCCAATGGAATGATTTATTAAAAGATAAATAAATAAATGCCTCTCTCTGAAGTGGTGGAGACCACTGAGCCCAGATGCAGCACAGACTTGGAATGGAGACTCTGCAGGGCAGCACTGAGACTGTGGTGGGCTTGCCCTTTATCTGGCCTAGGAAGACAGCTGTGTGGTTTGGAGAACCAGCCTCCCTACAACCAAATGGGTCCAAAAGGCGGTTGTGTAATTGAGGGGTAAATTTAGAAGACATCAGACAAGACACAGCATGCAAGGGCTCACCTCTTCCATGGAGACCGGAACCAGAATGAGGGAGTAATGTTTTCTCCCTCACAAGCTTATATAATCTTGGGCCTGCAAGCCACGGTCAGCACATGCATAGCAGGAAGGGGCTGTATTAGAGGCATACATGTAACAGGAGGGGGATGAGTAGGGGCACACACACTATAGGAAGGGGAGGTATACAGGCACACATGTGACAGGGAGGTACATATGTAACAAGATGGACAGGTTCTAGAGTTAAGATGGCGGCCCGATCTTGGTCGTGTCTGAGCTGGCTTGACCTTAGGTGTCCCTGAGCTCTTCTCCAGGGGAACCATCTCTGATCCTTATCAGAAGGGAGTGGGCCCTATTTAGGGTGGGACAGACAGTAGGCAGATAGCCTTCAAGCAGTTAACCTCTGAGAGTATAGGATGCAACCATGTACTTGCAAGTAGTCCCTTAACATTGGCATTATTACAGGGGACATCATGGGGGTCACTTTTACTTAGGAGAATGTAACTGGGACGCATCTCCCTCCACGGGAGCCTCGGCCTCCCAGGCTCCTTAACGTATGAGTGTAGAGAATGTGTCTGTATACACTCTCTTCCGGGTTCTCAGTTGCCCACAGTGTGGGACAGAGAGAGTGGCAAACTGGTTTCCTGGACCGTAGAGGCAATGGCCAAGGGACCACATGGCTGAGGGGCTGAGAGCTAGAGAGAGACTGGGCTGCTGGCTGAGGAGGCCCCTGGCTGTAGCCTGTTTATGGATCCTCACTTGTGGTAACCTACTCACTTCCCTAATAAATGCCCTTAACCATGGGTATCGTCTCTGCGTTTTGTGTGCCAGTGCAGGGCGTTATCGAACCCGGAGTAGACGGAGGACGGTGTGCGATGAACAGTGGCCCGTGGGGGCATGTCTGGCTCCTGTCTCGTGGCACTAGGGAAGCCAGAGGAGGCCAAAAGTGGTTCTTCATTGCCGTTTACTGCATACGCACACACGTAGAATGTGTGGATATGGGTGTTAGATCCAAACACATCATAAGTCTGCTCTACTGAGCGCCTAAAAGATTCTGGTCACATCAAAAACCCACAGTCGTCTGAAGCCTCCAGGCCTCCCCATACCTTTCTGTCATTTTGCCTTCCTTTTGCTCAGTCCAGTATACCCTTCCCTCCTTTCTCTCTAGCTACTGAATTTCTACTGAGTCTTTAGAACACAACTCAGAGTTCGCTCCTGAAGGAAGTGCCTGGTGATTTCTCTCAGCTAAGTTATCTCCTAGGACTCTGGGTTTCTTTGAAGGATGTGTGCACGCCTTTAGGGAAATACCAACCCACTGGGACTGTTCAACTATCCCTCATTGAACGACGAAAGAGGCTTTGGACAAGAAGGAGATCACTATGCTGTCGCTGAACAAGGGTTCTGGAGAAAGGCTGTAGCAGAGTGCCCTCAGTCGTTCTACTGCATCTTCAAAGACACAACCTCTTTCCTCTGTCCAATTGCGCCTCCCCAGAGCGTCCCAAAGAGCTCCGTGATCGTAAGCAAGCTGCCACGCAGTGAGAGCGAGAAAGAGAGCCCCCACGTCTCTCTCTCTTGATTCCTGAGACAATCCTTTGGAGGTATTTCTCAGAAGACCCTGCCTGTTGTCTCATTGACCAGACTGGCTCTCATGGCTTCTCTAAGGAACCACGGCAAAGAGGGAAAGGATGCTAGGGTTGCCTGGCGATGGTTCATCTTTGAATGGGGCTCACTCCCTATGGGCATATTGCCCCCGCATGTATAAAGAAAACCATGTGTGTGTCTTAAAGTTATTTAGCAAGGAAGATGCAGAGAGTGACCACTGAATGGAGACTACAGTTTCAGCCCCACACGCTCCATGCTCTGCAGTCTTGGGAAGGCAAGAAACCCTCCTGATTCATCGTCTTCTTTCATATCTGAACCATAGTGGTGTTCACTCCATCAACTGAACATTTGAAACATTGACTTGGTTTATTGAATAAGTAAGCCGAGCACATAAACAATAAACCAAAAATAAATAAATGCTGACATTGTAAAATATTAGCTCAACCTTCCAACTCCCCTGCATGACTGAACGAACACTACCTCGATTGCAGAGAGTAACATCCTGAAGCTAAAAGTCGTAACAGCCGTGCTGAAATGATGGACTAACGCACCCGACCTCACTCAAAATCCCAGACCTCTTAGCCCTCTGGCTGCCCCCAAACACAGTTTCTGGGCCTCCCTCGGGGACACAGCTACCCCAATAATTTTCACAAACTACACAGAGCCCAGAGAGATCCCAAAAGTAGTTAACATCAACACATGTTCTTCATCTTTTGCTGGAGGCCACAGAAAACGGCTTTGATTTCTATCTGTCTTGGGAGAAGTACAGCCAGTGTGCTCCTTAGAGGGAGGGAAGGTGAGATTTTGTCTTACATACTTTGGACATATTGTCAGGAGAGACCAGCCCCTGGACCATGCGTAGTGAAGTGGAGGGGCAGCAAAAAAGAGGGATGCCGTGACACAGTGGCTTCAACAATGGGCTCAAGAAAAGGAGACCCTGCCTGTTATCTCATTGACCAGACTGGCTCTCATGGCTCTCAAATGTTCGGTTGATGGAGTGAACACCACTATGGTTCAGATATGAAAGAAGAAACGATGAATCAGGCAGGGTTTCTTGCCCTCCCAAGACTGCAGAGCATGGAGCGTGTGAGGACGAGGCAGGACCGGACAAGGGTCATTCTGTTGTGCACAGGGGCCCTGCGGTGGGAACCGACTTGTTGGCCCCTCAGAATGACAGGAGCTCCACGGCGTAGCTGTTGCCTTGTGCAAGGCTTGAACCTAAGAGCTCACCACGTGCTGGACTCAGCCTCTCTCTGTTGGGTCCCTGCAATACTTCTAATTACACACATCTAGTCTTGTGGTTCCCAAGTGCGAGTTTGTAACCTCCTCCCCCCTCAGACTAATGTCAGAGGTCAGGTGATCATTGCTCTTCAAAATAATCTTGCCCAATTTAGGACCAGACCTTATGAAACGTTTTCCTCCAGCAGCAAACCTTTTCAAAACGACATTTCTCAGAAAGCACAAATAGATCTAGAGAAAAACACCTTTCTACAGGATGTGGGGAGGATATAAATATTACTCCCCAAACTTAACTGTGTGTGTCAAAACCTTTGCAACTGTTCAAACAAGCGTTACAAAGCATCGCTGCAAGGGTTGCAGTTCGTGGCCACACAGATTTACTGCAGACAAATCATTTCAAATATGTCTCTCGACTCCATGCACGGCTGCAGACACGTCCGCACACTCACACATTTGTCTCAGCTGCATTAAGGTGCCTCCACAAAAGGACACTTTTTGTGTGTCCTGGGGAGGAAATGATTTTGATGTGAGGGCCAATAACACATTTTAACAAAACTCCAGCGAACATCTTCAGAAATCATGGAAATTGTGACAAGTGCGCAGGAATGCCACCCACACACAACAATCGCCTTTAGTTGGAACCAGTGTCTGCGTGAGGGTGGGGACGCATCAAAGACGAATCCAGGGCCGAGAGGGCAGCCGGAAGGCTCAGGTGACTACACAGGGACCCCAAAGTAATGATCCTCAAAGAGCTTCTAAAAAGACTGACAATGATCCCAGGGGATTATCATGAAGAAGTGATCAGAAACTGAATACCGAGTTGGGGAGACAAAAGGCCAGCAAAATTTCAGCAAGGATGGTTTTTCCTTATAACAATGCACCTACTCATCCTTTGAGGGAAGCAAGTCCTGTCCTATTAGAATTTCATTGAGAATCCTTACTCCGTCTACCCTCCAACCATGCCCCGGCCCATTCAGACTTCTCTTTGTTCTCAAAACTCAAAGAACGTTACAAAGGAACACCGCTTGTTTCCCTGTGAGATGCCAGCACGGCCACTTGGATGTGATGCGCGTGCTGAATTCTTAGAAGAGTAACAGGAGGAAGACCCAGCTTTAGAAATGTGTAGGCCTAGACGGAGGCTGTGTCCACGAACAACAGCTTCACACTTTGATCTTTTCATTGGCTAAAGGTTTATATGATTTCACAGCAATGCTTTGTTTTAGTGAGGCTCCTATATTTTCCATAATTTTATTTCATTATAAGCTCCCTTTAGACTACAAAGGTGAAAACGTAACTTAGTCACTAGGGCTTCTTGTCCACACAAAACCAGCCTGAATCCATGGGCGAAGGTTCAGGGTTCTAGAATCTGGAGTCTAGAGTCGTCTACACAGTCTAGAGTC
>NW_022103920.1:74610021-74625667 GCF_000313985.2 Echinops telfairi
TCTACACAGTCTAGAGTCTTCTACACAGTCTAGAGTCGTCTACACAGTCTAGAGTCGTCTACACAGTCTAGAGTCTAGACTGTGTAAGGTATCCTGAGGATGGAGTGTCAATCTTTTAGTCAATCTTCTATCAACAAATTCTCTGACGTCTCAAGTAGCTAGTTCATCATTTCGCCACTAACGTGGGGTCTCTCCTTAGCTCCTCCCTCCTGGCCCAGAGAAACGTTTCTATTCTGGGAGAATAGCTATTGTTGATGGAGACACAAAAACAGTGACTGTTTCTGTATGAATCATAAGACGCAAAACAAAAACAAAAACGTGCCGCTTTTGCAAATTATGTTCCACAAATTGGGTTTAGTGCTGTGGAAAGGCAGGAGGCCGCAGATTATGATCTCGGACTCTGGCCCCAGGCTGTCCCAGCCGGATGTGTAACCTTGGGAAATAGACTTCACCTGCCTGTTTCTCGGTTTCCTCCCTAGTAAAAGGGAATAAGAAAACACCGACCTCAACGGAGACGATATGGGGCTTAAGCGAATATATCCAAGTGGCTTCAAAAAGTTTGTGGCAAAGGGGAATTAAAAGACAGGGGATGTTTTCCGTAAACATGTTCAAGTCCCCTCCTGGACTGTGCATCCTCAAGATTCAGCAGCCCTGTCAAATGTCCACAGAACCCGGGTGGTGCGCAGGTGATGTAGTGGGCTGTGATCCTGATGGTCGGCAGTTCAAGACCACCAGCAGCTCCTCGGGAGAGAGATTGGGCTTTCTACTCCTGTAAACATCGGCAACCCACAGAGGGTCGCTGTGAGTCGGCCTGAACGGGCTGGCAGGGAGCTTTGTCAGATCAGTGCCCTCCACTGGCCTAAAGAAGAGGATTGTCTGACATTAAAAGTGAGTGCAAAGTTCATCAGGCCTCTCAGGGATATTGGATGGACAGGCGTGGACTAGCTTGAAAAAGCCGCTGTCTTTCAATTTTCTATGAACTTTTTGAAACCCCTTCATACATTTCTTTTGGATCCCTCAGCGTAACTCTCCCACTTACAAACTTGTTGACTGTGTTAGTCCGGGTAGACTAGAGAAACAAATTCATAGAAACACATATGCTGTAAGAGAGAGTTTTATATAAAGGGTAATTGTACTTTGAGAAAACATCCCAACCCAGTCCATCAAGTCCGTAAACCCAATATTAGCTCATGTGTCTGGCACCGATCTATAAAGTCCTCTTCACATTCAGGAAACACATGCAATGATGCTGAATGCAGGAAGATCACAAGCCAGTAGGTGGGAAGTCTTGTGGATCCAGTGGCGTTATAAGCATCTCAGGGTTCTGGCTGCATCAGGGTAGGTCCATCTGGCTTTTCCTCAGGGATGTCTAGCAGGGAGTGAGCAGAGAGAGAAAATGTCTCCCGCCTCCAAGGAGTTCCCAGAATTCTCAGGAGAAGGCCATGCCCACACAGAGGCCTCATTGGCTATGATCTGATTGACAGACTAGACTCCACCCCTTCACTCTGAATCCTCTTAAGTCCCAAATTGACACCAGATTATGTAACTACCACATTGACCTTCAGATGAAAATGAGCCTTGAGAAAGAGGCGTGGGATTCAGACAGGGAACAGGAACCTGAGTTAGAGTCTGATCAGCTTAGAGCTAGATCCCCTCTCTAGTGGGGGGCGGGCTGGGGTCTCCTTAAAGCTTGGTGCTTTGCTTCATGGTGAGCCGCTGTGGTGGGCAGGGAGCAGGGAGGAGGGGAGAGGCAGGCTGGAGTCCTAGCAGCCTGTTTCCAGCTTCTCTGTTCACTGTGGGTCTCAGGCTCGCTGCACATCAGAAGCGCCTGGGAACTTTGTAAAAATCTGATGTCCAGGGAAAGGGCATCAATATCAGTATTTTTTTTAACTTCCCATGTCATTCCCGTGTGGAACCAAATTGGAACCATAATACTACCTGCCCTGAGATCACAGCTAGTCAGAGGTTGGCCACACCTGGCTATCCCAGACTCCACCGAGGGGTTCATGGTCATTTCCTAGTGCAGGCCTTGTCAGAGTGGACATGGTTCTCGCTTGTTCCGCAGTGCACACAGCAGCTGTTCCACAAGGCTGCAGGACCCCACCTCAGCGAACGTGCTGCTAAAGGCGAATCCTGCTTTCTGTAGGCTTCTCATTCAGGTCCATGATCCAGTCTAAGAACACCATTGTTGTTTTATAAAGCCTTGCACAAGAAAATGTAGCCTCCATCAGCAGTAGGTCTTACCCGGAGGGCTGTTGGCAAATGGAGAATCTCGGGCTCCACCCAGATCCGCTCCATCAAAGGCTGCCGTTGGAGAAGATGGGATGATTTATAAGCACATACTACAGATTTGTGAGCAAAAAAAGATTTTGACATCCAAGATTGTTTTCCCAAACCCTACAGAATATGAACATGGGTACTGCTGCCACAGTGTGCATGAGAATGTGAGAATTTTCAAAAATGGGCTACAGAGACCAAAGGACTGGGAACGCTCACATGTCTTCCCCTGTGCACGCGAGTTACCTGACAGGTGATGACGGGCCCAACGTCGCTCTTTCTAAAAGTTCAGTTTCATCTTGGGATCAGTAAGTTTGTAAGTGGAAATTATGTCAAGATACACAGAAGAAACAGATGAGGCGGCTTCAAACTGTTCATAGAACATTGAAATTGAAAGATAGTGGGCTTTTCCCACGAACTTTAAAAAACCCCTTCATAGACATGCATGCACTCATTATATAATTATGCAACGATCACTAGGTGCTATAGAATGTATTCCAAACCAAACTGTAAACTCACTGTCCCTGAGACAATTCCTACTTGTAGACAGCCCGCAGACCAGGGTAGAACTACCCCTGTGCGCTTCCCAGACTGTAACTCTTTAGGGAAGAGTAGAAAGCCTCATCTTTCTCTGCTGGAGTGGCTGGTGGTATAGAACTGCTGACCTTGAGGCTCACAGATCAACGCGCAATGCACTATACCACCAGGGCTCCATATAGAATGTAGTAGGTTGTTGATATTACTTACTTGATTGAAAGAAATGCTAGTCGCTTGACAAGCCATGGATAAAGCCTTAGGAAAAGAGGGCAAAATGAGCATGTGAAAAAAGGGAGGGAAGGTATAATATCACCTGAGTCATTAGAAACTTATTTTCTGCGGTTGTCAATGTTGTTCTTTGTTCTGGCTTTTCTCTGCTTTAGAATGATCACCAGGAAGGGAGAAAGAAATAAAAAGTATAATAGTAAGGGGAAGAAATATTAAAGAACTAGAGGATAGTTATGTGTTTCATCGGTGCCATACCACACCCTGGATTTATCATCCCTTCCATGTGCCCCTTCTGAGAGGACCTGTCCAATTAACTTGCAGGTGGGTTTTGGGTTTCCACTACATCGCCACCCCCTCACATCGACTTGGTTGCTTGTTTTTGAACTTCTGATACCTTTTCCTGTAGACACCTCATGATCACACAGGTGGGTGTGTTTGTTCCACGTGGGCATTGTTGCTTCCCTGTTAGATGGCAGCTTGTTTGACTACAAGCCCAAACACTATAACTTTTATTTATTTATTTATTATTAAAAGATCACTTTATTAGGGGGCTCTTACAACTCTTATAACAACCCACACATCAATTGTATCAAGCATATTTGTACATATGTTGCCATCATTCTTTTCTAGACATTTACTTTCTATTTAGCCCTTGGTATCAGCTCCTCTTTTTACATGCCCCCCTGTGACCCCTTGATAAATTATAAATTATTATTATTTTCATACCTTACACTGGCCTCTGTCTTCTTTCCCCCACAGCTCCTGTTGCTCGTGCCCCTGGAGGGTGTGGGTGTGGGTATGTCCATCATTGCAATCGGTTACCCTTCATCCCCTCCCCTCTGAACCTTCCCAACCCGACCCTTCTGGCATCACTAGTCCTACTCCTGGATTCCTATGCCTGGATCCCATGTGGCATGAGCTCTTATTTCTTATCTGTACCTGTGCACGTGCTCCGGTCTAGTCTGAAGTGAGAGGCAGCATTGGGGTCATGATATTGGGGGGTGAGGAAGCCTCAAGGAACCAGAGCAATATTGTTTTCCTCATTGCTTTACTATTGCTGGTTGACTCATTCCTTCCCTGTGACCCCTCTGTGGGGGGATGTCCCATTGTCCACAGATGGGCTTTGGGTCTCTCCTCCGACCCCTCTCATTCTTAACAATATGTTTTTCATTTGTTTGTTTGTTATGGGCCTTCTGGTCCCTGTTACCCAGTCCTGAGGACACATCATGATCACACCGGCTGGTGAGCTTCTTCCTGTGGGCCTGTTGCTTCTCTGCTAGGTGGCTGCTTGTTTAACTGCAAGCCTTTAAGACTCCAGACACTATATGCTTTAATAGCCAGGCACCATCAGCTTTCTTTGCCACATTTGCTTATGCACCCATTTATCTTCAGCGATTATGAAGGAAGGTAAGTATCCTATAGTGTCACATTATTAGAACAAACCATTCTTAAACTGAGGTAAGATTTAAGGAGAGGCCCAAAGTCCATCTGCTTCCTGTTGCATTTGCATACATATATAAACAAATGCACCTATATTTAGATATTTATATATTTACATGTCGACATATATACATATGACTACGTGTATGTTCTCCCCACACACACAGCTTTTTTTTTTATTGTTTATCTATAAAGATAAGTAGGATCGGCAGTCCTATGGAGACAGAGTTGATGATCCCTGGGGTCCTAGGAGGGAAGGAGGGGAAGGAGGTAGCATTGATGACTGTATAACCTCACTCCAGGGGAGCAAACATTGTACATTAATGGATATACATTGTACATTAATGGATATATTTGATGGTGTAAAATGCTACCAAAATAAATAAATAATAAATAAGAGTTCCTGGCGGGGGGGGGTAGTGGGGACTGAGGGGATAAAGGGGTGCTGATATCAAGGAGTTCAAGAAGAAAATAAAATGTTTGAAACTGATTATGGTAGCAATTGTACACCACTGCTTGATGAACTTTGGAATGTTATGATATCTGTAAGACCTACCAATAAAATGATAAAAAGAAAGAAAACCAACATATATCAATGGATTAAGTAATTAAATGTAAATTATTAATTACAACTTAAGTATAAAAATTTTTTAAATCATAGTTATTAATTATCAGGTTCTGGAACTAAAGGACAGTGGTTACCAAATGTCTTTCTCTAAGTCTTAATTTGCTCAGGTTTAAATTGATGCCTCTCAGCTGAACCATCAATAAGGTCTCCTCTTGCTCAAAATAAAATTTACATGGATCATATATGCTGGAATCCATGATATATGAAACCCCCAACTAACTGAAAGTAAGTTTCAAGCCACATAAAATGGTAAGAATTATTTGACCACTAGGTGGCAATGTTGACCCAAAAATGCTAACAAGCAACCATAGCCCTGAGTTTTGCTGAGAGTCAAGTCATCTGAAAAGGTGAAGCCCCGGAACAGTGATGTGTGGAAGTTAAGGTGCAGCTGGAGGAGAAAGAACAGAAACTTCACTCAATAGAAAGATAGCAGGCCAGGCACCAGAGTTCATGGTGGACAGCCGAAGAGAAAGTTGATGGATCTACACTGGTGGCTTAGTGGTTAGCACTGGACTACTACCCACAAGGTCAGATGTCCAAACCCACCAGCCAATCTGCAAGAGAAAGACCACGATCTCTACTGCTGTAACGCAGGAACTCACAGAGACAGTTCTAGGCTGGCCTGCAGGGTCACTATGAATCAGCATCAACTCGGGGTAGTGAATTAGAACCCCAAGTGGCATAGACAGCTTTGGCTACTAACTACAAGGTTTTGTGGTTCAAACCCATCAACCCTTCCAGAGGGAGAAAGATGAGTTTGTCTGCTCCTATATAGACTTCCAGTCTCTGAAACCTTGTGGGGCAGTTCTACCCTGCCCTACAGGTTTACTGTGAGTCAAAATGCACTCGACGGCAGTGGGTCGGACAATGTAAACCCCTTGACTCTAAACTTTGATCCTTAGACTCAATGTCTACATGACTCCCATGTAACCAGAAGATGGCTGGCTCCTCAGTACTCGGCACTCAGAAAGGGTCTTAGAGAACTGCATACCCAAGACTAAATGCAGGTAAGACTTGGTCACCAGAATGTTCTCCCTGCCCTATCCCTGGTTGCCTACATCTTGCTTATTCTGGCATTTCGGACAGCATCCTGCCCTGGAACTTAGGAGCAAGGCTGTGCTGTAGGAGAGCTCCACGTCTGTGGCAGTTACATCATCTCCTGTCAACTTGAGCAAAGGGGTGGAGTCTAGCCTGCAAATCAGGTCACAGCCAATCATGCCTCTGTGTGGGCATGGCCTTCTCCTGAGGATTCTGGGAACTACTCTCTTCCTGCCTGGAGTCAGGACACACTCTGCTTTGTCTTCCTGCTGACAAGCCACATGGAGCTATGCTGATGGAGGTAGAGCCCTGGAGCTGGAGGAGCCACATAGAGATCCACGCCAGTGCTTAGATCCTTCCACTGGATCCACAAAACTTTCCACCCACTGGCCTGTGATCTTCCTGCATTTGGCACCATCGCATGTGTTTTGTGAGTCTGAAGAGGAGTTTATAGACATGTGGGATAATTTCAGGTTTATGGACTTGATCTGGACTGGGCTGGGGTGTTTTCTTAATATACAATTACTCTTTAATATAACGTTCTCTCTTACACATATATAAGTCTCAATGAATTCGTTTCTCTAGTCTACCTGGACTAACACAATGTCCCTCCTGAGATCTACAGCACTGACTTCACTGACACGCATTGATGCTATCTCCTGGGAGCAGACAAACCTGACCCTAACTCAGATCACACGTGTGCCTCCCTCCAGATTCCCTTCTTGACAAATTTCATCTCCCTTGGAAATGCACACAGAGAGGGGCTTCTAGGAAAGGGGCATCGATTGTTATACACAAACGAAACTACTTGTGAGAACGGAGGGGGATTGGAGCGGAGACCCAAAGCTCATCTATGGACAATGGAGCATCCCCCCACAAAGGGGTCACAGGGAGGGGTGAGTCAATCAGGGTGCAGTAGAGCACTAATGGGTCACACAATATACCTCTGTTCCCTGGGGGCCTCCTCACCCCTACTATCATGACCTCAGTGCCGCTTCCCACTCTAGACGAGACGGGAGCGTGTACATAGGTGTAGGCAAGAGATGAAACTCACACCACGTGGAATGGGAATAGAGCTACCAAAAGGGTGGGGGAAGGGAAGGGAGAGGTGGGGAGGGAGGAGGGCACTGATCGCAATGAGTGGCACATAACCACACACCCCCATCCAGGGGGAAGAACAACAGAAACCAGAGGGGCAGAGAGACAGCAGTTGGTGTGAGATTTGAAAATAATTAACAATCTACAATCTATCAAGGAGCCAGGAGGGGTGGGGGCGGGGGAGGGAGGGGGAAAAAGAGGAGCTGATCCCCAGAGCTCAATGGAAAGCAAATGTCTAGAAAAGAACGATGGAATATATGTACAAATATGGCAGATACAATTGGCGTATAGGTTGTAACAAGAGTTATAAGAGCCCCCAATAAAATGATTATATATATGTATATATATATATATATACAAAACTACTCACCACCATATCAACCTCTTTGATTTTGCAAGGAAACATGAAGGAGAGAGAAGCAGCAACAATAAACATTTAAGCCTAAACCTAAAGGGCGTTATGATCTCAGGAAACAAAAGATCTGATTCAGGCAGCTCTCCCACCCCCCAACCCCCAGTGCCACAGAGTCCATTCTGACTCAGAGGATCCTATCTCGGGTTTCCGACCCAAATGGCATGGGTGGCTTCCCGCACTTGAGCAAGCATGACTGTGTGCTGTAACACCCAATGTGCAAACTAATAACCCTTCAATCTGCAACTATGAAAGCCTGGTTTGGCAATTGAGTGAAAAGGAATTCAGCAGACAACCTCATTTTTCTCACTACTGCTGGGCTCGAACTGCCAATCCTCCGTTATGCAGTTCGAAGTGTCACCACTGCCACTCCGGGGTTCCCCAAGGGCAAGTGGTGACTCAGCAACCCTCTGGGGGCCCAGGTTCCCTCCACTTCCATTCCGCTATCCGTGTGTTGACTAACTGCCCTCGTGTTGCCAACAACACTGGAACCACGCCCAGCAGCCCCCTTCACCCACCGAAGTCCAAGACAGGAACAAAGTGGACCATTACCCTCTCACCCAGCTCTGGAAAGAGCGAAGAAAGGTTTCACGGAAACTCGGCAGCAAACGTGCCCGCACAATTCCTTGGCCAGAACTGGGTCACCTGTCCCCTCCTCCTTCAGTCACTGCTGAGAAAATGGGACTCGACGTGGGAAAGACAGACACTGGCACAAGACCGGGTTGCCCCACACACACACAAGAAAGAAGAAACGCGGTGTCTGATGCATCTGGGTAGAGCCACTCAGCCCCGGATGTCAGAGAGGGTTGCATATATCTGCGAAATGGGAGAGACTATAAGGGGCGTCCAGAGTAAGAGTACATTCCTTTGAGAAACTCCATGTTCCTTCAGGCCTTCACCAACCAGTCGCCCGAGGAGTCCACCTCTGCTGCGCCTCCCATCAGCTCCTCTGCAGCCCATGCGTTGACCCCACCTCGGCGACACGGCCACTTGTGGAGCTATAATGAGCAGCAGCTTTTCACAATGAACCAAATGAGGGCAGAGATCAAAGCCGGGTCCTAGCGTCCCAAGGGCTGATTCCCTCCCTGAGCTGGAGCAAGCATTATTGCAGGCTGTAAGACCCAATTTGCAAAACTAACACTCCATCAATCTGCAATTAAAAGCCTTGTTTGGTAGTTGAATTAAGAGGAGTTTAGTGGCAGACTATGGGAGTCACCCTCACAGAGAGAGCTTTAAAGCAGGGAGCAAAGTAATAATAAGTATTAACCCAGCAGTGACGTCTGAAAAGTGCATTATATTAAAAAAATATCAGGAGATTGAAAAAAATAGGGCCTATTTTTAAATATAATCAAGACATGAGATTAAATCTGAAATTCAACTGAGAATTTTCTAGTCTGTTGGATCGATTTCCCACTGTAGTTAGTAAGTTATTCAATATATCTATCTTTAAAATTTTTTCATGTTCAGAAAACATAAATAAACAAGTAAGCATATAAAAACATTTTAAAAAACAAGTAACTAAACCCTAGTTTAAAAAACAAGTAACTAAACCCTAGCCTGAAGTTTCACCCATACACATACACAAAGGCTTTTAATTGGAGCAATATCATACCAGCAGACAATGTATCAGTAATTTAAAAGCTCCTTGGTGTCTGGAGGAAATCATATATACGATTTTTTTCTTTTTAACAAAAAATCAAATGAGCCAGTCATCATTCTCTCACGGTGCTTTGACGTCATTCAGAAACGTCATGAGTAGACAACAAACAGCTTTCTGCATCCCAGTTTGCAACTACAGCTCCTGGGGATTGGACAGTGCTCCCCCAGGGAGCACACAAAAGCAGTATAGCATACAGTACTTTCATTTTACTACGTCATTAAAAACATAACAAGCCCTTCAGACTCGTGAGTATTTTGTTAACATTTTATGTCACTTTAAAAGATAAGGCGATTTTTAAAAAACGATTTAAAAATCGTTTTAAAAAGAACTAAAAAAAAAGATGGGTAAACATGGTAGTGGAACAGGTGGAAAGAAAAAAAGCATAAATTAAAGATATATAGGTATAAATATAGATATGTATGTAAGAAAATATATAAAGATAGGTATTTTTGTCTAAAAAAAGATGAGACAATTTAAAGAAAAGATTAAGTGCACAATAGTCGTGTGAGGGGGCGTCAGAAAGTTCATTGGGAAATTCCACGATTGTTCAATTCATTTTTCCACAAACTTTTGGAAGCCCCCTCATGCAGTCATCCTCTGCTGCTTGAAACTCTGTTTTTCAGAGCTCTGGCACCTCAGAGGATGTATACATTCTCCAGCCTCTTCCAAAACGCAGGTAGGTATTTCCGAACTGGCTCAATGTTTAGGTGCTTACTGGTAGTGTTTCTGGCAAATTGGGTTTTAGAGTTAGAGGCACATAGCTCCATCTCTGCATGTGCTTTTGTGCCAGGGAAGCTCTTTACACAATCAGTAACAGGGCACCTTGCATTCAGTTGTGAGAGTCAGTGGGTTCACCATGGTTTGGCAAACCGAATCTAATTTTTTGTTGAGTTCAGCAAACTGGTTGATAAAAGAGCACTTGTAATCAGGGTTCTCTCTAAGGTGGGTGTCTGGGCAGCCTCCCAATGAGGAAATCACAAATTTACATTCCTTACTCTTCTTTAACCTTCTTCTGCACAACAGTGTGTTCTAAGAGCACATAGTCATGTTCCCTTGATACCATAAGTACCAAAAATTAGACGGATCTATGCTTGGAATCTTTCTTTATTTGGTTTGTTTCATAAAGCTCATTATATGTTTGATGAATTGCTACATTTTCTTCCCTTGCAGTTGTTACTTCAGTCAACAACATACAATGTAAAGAGAAAAAGTGCCAAGCAGCCAGAGGGTGGCTTGCTATCATTTGTTACGCCCCACATTCTCACGAGATATTATGAATGAATTATCCAATTCCTGAAAGTGTTCATCAAGCTAAAAATGTTGTCAGAACAATTGCTTTAAGTTTAGCAGAAGAAAGAGGCTTTCCAAAGATGGGTATAATATGTTCAGAGAAGAGAAATGTCTTTTAAACTATATCAAACACAAGGACTAAAGGACTACTGTCTCATTGGCCTGCGACGAAAGGATGGGATCCTCCCCCTGCAGTGAAAAGATGCTTCAGGATAAAGCACGCAGCCGATGCTGCTGCTGCTGCGATAAGAAGGAAGAACACTGTAAATGTGGACATCCAGCAAGAAGCAATATGGGGATATCTTGGCAAAAGTTTATGTCAGGTTTTTTCATGAATAATTTCAAGCTCTTTCTTAGAACATAATCTCGTTTTGTGTACCTCTTTTATTGGTCTTATTTAAGTATTAACTGTATGAAATAATAAGACACCTCTGGGTGTATCTATATATTCTTATACTTGCAACCATCATTAGAGCAACGAACTGGTTGTTACATTATTTGAATCCCATCCTGCTTACAAGAGTGGCTTAAGCAAAAGAAAAGGATTCATCTCCTCTAGCCTAAGGCTACCCACTGCCCGGCCGCATGAACACCAGCTGCTGGCAAGGAAGGAGTTGGTGGCAACCTGGGTCCAGAAAGATTTTTTTTAAAAACCCTCACTGCCATCCGGTGGGTGCTGACTCCTAGGGACTCTAAAGGGAAGGGTCGCACTGTCCCCTGTGAGTTCCCAAGACCGTCGTAACCCCCTGGAAGTGGCTGGTGGTTTCTAAGGGCTCATCTCGCTGACCACAGAACCCCGACCCCGCCAGGGCACCCCACCGGCTCCCCAGCCCGCCCTCACCCTGCGGAGTAGACGCCCGGGGAAACCTGAGGAGGTCGCCAGTGCCACTCTCAACGGCCTGACGGCAGCACGTGTGTCGTCTGTTTGGTGTGGGAAGTCTTTTTGGTGTTGTTTTTGACCTAAATCTGAGCAGCTGTTGCGACAGAAAGGTGTCCCTCACGCTGAATCCGTCACCTGGTACCTGTGACAAGCAGCCCGGAGGCGCAGGAAGGGAAGCATGGGCCGCCGACAGGGAAGTACCAGTTCTTGCTCCCCAGCCCCGCCCTCCTCAGCCGGAAGAAGAGGCTGCCGCAGATGGATTTGGAGGACACTGGAGTATACTTGAGTATCGTTCATCAATCACAAAAAGACAAAGCTTGCATGAGCCCATTATTATAAAAGAAAAACCATCAAGGTAAAGAGTTTCTTATATCAAAGGAAACAGACATTGCTGTTACCCGAGGTGGGCGGGAACGGGGAAAGGGGGAAGAATAGGCCAGATGTTAGCTACAGGGACAGGGAAGATCCTATTTTCCAGCAGGAAGAAGAGAAAAGGGAGCGAGGGCAGGGCAGGCTATCGGGACGTTTTTGATAAGTGCGTAAATTGCTGAATATCGACATGACGATCTGGAATGTAAACCCCACCTGCTTCGTAATAAAAGTTGAAAAGAAAGATGAGGCTGTGTGTTCTGTAAAGGAGGGGACCGTATACCCATGCAGATGGTCGCCATGAGCAGGAATTAACGCGATAGCAGTGGGTCTGGTTTGTGGGGTGGCAAAAGCCAGGCATAGACAGATTTCCCTCCACAGTGCACAAACTCCCGCTAGTCCTGACACCACGTTCCGCTTCCTGTGGTCCAGCTTCTCTGATTCTTTGCTCGGCATACGGATGGGCTAAGTATTGGGAAAGACTGCAACCCTGCCACACACTGTTCCTAATTGCAAACCATGCAGTGTCCCCTGCTTCTGTTCCAACAACTGTCTCTTGATCCATGCACAGTTCTGCATAAGCACATGAAGTATCCTGGAATTCCCATCTGCTCAATGTTATCTGTAATTTGCTATGACCCACATGGCCCAATGCCTTGGCATGGTCAATCAAACACAAGTAACCCATACTTGATTCTCACAATAGCCCCATAATGTAGTTCTGGGTAAGGTTGTACTCAGAGAATCCTTGGGTATATTTCCTCTGGCTTAAGAATCCCTCTCTTTTTGCATGGGACAAGCCTCCCTTTCAATGAGAAAAGGGTGAACTTGATGCCACTAGAGTGTACCATCCCCCAAGACTTGATCATTCTATTCCCCCAAAAGCTAGCTGATAGAAAATAAAGTGGTGGGCAGGGGGGGGGGGGGGGGGGGTAGATGTATGTGATTTCTGTAGTTTTGTTTTTATTCCCCCTGTGTCCTGGGAGTTTTCACGTGCCTTCTATTTGTAATGAGGAAGCTGGTGTCTTGGGGATCTGAATGAGAAAGCAAATCCTTCATAAGGAGATGCCCCCACTATAGTCACTGCATCCTGCGGGGAAAGCAGCGGCAGACTGGGTCCCTGGACCTGACCACGTCTGCCTGCCAAGCGTGGGGTCTGGGAGCAGTTGGCTACTGCTCCACGTGTGCAGCGGAGGAGGAGAATACCTTATGAACAGAAGACAGAGAAAGTAGCATGGGGCATGTCTGACTATCTACTAATGTTCGCTGCAGCAAACAATAAAAGGAATGCTATTTAAAAAACTCCTGCCCGAAGTCTGTCTCTTAAAATTCTAAAACTTTTATGTTTGTCTTACAAAACAAACAAACAAACACCTACTCACGAATTTAGGGCATAAGAAAGAAAAGAGAGGCTCACCTTTTACCCTAATGAAGTTAAGAATTATCTTATGTACTTTAAAGATTTAAAAAAGAAAAACAAAAACTGAACTTCAGAAAGTCTGGAACTTTCTCTTTGCTAGCATCCTTTCCCACATTCGGGTTCACCCTGGAATTAGTCACTTGTATACAGAACAGCTTGGGGTAGTTCTTCCTTTTTTTTTTAATTGACAAGCATAATATTAAACTTCTTCACTTCAATGCAAATGTACTTTAAGTCCGATAGAACTTATTATATCAAAGATTTCCAGATAAAGGGGAAATTCAGGTTTGCAAAAGGTGTGCGCATATTAGAACAGTCGTTCTATAGTGAATGCTACCAGGTCATAGATGCCATTGAGCTGCCAGATCAACCACTTTTTCGGGTGGAAGTGGGTGTCCCCACTCATGCCACACCCAACCCTCTGGCCAGAGCTCAGGCTCAGTGAGACAACGACGGGGAGTCGAGATGAAGGCAGAGAAGAGCCGGCTGGTGGGCCTGGTTCTGCTAGTCGGTGGGCGTGCCTCCCAGAAGCGTTCAGCCCCGGAGGTGTAGCTGGACTTCGCCTGTAGCTGAACTTCACCTGGGACAAACCACTTAGGTTCCACGGCCTCCCTTCCCTGGCATATGAAATGGGCTAAGGGCGCCTCCCTGAACAAGTTCAAATAGCAGAAAGACTTAACCTGTGCCTGCAATGTATATTTACAGCTCCCTGGAGCAAGCCGGGCTGGAGCTAAAACGATCGTTATTTTTTCAGTTGAGAAAGTCAGAATCCATCCTCCATCACGTTTCCAGCTTTTGAAAGAGCCCTTTGTTGTTCGGCCTGAGTGTGAGCCCACGAGGGGAAATATTTTGTCTTTCAAAGAGGTCCTTTCATAAACAGGTCATTCTTTTTGAGTGCGTTTCCCTGACGCGGTGATGAACGTGAACTCACGCTGGCGGCAGGCTGCCTTTGGCGCTGGGAAGCAAACAGCCGGCTGCTGCTTAGCCAGCAAAGGCCATTGTCAAGAACACAACCCCGGCGGGCGGGCCAAGAGGCCCGTGCACTTGCAGGTTGCAGCCTGGGTCTTGCATCACGAAAGGCAAGCAGTACAAACAATGACAGTTGTCTCAGGGGCTCCTCTGCTTACGCAGGCTTTCTTAGTCACGGGCCTGCCTTCGCCACAAAGAAACCTCTGTCAGCCAAGGGAAGGAGAAGAGAGTCCAGGGGATAAACGGCAGGAAGTTTCACTCGATGACGAGCTGTCTTATTCCACCTTTGCTTTCTGTCCTTGTGGTTGACTGCTCCTCTGGGCTCGGAAGGAAGCATCTCCACCCTTCTGTGGATGTCCGGGTTGAGTCTGCTCACTCATCCTGCTAGTGTTTTCTGACTTCCCTCCTCCATCACGCTTCCCCTTCCTCCCTCTCGCTTTCTTGACTGTTGTCTCTTGTTGGCAAAACCCAGAAATCCCCTCGGTCAAAGCCATCCGTGGTGGTTCTTAGATCCTGGTAAATCTTCCTGCAAGGCCATCCCTTCCCTTCCTTTCGCAGGTGAGCAGATGCCTCCTGAGCAGTCTGGAGTGAGGACAGTCTGTCAGAAATGGGCCATCTGCGGCGTGTGAGGGAGGAGCACCGAGCACATCAGCCTCCAGAGGAGCCAGAGGGCTTTGACTGAACGCCAGCAGGGCCCCAGCCCAGGCTTCTCCTCTGCTCCGCTTGGATTTTGACTGTGAGCGCTCACCAGGCACCAGCAAAGACCAAAACGTGGAGCAAATGTTTGTCTTAAAGTTAAAACGCTTACAATTTGCTCTCTCAAAATGCAACCTTTTGAAACTTCAGCCCAGAACCATCCTGTTTCGCATCCCCATGACCTCAAACACCGACCGGTGATTTGTTAGAATTTAAATGAAAGAAATTGAAATCAGACCAGTCTTTCATAAAGCACTTTCCCAGAGTTAAATGAAGTTCTCCATAGCTCCCAAAAATCTAAACGGCCCACCCCACCAGCATCCAACAGGGTTAGAGAAGATCTAACCCTGAAGAAAAGAAAAGAAATTTCGACAAGTCCAGACTTGTACTATGGTAATAATGTAGTGCCTCTTCCGAAATACTACTTTTTAAAAATGTAATCAAATGACTTCTTGTGTGTGTGTGTGTGTGTGTGTGTGTGTGTTTTTCTTTTGCTGAGGTTCAAGGCTTATGAACAGTTGGTCTACTGGGGATTCTATCTCTGCCCACCCTGCACAGCCACATCAGACATCTGCCCTTGAATTGGTTTGGTCATTTGAGCAAGTATGTCTTTGGGAACTGAGTTAGTTAATTGTGCCAGCCTGGCCGATAATCACATGTGGGTCTGGTTGAAAGGCGGAGGGATAAATGGGTGGTGAAGCCTC
>NW_022103920.1:74626556-74629133 GCF_000313985.2 Echinops telfairi
TCTGGCTCCATCAGCCTCTCTCCACGTGTCTTCTCCACAGGGAGGTCTCTCAAGGAGTGAGCATGTGTCCTGCTGGGGCCTCCAGTGAGCTATTTATCTCCTTAGCACCTCCAAATGAGGTCATCAAGCTGCAACTTGATTGACAGGCTAAACTCCACCCCTTCACTCTTAAGTCTCAAATTGACAACAGATTATGTAACTACCACAGACACCATTGGGTAGCTGCCATACAGGGATAATGATGAGCGTGAAGTCACACATGGAGAAGGTCTTAAAATAATGAGAAATGAGCCAAGTGAACAAGATACAAGCAAGGAATCATACCCACAAGGGGCTAGAGGCAAAGGCAGCTGAGAGCATTGAGCAAGAAGGTGGGATGTGTAAACACACTAACCTTGTGCAAATATGTTGAGATTTTAAAATCTACCAATCCAAAACCCAATACCATCAAATCAAGTGAGACTCACAGGGACCCTAGACAAAAATTTTAAGGCTGGAAATCTTCACAGAAGCAGAGCCTCCTCTATCTCCTTCGGAGTGGCAGGAGGTTTGAACCACCACTTTGTCATTGGGATCCAGTGCTTGCTCACCACCACCACCACCACCACCACCACCGCTTTTAAGATCGCCCCAAACCCAAGCTCACTGCCACCGACAGGGGCAGAACAGCCCTGGTGTGTTTCCGAGACTGGAACTCTTTACAGGAGTAGAAAGCCACTCCTTTCTCCTGAGGAGCAGCTGGTAGTTTCGAACTGCTGACTTTGTACTTGGCAGCCCAATGTGTTACCATTATGCCACCAGAACTCCTTAAAGATCTAAGTCACCTTAAATTACAAGAGGGAGAAATCAAGATTATTAGGGATACTGAAATGTTCTTGTTCTTTTAGGGTGGAAATTTATATTGGTGTGTTATAGATTGAATTGTGTGTCCCATCCTCATCCCCTCAATATGTATCAATTAGTGAAATCATTACTGTAAATATTAGGTAATTATCCTCCACTTTGCAATCTGATGTAATAATCCCAGATGCTACTTTGCAATCTGATGTAATAATCCTAGATGCTGTAAATCCTCACCTCTGTCAAGGTTAGAGGAAGCTATATAAGAGAGGCAGAGGGTCACCTGTAGGATTAGGTTCTATTTTGTCAATCACTTGTGATCAGAAAATCTACTACTACCAAGAAAGTAGCAGAGTTTGTCCTTTGTAATCAGAGGGTACCTCGGCTGGAAGCTTCTAGACCCCAAGGAAGATTAATGCCAAAGCACATGGGGACCTCGAAGAATCACTGGGCCCACGGCCAGAGAGAAGACAAGGACCTTCCTCCTCCACTGTGAACTAAGAGAAGGAAGTCTGCCACTGAGAGCATATTTCTGACTGTTGAAGCCAGCACCCAATAACTAAGAAAGAGGGTGCTGTGAGCCGGTGCTGGAAATCTGTGGTCGAAATCAGTAGTTCACAAAATGTAGCCACCTATCCAGGCTACTCAGGAGTCTTTGGTGGAGAAGTTGGTGAATGTCGGGCTGCTAATTAAAGGTCCACCCACCAACCACACTGGGAGAAAGATGAGGCTGTCTGTCCCCATAAACTTTACAGCCCGGGAAACCCCATGAAGCAATCCTACACTGCCCTATAACCTTGACACGAGCAGAACTGGACTGCATGGCAGTGGGTTTGGGGGTTTGCTTAGACTGCAGGAATTATTGTTCAAACGGGTTGTTCTTTCAGGTTTCCTCACTAGAGGGCAGTGCTGCCTAACAGTTGTGGCTTTCACTGAGGCAGCCCGTCTAGCTCAGCACAGGGTACACCTGAAGACTTTGTTTTGTTGATGTTTGGTTGTTTTGTCTTGTTTAGGAAAGGTTTTTGTTTTTTTTTAATTTTTATTATTATAAAAATTTATCATATTTATTTATTTATTTTTGTGCTCTCCAAAAAATGACCGAAGTCTCTGGAATAAAAGTAGCCTCAAATATGTCAGCTTCAACCTTGGAAATGATTATTTAAATCAGGCTTCAAACCAGTTCTTTCCATTCAATCCCTACTAAGGATCTGGATTTCTACCAGATACACTGCGTCGGAATTCACAGTTTGACAAGATCCCCAGGTTATTCTAATGGGTCCTTGAGCTGATGAACCAAGAAGAATCACCTGGGAACTTGTTAACATGGGTGTTTCTGCATTGAAAGCACCAGGTGCTCATGGGAGACAGATGCGGCTTTCTCTTGCCCAAGGCCTCACCAGTTGCAGTCTAAGAAACTCACAGGGGCAGTTCCACCCTGTGCTTACAGGCGTGCTATTAGTGAGCATCGCTCAATGGCAAAAGAGTTTGGGTTGGGTTTGGTGTATCTGGGGTCGACATGCAAATTCTCAGCAGGGGATGGTAGCAGAATGAAGCCCTGGGCCAGTTTGCCTGGTGAACGCTTGAGGTGAAAGAGGTGGGGTTGATTCAATACTCCTTATAGGTACTTTGGGGAATGGTAAACACTTCTCAAAGATACTGAAGTCTCCGCAGGCCTGTCCGGATAGGACAGGCTGGATGAACAATCTGGAGGAGAAAACAACGGGACTGACAGTTCCG
>NW_022103920.1:74630896-74632485 GCF_000313985.2 Echinops telfairi
TGTTCAAATTTTGAGGAGCTACCCACAAAGGGGGGTAAAGCTTATGCGACTTTAATAGTTCTCTAAATTCTTTATGCTAAAATAAAACAAAAGAAAGACACGTTTTCTGGGGAGCTAGAGGTGAGAGTTAATGACTTTTTCAACTGGATTAAAAATGCACTCTTAGACAAAGAGAGTGTGTTCATCGAAATGAATCATCCAATGTGGAAAATAAGAAAACAGCCTTATTTATAATAGTAGCTAAAGCAATTAAAGCCTTAGGAACAGTTTTAACAAAAGATGTGCAAGATTTATACATTGAACAAAACATCACTGAACAACATTGTCGAAGAGCTAAATAAATATGAAGAAAGCCCATGTTTATTGATTTGGAAGACATATTGTTAAGATGGCAATACTCCCCAAATACAGCTACCTCTTCAACACAATTGGTATCAAAATCGCAGCTAGTATACTTGCAGAAATTGGTGAGGAAAACCCATAAATCCTTTGAAAATGTGGAGAGCCCAGAGTAGAAGATATAATCTTGAATAAGAACAAAGTTGGAAGATTCACACATTCCAATTATAAAATGTACTGCAAAGGTACAGTAACCAAGACAGAGATAGAATGGAAAGACCAAAAATAAGCCCAGAGAAAAATTAAATTAATTCAATTGTAAAAGGGGCAAATGACTCACATAGAAGAAATATAAATGACCAATAAACATAAAAATGCTTGACATCCTTATGCATTAGGGAACACACAATTTAGAACCACAATGACATGTCACTTCGTACCCACTAATATGGCAATAATCAGAAAGCTGGAATATAACAAATGTGGATTAGGATGTGGAGAAATTGGAAGCCTTAACATTGTAAATACCTGATTGACAGGCAGACTCCACCCCTTCATAAATGGACAGATTATGTAACTGCCACGTTTGTGTTTATCAACTACGCAAAGGCATTTGACTGTGTGAATCACAGCAAACTTTGGAAACCATTGAGAAGAATGGGAATTCTTGAACACGTCATTGTGCTCATGTAGAACCTGTAATATAACGCTTTGAACAAAAACAAGGCAATAATTCAGTGTTAAAAATCAAGAAAGGTATGGGTCAGGATTGAATCCTTTCATCATAATTATTTCATCTGTATCCTGAGTAAGTGATCTAAGAAACTGGACTACATAGCATCAAGATTTGAGAAAGTCTCATTAACAATCTAAAATACGCAGATGATACAACCTTGCTTGCCCAAAATCAGAAGGACGTGAGGTGCGTGCTGATAAAAGATCAGAAACTGTGGCCTTAAATATGAACTACGACTCAGTGTGAAGAAAACAAATATCCCTACAACCAGATCAATCAAAATACTAATCAAGGGAGGACACGTTTAAAATACCTAGAATTTTATCTTATTTGGATCCACAATCAGTGTCCATGGAATCCCCAGTCATGAAATCAAATGACATATTACATTGAGCAATCTGTTACAACAGCACACCTCTTTAGAGTGTCAAGGAACAAAGGTGTCACTTCGAGAACTAAGGCACACTTGAACCAACTCATGATATTTCCAACGGCCTCATAAGGAAGACCTGAG
>NW_022103920.1:74633710-74642243 GCF_000313985.2 Echinops telfairi
TGTCTCCAGTGTTGTCCCCTATAGCACTATGGGCCAGTGAGGGACATTGTGTCGCGTGGTAGGGCCTGCCCTATGGTCCTTTCTGGGCATTGGCTGCTTGGACTGTCTTTTGGCTGTGGAGGTTTCCTGTAAAGTTTTAGAGATTAGTGTCCTAATCGATACCTTAGCAATTTTTTTTCCTCTGCTTCTAGGTTCTCTCTTTACTCTGTAAGTGAAGCCTTTTGCTTAATGTTTAGGAGTTCCTCAGTAGTCTAGTTTGTTTTCTGCTCTTTACATATATTTTAGACATGTTTAATCGTGTTTTCATGGCAGATTAGGACTTCTACTATTGTCCTTATTTTTTCCTATGATGATCTTTATAGTTTGAGGTTTTGCATTTGATCCACCTTAAGTTCATTTTTGTATATTGTATGAAATATGAATCCTTTTATATTTTTCTGCAAATCAATTTCCAGTTTTGCTAGCACCTATGTGTTAAAGAAACTCTCTCTTTGATGGATTTGGGACCTCTGCCAAACATAAGAGAACACCTTACCAGTCTCGGAGACAGTGTATGTGTCTTGCTTGTTCTCCGAGAGTGAGCCTTGGGCTGCTGGGGAGCAGAGTGGGGAAGGCTGACAAGCGGGAGGAGGGAAGTAATGGGAGAATGCCGTCATGGTCGCCAAGTGGGTGGGGGTCGATGACGGCCTTGCTTCTGAGCACCAAGAGGGCTTGACAGGCACCAATGTGGACCCTGGTGCAGTTTTGGCAAGCAGAGCTCATTTTCTGGTCTTCCCCCAGTTGAACTTTGCTTGCAGTAATTCAAACTAGCCGTGATTTGCTGGGCCAGTTGACAAGTCACCACTCCTTTTGTCTCTGGTCGCAATTTTAAAAAAAAATTATTTTATTGAGGGCTCGTACAATTATCACAGTCCATACATCCATCCATTGAGTCAAGCACATATGTACACCTGTTGCCCTCATCAATCTCACAACATTTGCCCTCTACTTTAGCCCTCAATTTTTGTTGAATTCCTTATTCTAATTCGTATTTGATCTATTATTAATCCTTTTTTGGAAGCTCAGCATTGCAGGGCTATCACTGTGTTTCACGTGGTTCCTCGGGCCTTCATTGTATAAGGTCTGGGCAACATGCCTGCTCCATCTTACTCTCCATTCTTCACTGTGATGGCAATTGCTGGTAGATCAGAAGTAGGTCACCGGGTCCTTCTTCTGAGAAGCATCTGAGTGAACTACCTCTCCATTATGCTGGTTGAATTTTTGAAGGAAATCTCTTATTATTAATGGATAACATATATGAAAGGGCTTTAAAAATTCATAGGAAGAAAGAAAAGGTTTTGAAAATGATGATGGCAATATCTGTACAAGTTCGCTTGATGTAATTGATTTGTGGATTGTTATATCTTTAAGATCCCCCAATAAAAAGACCAACTTCTAAAAAGTACATGAGAATATTCCATTATCTTTTCATTCTATTGTTCCATGAGCCTTGTGAAGCCTCTGTGTATATGTTGGAAAATACTACTTAAATCGCACGGCTACAGCTGGATATATTTCATAATCGACCCACTCATCATATTGAGCAGTAAACAGACCTTTCAAGCATCCAGGAGTTATTTTCATACATTTATCTTCAAATGTGACCAGAGTTCTGTTCTCTCTGATCATCAGTTTTACCTCCTTTGAAGCTTTGAATAGTCATATAGATTGAACTCTGTAGTGTCTGGTTTTATACTATGTTTTATACAAGTTATCATGTTTTCCTTTGTGGCAAATGTGTGCTCATTAGATGAATATACCAAAATGAATGTCTTCATGATAGTATTCATGAACCCTTGCTAATTTCAGAAACAGTACCCTGTAGGGTGCCTGTGAGGACTGTGTGACTATCTATGCGATTGCCATACTGTTGTTGCTTGCATAGTGCTCTAACGCTGGAAGCAATGCCCCTGATATTTTAAACAGCAGCAGGGTCACCATGAAGCACAGGTTAGAGCGGAGCTTCCAGAGTATGACAGATTAAGAAGAAGACCTGGGCGTCAACTTCTAAACACCTTGTGCATCACGAGAAACTCGCTCGTTTTGGCGATCTCTGCAGGAAGGATCGAGTGCGAGAAGAGGGTAGCATGTTTGCTGAAGTAGAGGGCAGGGAACACATGAGCGACTTGGCGAGACGGGTGAAGCCAACAGCCGCACGCACTGCACCCATGGACTCAGACAGGTTGGCAATGGGGGGATGATGTCACACTAGGCAGTGCTTCTCTCTATGATACAAAGGGTCAAGGTGACAGCAACTAACATCAACAAGGATAAAATGAAAGAAATAGGTGCAAATTCCTAGTATACAGTACATATATTAGATTTCCATAATTTTGTCATATTTGGAGTAAATATTTTATATTTCATTTTACTGTACATTCTTGTGCTTTGGTATATGGTGATGCTATGATTTATTGACATTTTAAGTTATATTTTTGGGTGTGTGTGTTTTTGTTTTGTTTTGGGGGGAGGGGTGTTGTATTGTTTCCAGTTTTCCAATGGTGTGAATATCTTATGTTGTTAATCCTCCTGTAAGGTATCCTTTGAAATATCATGTCCAATGCCAAGGTGAAACAGGACAAGTATCTTTCCCACCAGCCTCTGTATTGTGTTTGTTCTAACTTCTCCTTCTTCTTCAGTTGACTGGTGTTGCTTTTGGTCTATCATCTGAATGTCCTCTGGGTCTCCTCCCGATCAGATTTGCCCCAGGACAGCAGTTTAATTAAGTCAAAATGCTTCTAACAGATTAAAACAGTGGTTTTCCCCAATAGTGAGGAAATAAATGAGCTAGAGGCTTGTTAAAAATTAAGATTCCCAAATTTCTGATTCAGAGTCTTGATAGAACTCCATTATTTCTGTATTGTCATCATAGATTCTTTTAAAACATCTAGAGCCCTGGAGGTACGGTGGTTATGCATTGAAAGCTCCAGCAGCTGCACAGGAGGAACCCGGGGCTTTCTACTCTGGTAAAGAGTTATGGTCTGGGAAACGCACCAGGGAAATTCTTCCCCGTTCTCTATGGTTACTAGGAGCTAGGCATTGATGGCAGTGAGTCTGGGCTTGCGTTCCACATTTAAGGAATCCTGGTGGCGTGCTGGGTTATGCTGTGCATTCAAACCTACCAGCTGCACCTCAGAAGAAAGATAAGCCTGTCTGCTCCCATACAAACTTACAGACTCAGACATCCACAGGGCAGTTCTACTTCGTCCTATAAGGCTACCTGAGTTAGAATCAACTTGATGACAACGCGTTTATGGAGTCCCACATTTAAAGAAAGTGACTTAATGTATAACGTTTTTTCCAGAAACTTTGACCCTGTGGTCTTAAACTATACAGGGGGAAATGCTTTTAGTAGCAGCATTTGCAGCACCAGAGTTAATCAGAAAGCTATTTTTGAGAGACTGTAGGTTACCCTGTGCCCTCCAAGAATTTATAGATTCTTCTTTATAGTTACCCAGACTGTAATCACCTTCTTCTTTTTTAAATTATGATTTAGAAGAATGTTTCAGGAAAGGTTGGGTTTTTTCACTGAAAAATTCATATACATTGTGTTTCACTCATCTTTTTTTATAGCTTAATTTTTTTTAAAGAGGATTCAATAGGTCTGCAGCCTTAGCAAAATCTTATCCAAAATCAAACCAAGGACCAAATGTTTTCCAGCCGATTTCTCTGTGGGTTCTGTAATTTAGTGTCGAACACAAAATGACTAGATTGCATAACTGCTTTATGAGGTACCATTCTTGTCATCAGAAAGAAAAAAAATCCAATAGTAATAAAATGTTATATTTCAACATGTGGATTTCTGTGAAGACTTCAAACAGGTAGTCAGTATTGAATCCACTAACATTATAAATATCTATATCCCCCAGTCATTTTCTTTCTCACCACCCCAAAAAAAAAAAAGTTAGCACTTCTCAAACCTCCTTACTGGGTTGAATGGATAAAACAAAAAACCAAACCCACGAAGTCATTTTTATTCATCGCAATCCTACAGGCCGGAGTGGAACTGCCCCGCAGGGCTCCCCAGGCAGTAAATCTTTATGGATGGAGACTGTCACATGTTCCTCCTGGCTGACAGACCTAAACTGCCGGTCTGTCCGCTGGCATTAAACCATACTTTGAGTCTGAGATTAAAGTGACGGTGGGGTTCTGCAGAGCAGAGTTACAAGAGTGGCATTTCATCGCAACTGCCAGCCAGTTCAGGTATAGGAGCCTGGTGTTAAAAGGACACAGGGGAAAAGAACAAAATATGAATGATACAAGGAAGAAACTCTGTCACTCACGGAGACCTGTGCGACTGATAGAGAGCAGTGAGACTGAGGACCAAAGCTTACAGCGTATAAATATTCTCCTAAGGGCCTTCCAAGACACCTATCCCAGAATTATTAGTGACTCCGTTTGATCATCAAACGAAAGGCTGCCATAAATCAAGAAGATAAAAGGACAGTTCTCATGCAGAGGTCTGAAAAGTCTTCCAACATCTGGTATGGAAAAGGCTTAGTGGAGTGGGGTGTAATTCAGATAGCCTCTTGAAAGTGAAAAGAGGGAATTTCAGTTGTCTTATTTCAAAGTACAGGGATTAATAGCCAGATAGGTGAGCTAATGGCCCAACCAGAGTGGACTCTTAGTCAGCCTGGCTGGCAGAAATCCCTTTGGATATATTCTTTATCCATTGTTTATATTAACTATTTTTTTTCTTCAAAGGAAAAGTAGTTCCATTGTCTCCTTCCCATTTATTTTTAACTGATGTCTTACAGGACTATTCAGTTAGCAGTCAAGCACTAAACCAGGGCTCTTGGTCGGTTATTAGATTGGATATATCCACCACTCACCATTGCGTTTGTCCTCTTTTAGTGACTTGTGTGTTGTTAAGATACAACGTGATGATCTAGCACAATTATACCACAAATATTTCAAATAACAGTAGCGTCCTTCATGAGCCAGGTTTCAATGGAGCTTCCAGACTAAGCCAGACTAGATCTATTTTTCTTCCACACTAAGACAAGCTGGCAATTGACTTATGAAAATTCGTCAGTGGAAACCCTACAAATCACAACGGAAGAGTGCCACACAGTGCTGAAGGGTGAGCCCACGAGGTGGAACGCATTCCAAATACATAGCACCTAGCAGCAACTATGAAGACAGTGCAGGACTGGGTCTCCTCGAGTTGGCAACAACTCAACGACAACTGACAACAACAATAGTAAATAAATACACGGATTAAGTAAATAACCATGTTTGATCATTGTTCCAAAAAGACAAACTCAGAACAGTAAGGACACTGTTGGTGCACTGGATAAGCACTAAATGATTAAAATAACTTGAAAATGAAGTAGGATTCCTATGAACCTCACA
This sequence comes from Echinops telfairi, assembly GCF_000313985.2. Taxonomy (NCBI): domain Eukaryota; kingdom Metazoa; phylum Chordata; class Mammalia; order Afrosoricida; family Tenrecidae; genus Echinops; species Echinops telfairi. Next base: position 74,639,105 of record NW_022103920.1, read on the forward strand.
ACTTTCTAACTTAGAGAAGTGTGTCAAAAAATAATCAGTGCCAGACCATTATGTTGTGATGGTTAACAGTTATTAGTTACACCCCAACCCACCCGCCTCTGTTGTGATCCTATAGATCAGGGCCAGATGTCACAGTGTCACTGAGTAATGGATGAGCAAGTCAAAAATTATTGCTGCTGGGGTTCCAGTGCATACCTGCACGGCCAAACAAAACCTGTTTAAACAGTCCCTCCAGGTGCTGAAGAAAGGTTCTCTCAGTGACGTTGGTCCATATAATCTTGTTTGGGTGCCTTCAGGGGAAAGGGTTGCTCTTTCCATCCGTATTTAAGCACGATCAAAGTTGATGAAAACAATTTTTGGAACAAATCATTAACTGGCGACGGGTTTATGAATTTTCCAATATCATCCAATGAGCAAGGTTCAACCAAAACAGTGCTTTCCCAGGGGATCTGCAGGGGGGCCAGTCCCACTCCAGGCAGAGGGGGCAGGTCAGAAGGCTATGGCTGGTGATTTTGGTGATGCCAAAGGGCCAACCTTGATAGATGTTTTCAGAGGACAGGGGAGATTTAATCGTGAGATTTAATTCTGAAGAAGTTTGAAGAAAATTGAATACTAAATAGGTCAAGAAAGTTGCACTTGGAAGGTTCTCCCCTCAAGACAATGCACCTGCTCATTCCTCAAGGGCAGTCAAGGCTACCCTGCCAGAAACATTACCCTATTCACCCGACAGCCCTGGTCTTGACCCTTCACATGTCTCATTTCCAAAAGTCAAAAATATATACTTAAACAGAAAATTAGGTGAATCTCTTGAGGATGCCCAAAGTGTGGTTTGGTATGAAGTAAATGGAAGAGTGCAGATTCTTTAGGGAAGGGTTAGAGAGAGGGAAACTCTGCCTTCAGAAGGATACAGACCTGGGTGAAGAATTTGTTGAGAAACGGAGCTTCACGTTTTGATATTTTTGTTTACTAAAGATTTCTGTGAATTTTCAGCAATACTTTTTCACTTACCCTCATATTTCCTTAATTGTACCAGCCCTGTTAGTTTCAGAATCATTACAATCTGTAGGAAACGTATCCTTTTCTTTGGAGAGCCCAAAGGCAAACACCAGTCAGCTTCTCAGTCTTACTAGGAGGCCAGTCCGTTTTTTACGGAGGGGAGGGAGGGGCTGACCTGGGAGGGAGGGTGCAGGGCAGAGCACTGCGGGCAACTTCAAAGAGCGGCTGAGGAGCGCAGGTGCGCTGCTCTCCAGGGAAGGTGCAGGGGACAGTGCTGGACTGGAACGCACATGTGGCGGTGCAGCATATGAGGGGTGCTGGGAGATCAAAAGGAAACCTGAAAATCACAGGTCACCCTCAATCTGTACCTCTCAAGGAGGATTACGATGGCAGGCATTTGAAAGGCAGCTCCTGATCTTTACAAGGTCAAGAGCCACGGACTTCAGTTTAGCCTGTAATGGATCTGATTCTGCTAGTTTCATTACAGCTCAGGGCAGAATCATTCCATGCCTGAGAAATTCAGCTAGTACCCAAAGCTCTTCAACGTTTGTGAAGGAAAAGCCTGCATTCCACGGGCTTCCAAGGCTCCTTTGAAGTGTCCCTAGGAACTCGCCAGCCTTCCCAGAACTGCTCAATTAGCAAGGCTCACCAAGCAGCGTGAACCGCTACAGGTGGAAAGAGGACTTCTTCGTGCCATTTTGCCTTAGGACAAGGTCGAGACTATTGCAATCCGATCACTTAGAAATATTTCAAGACCCCCGTCGGTTAAGTTCTGGCATTTTTCCTTCTTTAGAAAAAACAAACCATGTTCTGGCTTTACCAAGTTTCAATTTCCCATATGCAATTCTAAAAGAATGAAGGCAATGAGGAGGCTCTTTCATGCAACCCGATGACTAAGACAAAGCGCTTGGTGAGGCTCCTTCCCTGCTACATCATGGAAAGCAAAGTACTCTAGCCATTGATCTAGTTCATTAGCACTTTAACCACAAGCAAATGACGTGGCCCTCTGTGCTCTGGTTTCTTCTTTTTAAAGCTCCTAACCAGGCTGAATGGAAGAAGAAGGTATTCATGAAAAAAAATTGATGAGTTCCACATAGCATCTTAAAAGCTGGCAGAAGGAATAAAAAGTCCATCACAAGTGTTTGTGTGTGCCTTGCAGATCTTATTTGCAAAACTAATTGCTGATTGACTTCTACTGTTTTCCTTTAACTAAATTCATTTAAAGCATCTGCAAAAGGCAGCGCCAGCTCTGGGGTTCCCTGGAGGAAAGAGTGTGTGGGCTCGAAAGAACCCCATTTTCCAATCTGCAATTGCACGTGTACAAGTCGTTTAAGCCATGACGACTCAGCCTGTTTACTCCCTCAGCTGGGGCTAAAACGTCTGGATCGCTTAGATAAAAGTCGAATTTGCTCTGTAGACAACACGTGAGGTTTACTACATTTTATATCTCATCTTGCATGGCTTAGTGTGTCCATCTACACAATTTCACAAAATAACACATCCAGTCCAATAAATGTCTGTCACATTCACTCTGCTTGAGTACCTAGAACTGTCAGCTTATTTGATTTAATTACAAAAGAGCAGAACATTTCGAGCTCCGCATGCTCAATAGACTTACTCAGCTGCCAGAAAACATGTCAAACACTCTAGCAGAAAATTCAAATTATCTGATTATATTTGATTAAAACTGAAGTAAAACCAAGGGGGAGAAAATATCAATAGTTTGTTGTGAAATCCTAACAGGGTGATTTGGATTGCATGATAATTAAGTTTACTACTGAATAACGTTTAAGATTCATTTGAAAAGAAAAAAACCAGGTCTCTAGAAACAACAAAGACTAGGAAAAAATAGTCCATTTAATGATAAAGGTCTCTACTTCTGGAATGCGAGTGTTGACTAACCTTTCCTGCTTTTTGTTAGAGAGTAATGACGGGAAACCCAAGTGGATGGGTGCTGGGAGGAAGCAGGGGGAGGGATGGACTGGAACCATGGGTCCTGCAGTCAGGGGACAAGTGTGGAGTGGCCATTCTACCTGCATGATACCCAGAGCAGACCATCGGTGGCAGAAATTTGTCTGTGCCTTTGTTTCTGCTTAAGTTGTTTCCTGAGGTTTCATAGATTCCTCTCAGCCTAACTAGATTT
>NW_022103920.1:74642595-74644163 GCF_000313985.2 Echinops telfairi
CCTCTAATCCTCCTGGTATCGCTACTCTCCTTCTTGACCCTGAGCTGTTTATCTATCCTGGATTTCCTGTGTTGCGGGCTCTTGTCTGTAGCAGTGTGCATGCTCTGGTCTAATCCAATTTGTAAGGTAGAATTGAGGTCAGGATAGTGGGGTGAAGGAAGCACCAAAGAACCAAAGGAGGAAAGGAGGAAAGCTGTGTGTCCTAACTAGATTTTTGAAGGTGTAGGTTGTGGAAATGGTTACTATACCTTATTCTTGCTACCTGAAAGGTTGGAGACTTGAGTCTGCCCAGAGACACCTTGGAAAAGAGGCCTGGTGATCTCCTTCATAAGAATCAGCGACCGATGGACTATGTTTTCATCTCACACATGGGACCTTCATGCATCCGAATCAATACCTGGTTGTGTTTTGTTTTGTGTTTTGTTGTTGATGATGTTTTTAATGTACTTTTAATAGATTCAATTTTTGTTTTAAGTTAGTTGGGCTTTTCCCATTATTTGTATCCCAGGATCCTAAAAGCATCAAACATAATTCAGAAAAAGGAATTGTGGCAAATAAAGGAGACTTTACTATGGATTTGTCTGGGTAAAAAAACTTAGAGAAGAAATAAATGATAGTGCAGTTAATATCTCTAGCTGAGAAACTGATGACTTTGCTTAGAATGTTGTGAAACAGCGACACAGCTCAAGGTTCTACCTTAGGACACGGAGGCTCTTGTATAAAAGGAAATAGGAAAACCTGTGCCCGTGGAGCATGTTACATACAACTGTTCAGTCCTAACAACAACAACAACAACAACCGACACACGCAGGCCAACAACAACAACAACAACCGACACACGCAGGCCTACGGTGACCAAATTGAAAGCAGAGAGCCAGTACCGATTCAACCACTGAGTCAGCCATCAGGACTGCCTCTGTCTGAGTAAGACACTCCAGAGTTCATACACTTGAAGAGGCCAGCGTGCATTTTCAATCATTTCACTAAAACCCAAATTGATGGTCCACCAATGCTCAGGAGAACAGAACCTTTCACATACGTGTCCTGTTGCTTAACGTGGGCCCGAAGATATCCTCTCTCTGTCCACAGGGTGAACTGAGTTTCAACTTGACTCGCTGAGGATCCAGGCGAAACTGCCCTGATAAAAATCACCGCCTTCTCCCAAGCCTTTCTGACTTGCTACTTTAGGAGCTTTTGGCAGCACCTGCCCGCAGGCTCCTGGCCACTTGTCTGTGGTAGCTGCCGTGGCACCGCCCACAACCCAACGGTAGTGCTTCTGGCTCACCACACCTGCCCCTCCTCTCCTCCTGCCACTCCTTGTTGCCCCTAATGAATGAGAACCTAGAGCAGTGGTTCTCAATCTTCCTAATGCTGTGACCCTTTCATACAGTTCCTCTTGTTGTGGTGACACCCAACCATAACAGTATTTTTGTTGCTACTTCAACACTGTCATTTTGCTACTGTTATGACTCAGGCGACCCCTGTGAAAGGGTCATTCGACCCCCAAAGGGGTCGTGACCCACAGGTTGAGAACCGCTGGCATAACGTTTCAGTAGAGGTTCAGAGTA
>NW_022103920.1:74647514-74648537 GCF_000313985.2 Echinops telfairi
GCAAAGCCTAGCAACAGGGGCTATTTAAAAATTCAAGTGGAAATGTGTTGTTATTTTAACAACTGATAAGCAGTATTGACACAAATCAGCTATCAGATCCATAGTTGAGCCCGTCCCTTCATTTCATGTTAACTGAGCAATGAAGTAAAGAATGTGGCTTTTTTTTTTTGTAATAACATGCTTATTGTCTTGCACAGATTAAGTCCTTATGTGACGGGACACTCGTTACACAAATAATAGGAGTTGGTAGTCATGCAAACTTACAATATCCACTGACCACGTCAGACACAGGTCTGCCAGAACAACACATATCTTAACAAATCAAGTAGAGCAATCAAGTAGTAAGTAAATGTTAGTCTTCTTGCCAACTTTATCTTTCCCTTTTTTTTTTCCTGCCCAATGTAATAGGTTGTTTGATTTCTTTTTTCTCTTTCCCCCCCCTCATTTTACTGGGGGCTCTTACAACTCTTATAACAATCCATACATCAATTGTATCAAGCACATTTATACATTTGTTGCCATCATCATTTTCAAAACATTTTCTTTCTACCTGAGCCCATTGGTATCAGCTCCTTCTCCCCCTCCCTCCCCCACCATCATGATCCCTTGATAAATTATAAAGTATTATTGATTTCATATCTTACACTATCCGCTGTCTCCATTTACCCACATTTCTGTTGTTTGTCCCCTGGGAGGGTGGGGTTATATATCAATCATTGCAATTGGTCCCCCATTTCTCAAACCTTCTCCCCACACCATCCTCCTATCCTCTGGTGTCACTACTCCCATTACTGTTCCTGAGGGTTTTGTCTGTCCTAGATTCCATGTGTTGAGCAAGCACTCTTATCTATACCAGGGTACATGCTCTGGTCTAGCCAGATTTGTAAGGTAGAACTGGGGTCTTGGTGAACTTTAAAGAACTAGGGGAGTGCTGTGTGTTTCGTTGGTGCTCTACTGTGCCCTGGCTGAATTGTCCCTTCCCTGTGCCCCTTCTGTGAGGAGATGTTCAATAGACTACAGATG
>NW_022103920.1:74648841-74652347 GCF_000313985.2 Echinops telfairi
CTCATATTTTCCCCTCCCTCCCTGCTCCCCCCTCCCTCATGAACCCTTGATAATTTATAAATTATTATTTTGTCATATCTTACCCTGTCCGATGTCTCCCCTCACTCACTCTTCTGCTGTCTATCCCCCAGGGAGGAGGTCACATGTAGATCCTTGTAATTGGTTCCCCCTTTCTAACCCACCCTCCCTTCACCCTACCCCTGTTTTTCTTAATTCAATGGCTTATGTAGTTGCCTTTGCTTCTCTTTGAGACTCAAACCGTGCCTAGGATTTTCCTGAAAAGTAATGATGAGGCTCTAAATAAGTTGCATAAGTAGGTATTTGTAAAGACAGAGCACCCTTGAGCTTCCAGTCCAATTATCTCAGCACTCCTGACTACCTGAGGTGATCAAGTTGGGGCTCTTTCCAGGGTCCATTGGCATAGAGGTGCAATGTTCCAAGGAAAGCCTCAAGGGTGCTCTTCCTTAAGGAGAAATTGTTTATTCACTTGTGCTGTCCATGGTGGGTGCCAATATACAAAGGCCCTTGTAAGTTCATTTGGGCATTGTTCCAAATGAGGCCATTCACTTGCAGGACTGTTGAAGTCAATTGAAGGTTTGCTTCTCAATACTTTCTCACTTTGCTTTCTAAACTCTATCACTGCCGCTAAGTAATAACTGGCTAATCAGGCACCAACATGGCTATGAAGTAAATGCTAACTCATATGTTTACATTAGAAAGCCCAGTCTCTCTCCCTCTGAGATGCTGGTGGCTTTGAACTGCTGACCATCGGCTTGCATCAGATGACACCAACAGGGCTCCATTATGAACAATTAATTAATTAATTTTGAATATATACTTACATTCATAACATCAGCCCTTCTAAAGCTAGGCTCTGTTGTGTCCTCTTGGATATAGCCTTCAGGCTCAGCAAATAAATAAATAATAATGGATCAAGAATGATCAAGCTGTCCATTAGCAAGCTAGCTTATGTGTAAAACCCCTGAAATTAAAATATTTTTTGCTTACATATGGATATCCCGCGAGATGCTAATCATTTCTAGATGAAGGTGTTATACAACTCTAGAAAAAGAACATGGAATGATACAAACTGTGGAGCAATAAGATGTAGTTCCATGTGAAGAGGTGTCTATTGTGAGGCGGCTTTAGAAAGCTCATGGAAATAATGGAATTAAAAGACAGCGGAATTTTCCCAGGACCGTATTGAAGCCACTTCATAGATACCTTCCCACCACCATCAGTTTACTGTACTGTGTGGCTTGTGTGTTTGTATGACATTGGGAGTTACGACATCGGCATTTCAAATGCTAGCAGGTTACCCCTGGTAGACAGATATCGATGGAGTTTTCAGACTAAGAATAGAAGAAATGCCTGTCACACTGCAGAGAATTAGCCGTAAAAAAACAGGACTTTAAACCAGTTTGAACCAATCTGACAGAAAAATTCAAACAGACCCAGATCTCGAAAGACTGGGTGAAGTGGAATGATAACTAGAACATTCCTGCAGGTCAAAGCCCTGGAACAGGAGACTCAGAAGAGCCCTTTCAGGAGCGCGAGGCAGGAGCCTGGATTATTGCTAGGACTGCAGAGAAGGAGCGAGAGAGAGAGGCCCGACTTGGCCCTCCTGAAAGGATTTAGTTTCGGAAATCCACAGGGGCAGTTCCACCGTGTCGAGGGTCTCCGTGAGTCAGAATTACCCGTGACAGTGAGTTTGGCGTTTTGGTGGATAGTGACACCTGTTCAGTGTGGCGTGGCTGGCTGCCACCTTTGAGCGGCATGCTGTTGTTTCCGACTCTTGTCAAACCGGTGCTTTGGCCGGCGCGCAGTGCTGCTTTCTAAGCGGATGGCGCGTTTCTAGCAGGGCGTGAACACATAGGCGTTCTTCGGTTTATCGTTCCAGGACACGCGTATTTTACAAACCCAATTTTGCTTTGTTGGTCATGACTGAACCTGGAAGGAGGATTTGATGCCCTGGTAAAAACCCCACGGACTACAGCTTACACTTGGTGCAGGCAGCGCTGCTTCCGTGCGGTGTGTCTTCCAGGCGGAAGGGCTCTCGGAACACACGGTGGCCCCAACAGTCTCCAGCATCCATCATGCAACGTTTCATTCCGCTGTGCACACTGTCACAAGAACAACCTGACAGCACAAAGACAGACGTTTATATTTGAATGCACTATCATTTAGCGAAAGATTTCACCTTTTCTCCATTTCTGTAAACCAAGTTTACCTTTCCCTTGAGAACCACCCAATATTTGTAGCACCAGCTCTCATGTCATGGGAAATCAAAAACATGCTTCAAATACAACTTTCTTCTGCCCAATTTCTTTTCTGAATTGACTTACTTTTGGTTCTTCGAGTCAAGAGTTCATGTCCCATGTAGACATTCCTCAAAGATAAAGAAGATGGTTACTAAGATGTAAACTTTGGCTTTGAAAATTTCTAGAATTTTGGTTTGTGAACATTTCTTGGGTATATATCTTCAATACATATTTATCACAAAGTCATAGAATAGTTTCAAAGCTGATGCTCAGCCTGGTAGAGTTTTCAAATTGCAAGGAAAACTCAATATTCGGTTCTTTTCCATATAAAAAACAATTGAGTTAAAATATAGAAACTGAGACACCATTATTATTATTTCTAAGGATTTTCCTATGTCTGCATCTAGAAAACACTCATAAAATTCTTAATATATATACTACTTAAAATTAAATTGGAAATTAATTTTGTTGCAGTTTTTAAAAATTAGCTTTGCAATACATAGAAAAGAAGAGTAGTACGTTTGGGGCATGTACTTTAAGGCCAGCATTAGTCTCATGCTTCTCCTGTGGACCCCTGGTGAGCAGCAGGTTCTGCTTTGGGCTCTGGTCAGCCACTCAGAGGAAGGAAAGTGAAGCTCATTCCTCCAGTAAAGATTTATGGTCTTGGAATAGAACTTGGGAACAGTTCTAGTCTGTCCTATAGGGTTTTGTTGTTGTTTTCATTGTGAAATTGTAGCAAACTAAACTCAATCCTCTTTTTAAAAACTTTTTAAGTTGATGTGTTTCTACCCTACAAAAAGCCCAAGTTTACAAATCATCATGTACTGACTGTGTTATGCAACTTACCAGCATATAAAATTCTATACTACTGTCTCTGCGTGTGTGCAAAAAAGATCAGAGTCAGAGCTAGGATTGCGATCTTGAAAATACAAAACAATAGTTGTCCTGGTGATGAATTATATTCAAATGTCATATTTTTCTTTATTATGAGTTTCTTTAGAAGACAAATTATTATTACCGCTACACTCTTCCTGCCTTGAAATCGATGCCTACTCACAGCGGCTTTTAGGGCAAGATAGACCAGCTCCTGTGGGTTCCACAACTGTAATACTTTGTGGGAGTACAGAGCCCCATCTTTCTCCTCAGAGCGACTGGTGGTTTCAAACTGCTGACCTTGCAGATCACAGCCCACACGCAACCGTTACATCACCGGGACTCCTCATTCCCACGACAGTCAAAACAATG
>NW_022103920.1:74653770-74655332 GCF_000313985.2 Echinops telfairi
GAAGACTATTACCCATGCTCACCATGCTTCAAGACAAAATTTCCGTTATTTGTCATTAGAAATAAATATTTCACAATCTATAATTATATATTGTTTTTGTGATTCATCACTATGCTTTCATTATGTTCCGTTTGTAACAATGAAAATACATCCTGCCTATCAGATATTTATATGACAATTCGTAACAGTAGCAACATGACAGTGATGAAGTAGTAACAAAAATAATATGATGGCTGGGGGTCACCACCACATGAGGAACTGTATGAAAGGGTGGCGGCATGAGGCAGGTTGAGAACCGCTGCCATAAAGGATCACTAGGAGGCAAACCTACTCGGTGCCAGGTGCCAGTGGGGCAGGTTAGTGAGCACAAAGGACTGCCGTGCGGTTCCTGTTTGCACGCTCCCAATCACTAATGGCATTGAGCGCCTTTCTATGTGCTGATGGGCCATTTCTAAGTCTTCTTTGGAGAAGTACTTATCCTCTGCCCATTCTTAACTTGCGTAAATTTGTCTTTTTACAGAATCTGAGTACCAGACCCTTATGACAGGCTTACGATTTCTAAGTATTTTCTTCCATTAACCAGCTCCTCTGTCTGTTTTTATTGATAATTCCCCTTTGGAGCACAGACGTTTGTTAATTTTGATGTCCAATTTATTTATTTTTCTTTAGTTGCTTATGCTTTGGATGTCACAAACTTCTGCTTAATCCAAGGTCAAAAAAGAATTATTCCTATATCCCATAAGATTTCGGTGACAATCAAACAACCTATCTACATACTAGACCTATTGAAAACATTAGTAGGAAGTAAATGTAATAATTGATTTTATCAGTCAGAAACAACACCCCTGCCCTCTACCCCTCCCACCCTGTTCTGCCTTGCTATAGCATGTGATTCCCCTCCCCCATCCCTGGTTTTCACAACCTCTCTCCTGGATTCCCCTCTTGGTTGGTTCCACCATATGGAATTGATTTCAAACTCTTCCTCATAAACTGCCTCTGGATCACCCATGACCTTTTTAGTTCCAAACACATATGCTGACTCGCGTAATCCAGGTCTGGATGGTCCAGGAGGGGGCATCAGGCAACCAGAAGACAGTTCCCTGTAAAAAATCAGCTCTCATCAATTAAATGTCAACCATTCATGGAGCACCTGTGTATGGTCTCGTCTTTATAAACGTCCTCTAGGGCCATTGCTGTAAGGATGGGCATTATGCATTAGCATCCCAGGATGCCAATGTTTTCAGGAACGTTTTCAGGAACGTTTAGTCCTTTTTTTAAAAAGCATTTCCTAGTTTAGTAGTTGACTAGCTAGGCTTTGACTATCAAACTCGTGTTCTCTATTTCAGAATCTCATGGGATCTCCGTATTACTGGGCAACCATAAATCCTGAAGCAATGTCAGAATTTCTTTCTTCAGCCACACTGAACAGCCCTAACGACAGTTAATAAGAAGGTGCCGAGAGGGTACGTGTCAGATTCAGGGGACATGAAAAATCTGGAAGACAGTTTCCCTGATCGCCAGACTTGAAATACCAATTAGACTGCAAAGCACAAACAAGCACT
>NW_022103920.1:74655506-74656439 GCF_000313985.2 Echinops telfairi
CATGAACCAGGTATCACTCTAAGTTGTTATGTGCCTTAACACATTGAATCCCCACAAGATCTCATACTGTTGGCACTATTATCTTAAAGCTCATTATGCAAATGAGGAAACCAGTCTAGTAACTCATCCAACATCAAATACCCTGAAAATAATATAGCCTACATTTTAAAAACCGGCAATCTAGTGTCAGTCTCTCTCTCTCTCTCTCTCTATATATATATATATATATAGTGTGTGTGTGAATTAGGTAGGGGTGAGAGAAAGAGGCAGCTTTCTACACCTGTGAAGACCTACAGTTTCGGAAACCCTGAAGGGCAGTTCTTCCCTGTCTTACAAGGTCATCAGGAATCAGAATCCACTAGATGGCAGTGAGTTAACTTTTGGGTTTACATATCAGATCAACATTTTGTATTCAGCCACTTAAACGACTTATCAAACAGCTTGGCCTGTCCACCTGGCCATTTTTCTGTGCTCTTCTAGAGCATTATCTTCCACTTTGCCAAGTTAATGCCTTTTACCCTCTGAGTTAGTTAGTTTATTGTGCCAACCTCGCCGATAAACACAAGTGGGGTTAATTGAAGGGCCGAGAGACAAATGACTCCGTGAGCCTCACATTTCGAGTTCTCGGGGTCTCTTGCTTTGTGATGGTCGCACCAGGGTGCAGCTGCCTTAGCAGTTCCCAGCTTCAGCTTCCAACGCTGACTTCCTGCAAGACAACCCCGAGGAGAAGCTGCTGGACCTACCCCAATGCCGCCCTGGGTGCTGGAGCACCCATGTGGAGACCCCTGGCAGCACTGAGATGTTTGCACCTTCACTGACTTGGCTTTCCTCCTGTAGTCGACATCGTGTGTCTGTTATGCGAGATGGAGGAGGACTTTGTGGATTGGTATTGGACGTATGGGTTAATGTTAGACTTGTGGGCTTGGGCAGCAC
>NW_022103920.1:74656567-74658279 GCF_000313985.2 Echinops telfairi
TGACTTGGCTTTCCTCCTGTAGTCGACATCGTGTGTCTGTTATGCGAGATGGAGGAGGACTTTGTGGATTGGTATTGGACGTATGGGTTAATGTTAGACTTGTGGGCTTGGGCAGCACTGGGTTGGGATGTTTTCTTGATGCACACTTAACCTTTATATAAAACTCTCTCTTATCCATGAGCTTCTGTGGATTTGTTTCTCTAATGCACCCAGACTAACACATCCTCTCCTATATTACCTCCCTTCCTTCCATTCCCCTAGCATGCTTGGTAAATATCAAAATCTGTTTCTTTGGGTATGGACAATTTCATCTGGATTTTTTTGATAGTGATCTCATACAATATTTGTCCTTTTGTGACTGACCAGCTTCTCAGCATCACCTCCTCCAAATTCATCATGTCGCGAAGGGCTTCACAGATTGGCTCGGTAGACAGACAAGGAGGAAAGAGCTGGCAATGGGAGGATTCTTGCACAGAGGGAGGGGAAGGCAGAGAAGATCCCCTTCCTTTATTAATCGTTTTTTAAAGGAAGGAATTCCCAACAGAGGAAGGGAAGGCAATTGAAAGGGTTGAATATGTGCACAGCCCCCAGAAATGATGGGATGGGCCCTGGAGTTCTGGCTGGAGGACAAGGGTACAGCATGAACTTTGGGTGTGCTAGCAACCTTTGTAAAGGGGAGATCTACAACGCAGAACGAGCCAACGGTATAAGGTCCACCAACAGCAGTATCTATATAGATAAACACATGTATTCCTGTCCAGCTGTGCACTCTCAGACTAGCTGAGGTACTCATCTGCATGATCCATGCTGGATGTGACTATGGAATAAACTCCCATGCTCAGGTTGAACATTTTCCTATCTCGTCTCTGAATACTTTCTTGTGAGCATGACAAGAACCAACAGAGGAAGGCTGCAGTTCCTCTGAGAGCAGTTTCCTCATTTTTTTTTTTTAGCAATGTGCACAATTCCATTGTATGTATACACGGTGTATTTCTCCTTTCCTCTCCTGGTGGGCATCTTCTTGCGGTGGTGAATCAATGCTGGTTGAATCCTGGCTGTGCATATCTGTTCATGTGTTTGAAAAAATTATCTAATACAACGGTTCTCAAACTGTGGGTCACGACCCCTTTGGGGGTCAAACAACCCTTCCACAGGGGTTGCCCAATTCATAGCAGTAGCAAAATTACAGTGATGAAGTAGCAATGAAAATAATCTTATGGTTGGGAAGCGGGGGTCACCAGTACATGAGGAACTATATGAAAGGGTCACGGCATTGGGAAGGTTGAGAACCACTGCTCGAATAGCAAAAGAGTGGCAGCATAACCCATAGACCCATCAGGCAACCAGGTGCTGTCAAGCTGGTTCTGAGTCCTGGTGTCCGTGTACATCAGAATAGAACTCTGCTCCGAAAGGCTTTCCCTGCCCGCTAATGGAAGTAGAGCACCAAGCCTCTCTCCAGGGGCCTCTGGAAGGCCTCACATCTCCAGTTGAGCGTGCTAACCATTTGGGCCACCTAGGGAATCCTCACCCATCAGTAGGGGCCTGGCCAAAGAAAGTATGATTCATTAAACTGAGCAATACAACTCTGAAAAGGAATGGAGATGGTCCCCATTGTCCTGAAAGGGAAGGCACAAAGTATGTTCAGTAGGCGGCAAATTTTTTATGCCCAGAAGAGAAAAAGAATTAACCCCTGGCTCCCAGAGAGCCTCAGC
>NW_022103920.1:74663661-74666148 GCF_000313985.2 Echinops telfairi
ACACAATTGATGTATGTATGGATTGTGATAAGAGTTGTATGAGCCCCTAATAAAATAATTTTAAAAATAAGAAAAATTAAAAATACCCGCCCCCCCAAAAAAAAGAAAACAGCTATAGTCAGCTTCTCACCCCAAACCATGCAAGGCATAAAATGGAGTGGTCTACTTTAAGAATATTATCTTTTGTTTTAGTGCAATTTTAGATTTACAAGAAAATTGAGGGGCAGATGGTATATATAGTTCTATTTACCAAACAAACATAATGGCATGGGGACCGCATGTGATCTCACCAGGCTACACGCAGGAGGAGAATCCAGCCCGGCGCTAATCTAAGGGGGATTGCCACAAGGCAGGGGTTAGCCATATCCCCACCCCAATTTTACTCTCTTCTGACACCAACATTTTCTCCCATGGCACTCTAGTTCTTTGCTGGGCATAATAAGCAGTTGCAATGGCCACACAGAACTCACAGACAATACTTACAATTATAGGGGTTTATTAAGGAAGTTAACAGATTATCACAGGTCATGATCATAAAAACAAAGAGATACAATATTTGGTCCACAGCAGTATCTCCCAAACAGCAGCCAAGTCTCTCTCTCTGGTCCTCAGACTCTCAGCCATGTGGTCCCCATTATGAAAAAGGGAAGCTAGCTTGCTGCTGTCTCATGGCTCCTCTGCTCTGTCTCAGGGTCTCCTTGCTTCAGCCTCTGGTCTTAATGGGGCGTGGTCGCCGCTGCTTATACTATAATTCAGACAGGGATTTCCCAGGCACACAGCTGCTGGCTGTCCTTCCTTGAAGGCCCCTAGAATACTCTTCTTCCTGCTTGAGATGCCTCATTCTTATACCTTTTAACTCCTTCTATCAGTGTTTCACACACACTATGTGCATGGTCCCACACAATCACTTGGTGGGAGTTACAAAGCATAGATAGAAGAGTCATGCCAAGTAATTTCACTTTACACTACCCTACTCCCACCTCCCCACACGCCTGCACTGGATTCCTTCCATTAACAGCTTGAATTACTGAGATATATTAGATCAATATTGTTACATTTTTACTAACTATAGGTCATAATTTACATTACAGCTTACTCTTTGTACTATTCAGTTCTATAGATTTCAGCAAGGAATAATGCCATCATTTCATATAGTTCCATAACCCTGAAAATCCCCTATATTTCATCTATTTATCACTCCCTTGCCTCCCTCCAAGTATCTGGAGATGACTGATTTTAATATCATAGAATGGCACACTTAAGGTATGTAAATAAAAGTACTTTCAGAACCATGAATTCTATGCACTAAAGTGAAATAAAGACTTCTGTAGACAATGAAAGTAGAGCAATCGTGTCAGCAGATGCTGACCGCAGGGAGTGAGAAAATTGTCCATGCAGGAGTATATTACCAGATGGAAACTTGGACCTACACAAAGAAATATACTGGAAATTGTAAAAATGAAGGGATATGTCAAAGGTATCTTGTTCTTATTTTTAATCACTTTAAAAGGTAGTTAGCTATTTACTGTAAAACAAACTTACTGTAAGGCTTATAATTTATGTATCAATAAAACATGACAAGAAGAATAGTAACAAAAGTTAGGAGGGAGTAATGGGAAATATGTAGATACTTACATAAGCAGTATTTTACCTTAAGGTAGCTGTGATGGTTAAGTTGTATAACGTAAGCCTATGGTAACCACTTAAATGTTTTCAAAGCACTTGAAATAAGCGACTTCAGCAATTGCCATTTGTTGATTCTGCTTCATGGCAACCCCATCTGTGTGAAACAGAACTGTGTTCCATAGGGCTTTCAATCACTGCTTTTTACAAAGTAGCTCGCCAGAGTTTTCTTCCTTCAGGTGGACTTGACCCTTTAACCTTTCAGGGGCACCAATTAGAGATATCTAATTAGCCAGTCTTCGCCGCACACACACCCCGCCCCCCAAAATCCAAATCTACTGCCATTGAGTCAAATTTTGCCTCACAGAGACCCTCTCCACAACAAAGTAGACCTACCCCTGTGGGTTTCTGAGACTCATCTTTCTCCTGAGGAGTGGCTGGTGGATTCAAACTGCTGACCTAGTGGTTAGCAGCCCAATTTGCAATCCACTAGGTCACCAGGGCTCCTAATTAATTAGCCAATAGAGAAAGTAAAATAATAATTTAAAAAGAGTCCATTTGAGAGCAGCAAAAGGAAACAAAGAACAGAGAAAATAATAGGAAGAAAGCTATCCTACAGGGTCACTTTTGAGTTGGATCAGTGCGGTGACAGTGGGTTTGGTTTTTTAAATATATATGACAATGGTGACTTCCCCACATTTTCTCAACATTCTCATGATTTCCACTCTGGTTTGTCTGTTTCCATTCATCGGACTCTCCTGCCCTCTCCCTCCTAACTACTTCCTTTGCTTTAGGAGACATTTTGACCATTTTTTTCTCCTATATTTTTAAAGGATTAAAATATTCATGGGGGCTACTGTTTAT
>NW_022103920.1:74667220-74761459 GCF_000313985.2 Echinops telfairi
TACACCTCTGTAAATGCCCTTTGCCTCCTAGTTCTTTCCTCTATTTCCTTTTACTTTCCTCTTGTCCCACTACCATGCTTAGCCTTCATTTGAGTTTCAGTAATCCCTCCCGGTTACATTGCTCTTAGCAAGCCCTACCAGTCCTCCAATATCCTCCTCGCCATCAATTTTAGATCACTTGTTGTTCCCTTGTCCCTGGGTCCCTTAATACACACTTCCTTTCTCCCACCTCCTCTGCTCCCATGCCCCACCCCCAGAACTGTCAGTCCCCTTTTTATCCTCCAGCTTGTCTATCCTGCCTATCTTATCTATCTAGACCTGCAGAGATAATAACATGCACAACATACAAGACAGAGTGAAACAAAGATAGAGGGTATTCCATGATGAGTCTTAGAGCCTCTCTACTCCCTACCAGTCAAGTCTGGATTTTTCCCTTGTTTAGTTTGTTCGATAATGTTTTCACATTCTCTTGCAGTAGCCAGGCCCTCTAGTTATTCTGGCCCCTACAAGGCCGAGTCAAACTGCCCACATAGGGTTTGCAAGGCTGTGTTTTATTCTTAAGGCGGTATTCTTTCCAGGAGCCCACAGCCACATCTTCATGCCATGCAGTTGGCTGTTGGGCTCACACTTCTGACCTTCTGGTGAGCAGCTGGGAGTCACCAGGAGGCCTTTACATTTATGTAAGTCCTAATGAAGTCAAAATAACCCCTGTGACATTTGAGACTCTCTAATCTATTTTATTAACTAACTTTGGAGATATGCTAAAGCGTACATATCTATCCATAAACACACTTAAAATGTCATATTCATGTAAAGTTAGAATCTCATCCTACTCTTGGGCAAGCTAGGGATTCTGCAGAAGTCTAGTGCTGGATTTCTCCCTATTTCAGTGTGTTGTTGGTTTTTAACACAGGTTCTCTTTATTCCTATACCAGGTTCATTTGTTTTTCATTGGATTTTTTTTTAAAAGAAGAAAAAATAGGTACTCAGCATCCAACAGGTTGTTCAGAGAGTCATGAAACTTCTTCAGCTAGGTTAGACATTCTCTTTCCCCTTCCATAACACATATAAGGGTAAGCAAAATCATATTGCTAACGGAGTTCTGATTCACATAGTTTATTCCAAATTTAATGCACATCTCTGCAGTTTATGGATGGCTGCAGACCAATTCTATCAGTAACATGTTTGTTTTAGTTTCGTAAGGCAGAGTTCAGTTCAGAAGGCTATGGCTCCTGTTTGAAAGATAATCTTGATAGATTTTCCTGAACGACACAGCATGATTATGGGAGCTAATGAACAAATTACAAAGAAATGGAAAACTGCATTGGTAAGCAAAGGGGCAGGAAAATTGTGTCAAAGAACATTTTTTCCCATTATGACAATGCACCTACTCATGCTTCCAGAACAGCAAGCACTGTCCTTCTAGAATTTTATTTTAAAACCTTACCCTATCCATTCTACAGCCCTTCAGATTTCTTTTTTGTTCCCCAAACTTAAAAACACTTAAAACAAACATCATCTAGGTTCCCCCATGAGGTCAAAACTGTTGTTTTAATGTATGATAAATCAAAGCGCATAGAATTCTTCAGGGAAGGGTTAAAAGAGATGGAAACACTGCCTTCAGAGGTGTATAGACATACATGAGAAACACTCTAATTACTCCACACTTTGACACTCTTTTAAAATACAGGTTTCTATGCTTTTGTAGAAATAGTTGCTTATTCTCATATATATGCATTGCTATAACTCATCTCTCAATTCCTTACTCTAAAAACCAAATAAGGCTAATTTCTCTCATTTGATGATTAATCTTTTAATTTTTTTAAAATTAGAAATCCCTGTAGTGTACATTTAACTATTATATGCCCAATTAATTTACAGGAGAAACAGTATGTGGGAAAATGCCTAGGCAAAAAGACAGAAAAATTTACAATGATAAACAAATCACTTGTAAAATGCCTCTTTTCTTTACAAAGGGCACCCCTTAAGCTACACACACACACACACACACACACACTTCCGTCTATGAATCAAAAATAAAAGAATAAAATCTCACCAAATTGTTGCAGAAGCTTTCAAGGAGCGAGAGGCACAGTCTCAGAAAGCTATCTTCTTTCCAGGGGGCATGAACTTTAATTAAAAAAAAAAATTTGCTCACGATACTGTGTAAATGAGACATGTAGAGGAGTCCACCATGAGCTGAAGATATACCACCTTGAATGTAGGCTGCACCATGAACAGCTTCTTGCGTTCACAGGTAAACCTGTATCTGAAATGCTAGCAGGTATTTAGAATCTTTTAGACAGCACCCCCCACCCCACCCCACCCCCGGCCCCGCCGCCAAAAAAAAGGCAGAGAATCAAGCCTGACTATAAAAATCAGCTTCCCAACATTGCTTTCACCAATTCAGAAATAACACAGTTATGAACTAATCCAAACTAGGAGCAGGCAATTAAAACAGAAAAAGAACAGAAGTCAGGGGACAGAGGACCAGAACACAAAGCAAGCAGGGGTGAAAGCTCTCATTATTGGACGGAATTCTTCTTGGAACAAGGGCCTACAGACACCCCAAGGGACACATCTCACAGGCAAAACCAGCATGGCCGGTGGGCCACAACCAGTGGGTCTTCCACCTGCCAAGGGCAGCCTGGGAGACAAGAGTAGTCAGAAGTGTTTACCTGCCAAGAAAACAGCAAGGGGATTTTCAGGTTTTAGGGGGATGGACTGAAAAAAAGTGAAAGTATTTGAACGAAAACTTCCTAGAAGCACCAAAGCTACTGAGTTCACAGTGGGCTTTGTCCTGGAACTGGCACAACTTTTTCTCATACAATTCACAATTTTCTCCCATAGCGATGCCACCTCACATCTGACAGTAGCACTGAGAGTCACAGGTTGTCATTTTGTTAGGGAGTCATTTATCTCTGGTATTCAAGACTTCATTAATTTTGTAGGTCAGATGACAAGGCCACCCTATTTTATTTTAAATTTCAGGCTACAAATTGCCCTGATGCCAAGCTAAGGGTTGCTTACTTAAAAGAAAGCCACGTAAAATATTTGCTCTTGCTGTTTGCCCCATGTAGTTAGGCATTCTGTCTCCATTCTCCTTACGACGCAAGCCAAACTTGTCAGGCGTTTGCTTACAGTGAAGACATGAGGCTGTCCACAGTGAAGGGTCCTCAGTCACTAGCTTGTCTTTTTGACTAAGAGCCAGCTGTCATTTGGCAGTATCTGAAGACACGTAGTGGTCACAACTGGGGATGAGAGGTTGTTAACGGCATTTATCAAGATGCTGCAAACCTTCCAACAACGTACATGACAGTCCTCACAGCAAAGTATGCAGCCCCTAAATGTCAGCAGCGTTGTTGGGAACAGTGGACACTTACCCGAAGCTGTGAAACTTGGGGGAAATGTTAAGTTTTCCCATAGTTCCTACACTTGAAATATAGTAAGTCTAGGTAACTGTTTGTCATGCTCATAGTTACTGGATATAACATACTATTTCTCCTGCTGCTCAGATTACAATATGTAATAACCACATCACATTTATGGTGCTCCCCACTCTCTTGCACTTGCTCTTACAAACTGAAGGTTTGCGACAGGACAGTTACGTGTGCTCTACCCTTTTCCCAGCATCAGGTGCTCACTTCCTGTCAGCTTGCTAATTTTCTTAATATCCCAAACCTTTTCATGCTATTGAACACTTAATAGGTTGAGTGTAAACATAACTTTTATATCCACAGCAGGCCTGAACCTGTTCTCCTTTGAAGGGTGTGCTAGTAAAGTTGGCCCTTGGCTGGCATCTGGGAGTTTGTATTTCAGGAGAGGCTGGATCATTCCCCAAATGCCTCATACATTTGGCTGAAAATGTGCTTTCCTTCCAGGATAGAACTCAGGTACTCATCAGGCAGAAAATGCCTATTTGACCAGTGCACGCGCACACAAAAGCCCTCAGCTGGTCCACATTTCAGTTGTCACCACTTACTAGAGGCATTAAGTCTGGCCAAATAACACCTGGTTTCTCAGGCTTCAAACCATGTGCCTTTTCTCTTTGGCCTTGTTCTATATTCTTTCATGCAAAAAACCTAAGTCATGCTTTCTCCTATTTTATGAAAGGAACTGGTTCTTTTGGGGGCCTCCAGCATATTGTTTTATTCCATTATTTTTTATGGAAAATGTTACATCTACCAATTAATATTCATGCATACCAACTTTCTTACATTGTGCACTGGAAGGCAGACACAAGTTGTTAAATGCAACTTTAGGTCTTTTTCCCCTTGGGAAATACCTGTTGTGAGTTCTTCTAGAGGAAGCACAGCCTCTATAAATAAATATGGGTCAATACCTGGCACACTCTGTTAACAATTTTAATGTATGCCATTTCTTTATTCTGATCACCTCGGCAAGAACCAGGATACATGCATTTCCCAATTTTTATGAAATGCACGTTATATGAAATGAATTCATTATTCTGGTATCTAGGGACAAGTTTAATTAGTTAATTCATCCGTGTAACCAGCTGTTAACTTCTTATATTCTTCCAAAAATGAAACTTGAAACTTATCATGGGAATGATCACTTACTCTTACTGCTATCGAATTGATGTCAATTCACAGCAACCCTACAGGACAGGGGGAGCTGCCCCTGTGTTTCCAAGACTGTGGCTCTTCACGCTCATCCTTCCCCGCAGCAGTTGCTAGAATCTTATGGTCAGCAGCCCAACACTTACCCACTATGCTACCAAGGCTCATGAGAATGTTTTGTATCCCAGATTCACTGGCTTTTATGGTGATTGGCTTTATGTATTATCTTTCCTAACAAAAGATTCATCTTTACCTTTTTTAAAAAAAAAAAACAACCCTCTGCCCAAACATCTTCACATGAGTTCAAATGGAGTGCCTTTCACAAGGAGAGCATGTCAACGGTCAGCGTGCTCAGTTGCTAACCAAAACATTGGATGTCCAAGTTCGCCAAATAAATGTCACAAGAAAGGCCTGCTGATCTACTTGCAAAATATCAGCCACTGAAAACCAAACAAGCAGTTCTACACACACACACACACACACACACACACGGTTGCCACCAGTTGGAATCCACTTGACAACAACTGGGCGATTAAACATTTTTCAAACTAAGTTCCTTGGGGGCACTGTCTTCAGGCTACTAGGAATAGGTGTTCATGACCCCCCAAAATTCTGTGGTTAATTCAATTAATGAAATTAAGTAAGTAAAGTTGAACAGGCTTTCTTATACACAACTTCTCAAAACTTCTATATGATCAGATGAATTATGAAGAGACATTTTGGGGTTTTGAATTGTAGATTGTTTTCATAAATGACACAAGAGTATTGTGAAGGGGCCGATATTTGGCAGCAATACTGGGAGAAATGCTGTGCCAGGTGCACGACGAGATGCCAGCAATCAGATCTAATCTCTGAGGCGTTTCCAGATACAGCTCCAAAAAGGCTGCAAAGATGGCCAACCCACGCTTAACTACTGAGTAGTCAATCCATTCCTTTTTAGTCCTGAAAACATCTAAATGTTACATAAAATATGAATTTGAGGCAACATTTTTTAATGGATTATTAATTTTAAACACTCCCCTCTATGTGAAAATTACATGATAATTTTCTGTGATAGAAAAGTATGCAGTTTCACAATGGATGGATGTATGGATTGTGATAAGCGTTGTACGAGCCCCCAATAAAATTATTTTTTTTAAAGTATACAGTTTATTTAACGTCGTAGTAAGTTATTTGCTCACAAAAGGAAAATATAAATTCCTTTTACACTAGTTATAAGTCAATAATGCTCATCTATCAACCTGAAACTTGAATTGCATGATTTCTAAAATGTAAAGAAAATACACACTCAGTAAAAACAAAAGACTAACAGTTTTCCAACAACATATATATGTATATATATATATCTCACAACTAAATAAATGAAACAAAAATATTTCTTAATACTTTATTAGTATTTCCTAATGGACAGAACATAACACAAACCAAATAAAATGCTTAATCCTTTGTTTTTAGTTCAATAAAAATAACTAACATTCTGATTGTTGTTTCTTTTTTTTAAGGAAGGACAGTGTTGACAGAACAATTAGGCACACAGTTGACGCTTAGTGTACAACGCTATGCACAAGTTATTATTTCAACAATTAGAGTCCTAAGATGTGCTCTTTCTCGTTTTCCCTTGAAATACAGGAGTCATGCTCCTAAAAGCAAAATTTATTAATAACAAAATAACTCTACAAGGAGTGACAAAGAGACTTTTAAAACAAGTCCTTAAATAAAAGGATGCAGCAACAACGGAATGTATGTTGTTGGGTTAAGAAGACAGTTTAAACTAGATCTCAAAACATTAAAAAATCCATTTATTTTACAATTACTCAATACACATGCATTAAGTGAAAATATTGCACAAAATTAAAATGATAGATTGTGAAATTTAGTTAGTTTTTAAAAAATTGGTACAAGTTCTGGTAGCACTTAACTGTTTGAGTCATTCCCCACCCCAAACACCAGCAGCACAAACGTAAAATGAGTCAACTGAAATAGTCAAGAAAGTTTTTTTATGTTTTTTAAAAAAAAAATTAAGGCTAACCAAGTGCATCCATTGGTCAATGGCACAATTGTTTTCAGCAACTATTCAGAACATCCTAATTGTAGGAAATGTCCACCTACGTGCTATAGTTAATTATACAATCTATTTTGCAGGTGAATGAACTGTAAGTTAGAGTGATGATTCCCAAATATCCATTACCTGAAAAATTAGAAAACCCAAAGAATGATTACTTTTGAAAGTTCTTGCCTAAAGGCACCACTGACTTAAAAACCCATTCAGAAATCAAATATCAGAAGACACAAAGCCTCTTCATGTATGTATTAATATACACAGTAAGTGCATTAAATATAATAGCTTTATTAAACATTGTACACTGTACTTGACTTATGGGTTAAATATTTTACACACAGCTTAACCAAGTCATCCAAAAGTCTCTCTGATGTTAGCACGACCACCACTCTCTCTGATGTGAAAGCACAGACGTGCACAGAGGAGATTCACCACCATTTACATAAACTACTATTGGATATTCTGCTTTTGAAATATAAACTCCTTTAAACAAAACATATTTTTTAAAAACTCATCTAATCAAATGATTTTTTGGTATGACTGCAGTTACCTTGCAGGGTTCTGTCTTGAAAACGTCAATCTTGCATAACCTCTCTTCCCCGGTTGACACCCAGCGTTCCTCACATGACAGAGGAACAGGTTTCATGTGTACAGGGCAGGCTCTTACACGAAGTCTTCTGTACACTGCTAGATTTACTCATGGCAAAAAGACACTTGAAATGGGCAGGGGGACATCAGATACATTGCATTTATGGCCATGCTGATGCTTCCGACAGGCTTGTTTCACAACTCCGCCTGAGGTATGGGAAAGGGGTGTGCGTGGGGAGACACACTGGGAAGAAGAAACACGATTTCTTCCACCAGAGTCACTAAAGATCTTTTCTCACTTGCAAATTGCAATGAAGGGGATTTCATGTACTTATTTTTGAATACATGCAATATATGCTGAACTTGTGCATACTCTAAGTACCCACAACAGCATTACTAATAAATATGATGACTGTTATAAAGCTTTAAAGGTAGGTTTTAGTCTGTTATAGGCTTCAGTTTGTAGGTCGGATCTAGGTGAAAACTAGACTGTGTTATCTTGTTCCAATCTTCAAGCTCCCGATCCACTGGGATACCAAAACTCCACCCTCTATCTTCAGCACCTAGACTTGCTTTTAATACCTGGATCTTGGCTCAGTGGTCTGATATGTAGCTTCACTATTTTAAGGTTTTAGTGTTAAACATTTCTGAAACAACAACATAGTGGACACATCCAAACCCTTAATCAATGGAAACATTTAAAACTATGCAGAAATCCTGCACACAAGGGATGTGCAGACTTGTGGGATGGGCAAAATGGAAATGAGAAAACTATATGAAATTTAGAGGCTCCAAAATTTGAAACGGTATTTGTTTTTGTTGTTGGCATAAAATTAGGGACTTAAACGGATACACAGAAGAGTTTTGCCTTTATTTAGAATTTTACATTATGCATAATATAAATAAAAGCATATTTTAAAAATATTATAATTCTGTTTTCATTATTTTCATATATGTACAATGTAATAGAATTAGGAATTTGTATATTTTCATATGACTAATAAATTCATTTAATCCTTTGATTTGCTATGTTTTTAATTACTTAAGGTATGTCTAGATCACACAATTTAAAATTAGCATATGGTAACTTCAATAGGGTACTGTTTTTATCATTTCCACATTTTTAGAAGGACAGAATGATTTGGCAGTTCTTCCAAAGAATTACACTCTTTCCTGCATAATCAGTAATCTACTAAAGATAAAAGTGTAGTAATTTTGGAACTAAAATAAAGCCCTCACATGCTTCTTTCTGCACACAGAAAATCCAAAGCAAATTTACGACCGAGTACCTAAGAGCAAACTGGAGCCCTTTAAGCACACAAGAATCAGTTAAAAGTGTTTGCTATCGCTGAACAACAAATCCAATCAAATTCTGATTTTAATTGGTTTTATTTTACACTGCTTTACGTCACAAACTGCCATTTAGTATAAACTTACTTCATATTTTAAGGGCATTCTGTCACTTTCCCTAGACTTGAAACAGTTGTTCCATAGATCATTCACCTGACGAATCTATACTTTATCAAAATGCTGACATTAACCTACAAAATCAGTATGCAAAGCAAATCCCTCAAATCATACATTGCACAGATGCCCACTGTTAAACAAATTAGTTGATTTATCCGAAACCCATGGTTTTGTGCTTTCCTTTATTCTCATATATACACTCTGGCACTTCGTCACTGCTGGAGAACGCAGATTAGTTTGAAACGGAAGAAACAGACATCTTTCTGGCTTGAGACAAGGGGCAGTATACTCTGTGTTGCACAACGATGCACCAAATCATTTAAGACCCGGGAACCTCTCTTGGTAGTGGCTGGATTACAAACGGGATGAGAAGAACCACAGTCTTAATGGCTGTATTACTCATCTACTTTGAGACACTACAGACTGGTGCAGATACAGCAGTATATGAGTTAAGCCCCAGAGGACGTGTCCATACCATTAGTCCTGAAGAAAATGAACACCAGCTTCACAGATTGGAGTGTCACCTTTTCTGAATAGAAGGCGCTTGAGTCGGTTGAAGTTTCTGTTTATATTTCTGCATCTGCTTTGACCGTGAATGCAGTTTGTTGAAAAGTTCCCGAAATTTATATTGTGGAAATAAGGTTTCCAAAAAGCCTTCCAAGAAGACATAAACCATTCTCCTATTTAACTGGTTGTGCTGAAACATTTCAAAAACACGAAGAATGCCTTTCCTTGTTGTCTCAGCCCCAATAATGTGCTTTAGTTCATCTAAAAGAGGACCCAAGAATAAAAAAAAATTAAAAACCACAACTCAGAACTCAAAGGAACTACATTATAACCGTTAATAAAGTGTGTAAACTGCAGAGGAATGCTAAATTGTAGGCATCCAATGAATACATTTCAACTAGTATTACGAGGAGCTCAGCATTCATTTATGCACATCTGCATGCAGGTTTGCATCCATCTGTTCATGATCCAAGGGACAGGGCACACAGGAGAAAGAAGTGGGACCTAGACTCAGAACTCCCAAGTTAGAGCCACAATCCTGTCCCTTCCTATTCATGGGGTACTTATACACACCAAGTCTGTGTCTTCATCTGTACAGTGAGGGCTTATGATCATCAGTGCTGTCGTAGTCCTAGGATCTATAGAGTTAATGAGATACTACAAACTCTAAAGCACTCTATAAATATGCTTATTCTAGTGCACAGTGAGAAAAGCTATAAGGAAATGAGATGTGTGCAAACTGGTCCAGAATCTCTAAAAACTTGTGGCACAGTATCAAGAGTATCAGTTATGCTGAAAGTGTAACCATGCTTGCAGGGAGAAAAATTCCTGATGGGATAAATAAGAAATAGTTCTCTCAAGGAAGTACCAACTGAAGTAGACTTTGCCACCTGGGAAGGACTGTGATAGCTGCAAACAGATGAAGTATTAGCCTTGGGAGACAGAACAGAGCAGTATGTGAAAAATAACAAGTAATGTTCAAAAAGTCGAGGCAGTTCAGTCTGGTTAAATCTTAGGATTTCTGTAAGAAAGGAAGGGGAAAACCGGCAATGCTGTGAGTGCCACAGTGAGCAAATGGGGAGTGCACTCACAGGCAATGGAGTCCTACTGGTGTCGTGGGTTACATGCGCAAATGCTACTAGAAAAGTCAGCCATCTGAGCCTAGCAGCTGCTCCAAAGGAGAAAGATGAGGCTGTCTGATCTTGTTAGGATTTACCATCTCAGAAATCCAAAGGGGCAATTCTACCCTGCCTACAGGGCCACCTTGAGTTGAACTCAAGTCGAAGGCAATGGATTTACTCAGAGGTAACACTGAGTTTAGGACAGGTATGTGATTATAGAGATAAGATATTCTTAGTAATTCAGAGTCAGGACTCCAATAGCATTAAACATTATCTTGTTGTTTATAAAGAAATATCCAACATGCAAAGGGTTTGCATCTAACTGTACAGTAGAGTTGGAAATAAATTGTGTTTGTTGTGTGGCCTTGAGTCAATTCCTGCTCACAGTGACCCTATAGGGCAGAGTGCAACTGCCCCCACAGGGTCCCTACATGGCAATCTTGATGGGAGCAGACCACCGCTTATTTCCTCTGTGGAGCCATGGGTGATTGGAGTTGCTGGGCTTACAGTTAGTAGACATGCACTTTCAATATTGCACCACCAGGGCATGTGGATTTTGCAAAAACAAGAAACATGGGATTATGGCCATATAAAACCAAACATATATATATATATTTTTTTCCCCCCTTTTTTTACTTCTCTAACTTTCTTCGGGTCTTCACACACATGTCATCAGCTCAGTGGGCCTGCCTGGATGCCCAATCTAAAACTGTAACTCAACTAACACTTCCCATTTTCTTTGCCTGCATGATTTTTCTCCTTAAACACTTACCACCTCTAACACACAATATGTTGAATTTATGGACTGTTTTGTTTTCTGTCTCCCGCTAAGAGAAAGGAAGTTCCAAGTCAGCAAAGACTGTGCAGAGAAGAGGGTCTGGCACACTGTAGGTATTTGATAAGACTTATCAGAATGAGTAAGGTTTCTCCTGGCTCTGTAACTAACTCAGGTTTTGTAGCACAATCAGGTGCACATGAATTATTATTCAAGTTACTGTTTCTTCTATTTTTCTAGAATATTTTCTCTTTAATTTGATTTCTACACAAATACAGCCGTATATAGAGTAGAATTAATAGCCATGTGGTCCATTCCCAATATAATTGTCTGACAGAAGACAAAGGTGATTAAATTTTATGAACAAATAAATTTTCATATGAAAAACAGGTATCGTGATATTAAAATTTTAAAAACTCTCAATACATAAAATGTGAAGAAGGTATTTCTAGAAATTTTGAACATTATTAACTAACCAAACAACCACCATTACCTTCCAGCCACATACATTTCTTTTCATAGTATATAACTTCTCTTACCCTTTTGTGAGAGAAGACAAATGGGGACAAAATGAATGTAAATCAGTGAGAGTTGTATCCTGCATTAAATTAGGCAAATTAGGCTAACAAAATGCTGCTATGCATACTCTTTTGGAAATCATATTTTAATAAAGCTCAATAATGGATTCTTTGAAAGAATTTGTTGGTTCTTTACAGTAGAACAAATCTTCCTGAAAACCTAATAATAGTCCTTTTATTAGTCCTTCCATCTGTCACCTATTTTATTTATTTTACAAACTTATTACTAAAGGGCTCAAGGCCTTACTGCCATGAGTCCAATTTATAGGGCCCCAGCTCACATGGGTTTAGAGCCTTTCAATCGTAACTGGAACAGAAAGTTTCCTCTTCCCCTGGAGAGCGGGTGGTAGTTTCAAATTGCTGACCTTCAGGCAAGCAGCCCAGCTTACAACCCACTGTGCCACAGGGATAAAGAGTTCAAAGTCGAGGCTTTTAACTTATTCAGAACTGAGTCAGAAACCCAAACTTCTTAACCTCCCCAAACTTCTGCTTCCTTACATCCTGAAGCTACGGCACTCACAAAGCTTAACTTCATAGAACTGTTCTGAAGATTAAATAAACACATTAAAATTCCTATCACATTGCCTGGTTTGAAGGAGATCATCAAATGGTAATTATTATAATAAAAAGATAGCTAAAATTGCATGCTCAATGTTTAAAATGCAGAGAACTAAAAATCAATGAGATTTTTACCAAAGGTGTTCACTCACCTGGCATAATTGCAAATAATTTCGTTTTTCCAGCAATTCTTGTTCTCATTCGTATAGATTTATCTCTGCATGGAACAGTCTCTGCTAAAATACCATTTGGCCAAAATGCATCTCTATTTAAGAAGATCAGATAAACTTGGTAAACATTTTCTAAAGATACAAGTATTTAAAACTATGCTGGTTTTCTAGAGAAAACAAATATAAACAGTAAGAAGAAACTATTCTGACATTTTTTATCAGCATAATGATAGTCAATATGCAGTGACTGAGTAGAGGATTCAGTCTTTAGTGAAATGGGACACATACACATAAATTAACAGATGAATTCTGTTTTGCAGTGATGTATAAACACTAGCAGATACTAAAGTTAAAGACATTGAACAGATAAATACACCACTGGCATTTACTTAACCCACGTAGATTAAAGTATTTCTAAAATTCAACCCTATGATAAGTGGAATTTGGACACCTTAGTTTTCAATAGCTAATTTCTTTTGGTTAGATTGCTCCAGTCCCTTTTATAACTAAGCCAACATAAAATCAAATTCAGCACCTAAGCCTCTAGCTGGATTAAGTGTAACATTCCTTTCACACATAATAACAACCCATTGTCCTTTACATTCACAATGTACTTGAGAATTGTTCCTTAGTTTTTCAGCAAAAGGCAGCAACTTCCACCTGGGAATTTCATCTGAGGAACAGAGACTCCCGGAAGGAGTGGAGGATAGGTGGGGTTTTAACTTTGTACATTAGAATCACCTGGGAGCATTAAACACATCTTTAAAAAGTCCAGGCTGTACTCCAGATGATTTAAGTCAGAATCTCTGGGGCTGGGACACGTACAAGTTGAAGTTCTCCAAGTGAGTCTACCATACAAATAAGATCAAGAACCACTGCTCTAGAGGAAGACCCTTCATTTACCCTGAAACAAAACAAATGTGCCAAGATAGGCATTTCCACTTTGGAAGCAACACCGACTGGTTGGTACCTAACAATAACATGCCTATGGTTATAACCCCATTTTGGAGGAAATTCTCTGTTACAGGATTGTTAGGCTGTATCCTTAGTCTCCACTCTACTAGAAGGGGTGACTTCAATTTTCCTTGGGGGTATGGTCTGCTTAAAGATAAAAACATGGCACCTCCATCAAGGTCTACCTTTGGTGACCCCCCTGTGTCTTGACTGAGCATCGCAGAAGCAAGAAGACCTGCTCTGACTTTCAGGCATATTTGGCTCTGGACCCTGCATTTGGCTTGGCCCTGCCTCATCTCTGGATTTGGGACTTAAACAGCCAGGTGACATATTTCCAGAAAGTTTTGTGACTTTCTGTGAGACACTTCAGCTTACTGGAGAAGCCAGGGACGTAAGGAAATGCACTAAGAGGAGGAGTGGGAGGAACATGGAACAGAATAACATCTTGGAAAAGTTAGACATTTGGGACATATTTAATCTCCACCTCCTCGGAATGAGCCTAGTGTCAATTCTTCTAAAAGAAGTTATTACCACAGCAACTATCCCCCAAATAAGCATTCTATTATAATGAAGGGGCTTCAAAAAGTGTGTGGAAAACTGTGAAAACCTGAAATTAAGAGAGAAGGGAATTTTTACACAAACCATCTCAAGCTCCCTTGTGTGGCTCCATGCCAATGTGTACATTAATTCCTCCATGAGCTCACTGGCACAGTCCTGGACCAAACTGTAGCTGATTAGCTTAAGGACTTTTCTTTCACCTTTATCCCATTCTGGTCTTAAAGAAAGATCAGTATATCCATGGAAAAAAAGATCTCTAGTATTTGTCATAAATCCTTCTGTATGTCTGCCAGAGTCTGACCAAAATAAGCTTTTAGGTTAGGAAGGAAATAAAAACAATGGAGGCTAATGAGTGATGACAATGCTAAACTCCAGACTACCTGACAGCAGTGACCTTGTCGTAACTATACCTGAAACGTTTCACTGAGTCGGCTACTTGCTCTGGGGAGGTCATCCAGTCAACATAGTCAACAATTTTTCTGAAAATGAAATAATTTAAAAGTGTAAGCTCAAAATTTTACACGATGAGCAAAATAAACACTACATTCACAACCAAAGCAGCTTCATTTGGAAGTACATTACCTCTAAGAGCACGTACACTTTAATGATCTTTAAAGGTCCAGAGGAGGAGTAGAGTGCTCTACTCCAGAAGCGAAAGTTTAAAACCTAAGTAAAACTAGAGTCTGCATTTTCAATTAAATGAATAAAAGTGGTACCTGTTAATAGTATCACCGTACGTTGCTCTAATAAGCTGCTGAAGTAGGTTTTTGATATTCCTTCGCAACCACTGATTTCTCTCTTTCAAGTCAAACACTTCATCCATGAGAAGCAGCATTACTCTGAGTGGAATATTGTCATCCACCTGACAAACCACGGGAAGAAATACGTGTAGGGTTAGTTGAGGTAGAGATCTACTATGAATGGCTACTTGTTTTCCTCTTAGAAAACTAAGTTCACAAGTTAAGAATTTACTAGAAGGCATTCATAATTTGAGATTTCATTCTAATTTAATAGATGGCCAACTTGACAAAAATTTAACTTTATACCCATGTAATGCTTAATAAATTCTAAGACAGTCATAAAATCATTTCTCTCAAAACAGATTCATGATACTCATAGGGAAAGATCTGACTCCCTTGTCAGGTCTTGTGTACTAACATTTGATAAAGCAAATGTTAACTTCATTCTCTATGTACCTGATGGATCTTTTTTATAGGAGTAAGAAATCTTCAACATCTCTCTGTATTTAATAGAATAAAATACAAGATTGATGTGTTATGGTTGGTGAGTGATGAGGTATTTTCAAGAAAAATACTTGTATATTTTTGTCGGGGAAGTATTCAATGATGCAAAACAAAGAAACTAAAGATTTCAAAACACTTGTCATTATGTCAGATAATCTAATTACTTATAGGAAGACAATCTGGAATGCTTACATGTGACAAAAATAAATAAAGCAAAAAACTGGTGAGATTTAGGACTTCAATAAAACTTCCTATCGTTGTCAGTAATTTATAACTGTTTCATCACTAAGATACTTTAATTAGTACCTCTTCAATGTTGGAATTTTAAGTGCAGAGAAAACAGTCTGAGTTGTAACCATTTTCTTCGACACTCTCCATTTCATAGATTGAAATCTTACCTTAGCAATGAGGGAGAGGAAAACTAATTTCATTACTAAGACAAAGTAAATACTGCTTTAAAATGTGATCATGGCTCAATGTCACAAGACACTCAAATGAACAGCTAAACTATTAAAAAAACATGTAACAGACGGTATGATACCATGGGTTCTATACTAGCAAAACTTAGTAAATAAAACATTCTACGATATTCAAAAGCCAATTAAACATATCTTTAGGACAGCTTACTAAGGAGAAATTCGGCAACAGAAGGAAAACAGTTCTAATTTTAAAACAACTCTGTTTAATAACATTGTCCATTAAGAGAATGCTCTGCTTTCTACTTTGGTGAGTAGTGACTGAAGTCTTAAAAGTCTTAAGTAGCCAACTAAGGCATTCTTCCTGCTCAGAGCACAGAAGAGTGATGCATATTTCTCAATGCATGGGAACAGTGAGCCCAATGATTAAAGGGAGTATAACCAGAAGAACCAGATGGTGCCTGGCTACCACTGCCACCTGCTCTGAAATAGATCACCTTAGAAGATAAGTGGGAGAGAAGTGTGAAACAAAATTCAAAGACACACACACACACACACACACACACACAGGCTTACTGTGGTGTAGGGGGTGGGGGTGAGGGTGAAGACGGAATCCCTGAAAATATGGTCCTTAGTTAGTCATCCTTTAGGCCTAAAACTGAACTCATTCCCATGGCTCAATATGAGGAGAAACAAGAGACCAGAGTATAAGGGGAACATTAAAATTACAGATAATATTAATAATCAATCATTTGAGATTTTAAAAAAGCAGCATTTACCCAAGAACCAAGGTTGGAAGAGTTAAGAAAGGAGGGGGAATGGAAACAAGAAACACAGGCAGGAAGTGGATTAAGTGACGTTACATTGTGGGAATCACAACCAGTAATATGGAACAAAATATTTATCAGCTGTTGAGGGAAAGATAGGTTTGCTCTGTAAACCTTTACATAATTCACAGTAACAAATAAATAAATTTTCTGAAGAAAATAGAGGTCAGAAAAAGACTCAAACATAAACAATAATCTGATTTATGACAATGAGAAACTGAGTATACTGGGAAGAAAATGGCCTTTTCAATTGGCCTGTTCTGTTTGGTCAAACTGGACCCCTACCTTATCCCATATACAAAAGTTAAATCCAGGTAGATTATAAATCAAGATGATGAAATGTTAAAATAATAAAGGTTTTCAAAGAAAACCTTAAAAGATTTCAATGACCCCATCTGTAGACAATGGGACATCCATTCCCTCAGAGGGGTCACAGGGAAGGGATGAGTCAACCAGGACACAGTAAAATACCGACGAAACACACAAAAGTCCTCTGGTTCCTTGAGACTTTCTCACCCCCCACTATCATGACCCCAGGACTGCCTTTCACTGTGGGCTAGATGGGAGCATGTGCACAGGTACAAACGGTTAAGAGCTCATGACACAGGGAATCCAGGTACAGGAATGGGAGTAGCAATACCATAAGGGTAGGGGGAAGGGGTGGGGGAGGAACGGGAGGAAGGAGGAACTGATCACACATAATCACACACACTCCCTCCAGGGGGGATGAACAACAGAAACCATGGGGGAAGGCAGACAGCAGTTAGTGTAAGATGGGAAAATAATAATTATTTATAATTTATCAAGGGGTCACTAGGGTGGGGGAAGGAGCTGATATCAAGGGCTCAATAGAAAGTAAATGTCTAGAAAAGAATGATGGCAACATATGTACAAATATGCTTGATACAATTGATGTATGGATTGTTATAAAAGCTGTAAGAGCCCCCAATAAAACAATCTTTTAATACAAAAAGAAAAGATTTCTATATACACAGAGAATAGAAGACATTAGCAGTACAAAGTATCTGATGAAGAATTCATTCAAATCGTACAAAGCATTCCTATTAAGCATTGAGGTAATGACAAACAATTCTACGGGTTTTCTATTTTTTTGCCCAAAAGTGGGCAACAGATCTACAGAGACAACTTATATCAAGGTACACAAATGGTTTAGTATTTGAATAATCATTGGCGAAATGCAAATTCATTATGATATACCACAATCAGAATGGTAAAATTTAAACAAACACAAAATCTTTGGAACTGGTAGTTTGTGGAAGGGGCCTTGTCACCAGTTACCCCTTCAGAGAAAAATGTGGCAGCCTGCTTCCTTGAAAACCCGATGGAGTGGGGTTCTACCCTTAACTCTAAGTAGAGTTGCGATGAGTTGAATCAACTCTATGGAATGGGTACGGGGCACGATGAACTCTCGTGCTCTGCTGCTGAGCGTAAGGGGAACAATTTGATTTGGCATTATCTACTGAAACTGAACTTACACGTTACCTCTGACCCAGCAATTCACTCCTAGGTTTAGACCCAACATAAATGTGTATTTTGTTTTAATCAAAAGCCATGCACTAAAACGTTCCTAGTAGTACTATTCAACTGCAATGAATGAATTGTGCGATATGAGGGGGCTTCAAAAAGTTTGTGGAAAACTTGTGTTGTCTTTAAATTCCATTTGTCCACAGGCTTTTTGAAGTCCCCAGTACTTACGAACTAGAATAGTATACAGTCACAAAGCTAAAGTCCCAATCACCCCAAACAACATGAAGAACATCAAAATGCTGGTCAACAAAATGTAGACTTAAAGGAATATACACTGTAGTTTCTTTTTTTCTTTTTACACAGAAAAGTTTCATTTATATAATGCAATGTTTTCCAAAGTAGGCAATACCTTCTCAAGGGGTACACTGGAACAATCCAGGAGCCTTATAAAAGCAAATACTTATACTTTTTAAATGCTGGATTTTGCGCTATAGTTTATATTTTATAAGCTTTGTATTGCCAGGAAGGCCCTAATTTTTTCGCCCCCGGAAAAGGGGAAAGCAGGCCAAATTACAGAACCTATCATATAAAAGTCTACAAGTAGCAGCAGTCAGAGCAGAAACCAGGCCAGGAGGGAGTGAGTATTGACAGGAAGAAAGGGTGCTGGGAATGTGCTGCTCCTTTGTCAGAGCACTAATTATATGGTCTGGGTCAGTGTGTGAGACTTCTCTAAGCCTCCAGAGTACAATGTGTTACCCATCAGTAGTTATTTATACAAATATATACACACACAAACGCACACGAGCTTATCTTTCACAAATATTGCTTGTAAGGTTCCAGCTCATGCATACAGAGGTTTACTCGAAGAAAGTATGTTTAAGCCCGTCTTCTTAATCAGTGGAGGGCTGCAGGTGAGTTCTCTCAATAATAGATTTGACTCAGTACATAAAAGTGTTTTTTTAAAAAAAGAGAGATTTTGCTCTGGGTTGTGGGGTGGAGGAGACTAGGGTCAGAGCTAACATAAAATACTGAACAAAACTCAAGTAAACATCTTCCCAAACCATCGAAGCATTGCCATTAACTTTATAGGAATGCTTCCTCACATAAAACCATTCTTAGATTTATGAGTTTTAAGGAAGGTCAGGAAGATCTCAAAGACAAGGCACGAGATGAAAGGCGATGGGGACTTTGGTGAATGAAGACACTGTGGCTGAGGTCCAGAAATCGGTGGAAGTGTATTATCACTGGTGTGATAACGAACCGGGATGCCACCTGCTTCAGCAGTATTCATATTAAATAAGCATTTTGGCCTCAACAAACTTCTGGCCAGATGAATGCCAAAAGTGTTACGTGAAGATCAGCTAGCTCGAAGAGCTGATCGCTCCACACTTATTTTAAGCAAGATCATAGCTAATAAAGACAATTTTATGGTATAAATTGTAACTGGGAATAAGTCTTAGATTTATTAATATGATCCACAGAGCAAGGCAAAACAATTGCTTCCAAGGGATGTGCTGGACCAGTTAAATTTAAGGCCGAGAGGTCAAAAGATTATGGGATTCTTCCCCCACATTCCCCCCGCCACCGGATTTCTGTACTCTGTTGGTGAAGAGCAGTGGTTCTCAACTTTCCTAATGCCGTGGCCCTTTAATACAGTTCCTCATGTTGTGGTGACCCCCCCACAACTATAAAATTATTTCCATCGCTACTTCCTAACTGTAATTTTGCTATTGTTATGAATCAGACGACACCAATGAAAGAGTCGTTCAACCCCCAAAAGGGGTTGGGACCCACAGGTTGCGAACCACTGGTGTAGTGCATTATGCATTGGGCTCCTGATCACAAGGTCAGCAGTTCAAAACCAACAGCTGTTCTGCAGAAGAAAGATAAGGCTTTCTAGTCCATAAAGATCTACAGGGCCTGGAAACCCACAAGAGGCAGTTCTCTCTCTATAGGGTCCTAAGAGTTGGAATGGAAACAATGGCAGTTGATAGATTTTCTTAAAGGACAAAGGACCATCATAGGGGCTTGTTAAAAAGCTTTAAGGAACTTAAAAACCATAATGGTGAGTAAAAGGGTAGCAAAGTTGCGCTGAGGAATGCTTTGATTCTCATCGTAACAATACGAATTTTTTCAAGGTAGCAAAGGCTAACCAATGAAAATTTCATCAAAAACCTTACTGTGGAAAGCCCTGATCTTGATTCTTCCAGACTCTTTTTGGTCCCCAAACTCAAGGACATTAAAGAGTAACACCACCTGAGTCCTTCAAAGATGAAAAGGCCCTTATTTTGACAAGATACAAATCAAGAACTGCAGAATTCTTCCAAGATGTCACAGCTAGGGAAACAGAAATGCCACCTTCAGAAGTGTATTGATCTAGATGGAGGATATGCTGATAAACAACTGCTTCACAGTTTGATATTTTTTGTTTAATAAATGTTACCACGATTTTATAGCAATACTTTTGGAATCACCCTTGTATAAAACATTTTATTTAAAGCTAAAGTCATCTTCCAAGTAAAATTAACTCACATTATCATCGAGCTGAGCTGAGACTCGACAATGTTCAGGATCTGAATCAGTCTTAGGAATTAAAGGAGGTACCTAGCAATAAAACAAAGAGCAAATAATGTAAACATACTACCACAGAGAAAGAAAGAACACAATATAACAATAAACTAGAAAAGTCTCAAAAATAATAAACAGCTTCAATTTGATTTTATTTTTGGTGTAATACGAGCGAAGTTGAACAATCAAAAATACGAAATCAAACATTAAAAGGTGACCAAAGGATTTTTTATTTTTCTTTAAAAAGGAATAATCACTTTTGAGTTGGAAGGAGAGATTTGCTAGTCAGACTCCCATATTTTTTTAGAAGAAGAATTTAAAAGAAAGAAAGGTAAAGATTAATTAGTAGCACAGCCAGGAAATAGAACGCCAATCTTCTTTGTCTACCTTAAAGTGTTTGAGAGTAAGTGAACAGGTTTAAATAATTAACCATTTGTTAGGTAATTTTAAAAGAGGCTATGGGGAGACAAGGACAGAAAACTCAGTGTTGGCTGACAATTTATGTGTCAACACTACAAGTACCATTAAGGTCAACTAGATCATCAAGATCATGTAACTCCTTCATGTTATGTCCGAGCAAAAGATGACAAGCAAAGCCAGTGACTCCTGCAGGAAGTCATCCAAGAAGAGAATCAGAGCGGCATGAAACCAGATGTAGTCCAGTATGAGTGTGAGTCCCACAATTAGAAATAAAATGAAGCACCAGAAAAAGTCGAACAAAAAAGTATGACTTACACAAACTCTTAGGATTTGTCTCTCTTACATTAAAGAAAATGTATCTGTATTTATGTATAGTCTCCCTTCTATAAAAAATTCTTACAGCTATTTGTTTTCTTTTATAATATTGATTACAACCTTAAATAACCAGGCAGAAATTCTACATAAAGTATAAATTAGGAATGTAGCAAAGTTCTTGATCTACTACCTTTATTTGCTAATTTAATTTACAAAAAGCTTTTTGAGAAACTTCTTTTATGCAACTTTCAGATATACATATACATTAATAGTAATTAACGGGTTCAAAGACGGTGATGAAGGCTTTTGTCTCCTTTCCAGCTAGTGTTCACTTATCACCTGAACCAGGAGGAGTGAGGCTTTGTTTCCTGAATAAAATACTAAAATAACACATTTGCAACAATGGTACCTACTTGTTTTATTTAGTAGCACCATATGACAAAAAATGGCATAATGGAATAAAACAGAACAAAATGATTAACTTTACTAACATTAAATATTCTCTCAAAATTAATATCAAAATTCTGCCAGAATAGAATGAGGATTGAATGGATACTAATATCCATTTCTGTTAAGAGTTAATTGTCTTAGATTTCTTCACTGTATGAGACTGGGTATCTAGAAAACTTGAGACTTTTGAAAAAAAATAAGGTAAATCTAGGCAAGAGCTCAACAGATCTCAGTTGACTTAAAAAGTTTGCTTTAGACATTAGTGAAAATGTCTTCTTACCTTGAAAAATGATTGCTTTATGTCTTGACCTAATCTTTCTGACATTTTGCCCATGTTGTCTGACATTTTAGTCATTCCCTCTGCCAAGCTATCAGGAAGGGATTTAACTGCGTTGGAAACATTCCTCATGGAATTGCGAAGCGGGTTTACAAAAGTGTCCATCTAAAGGGGAAAAGATATTATACCATGATTTTACTATTATCAGATTTCCTATTCAACTGAAAAGTCTGGAAAAAGACTGAAACACACATGAAAGATGCAATAATTTTCTAGTTATGAAATGTCATTGCATTTTTAAAATATAACTTTTGCGCTTTCAGTGTGTCTTTAAAATTTATATTCACACACACCTACTTATATAATTTTTAAAAATTCGAGTGCTGAGGTTATTGCTAGAAAATGAACATAAGCCTTAGCTACCTTTTAAAAAAGGCTTGGGGGGGAATTTAAACAGTTTTCCAAAATGGAAATTGAGGCATATAGAATTAGTTGCAATAAATTTCTGCCACAATTCCACAATATTTTAGTAGTAAAGGGATATTTTAGTAGATAAAGTAAACAAGGAGTTATAATAAACATAAAGAATGCTCAATAATTAACATATAGATTAAAAAAGAATTAAAAATTGAATTACCATATATACTTGTATATAAGCCAAGTTTTGCAGCACATTTTTTAATGCAGTCTTTGTGGTAAAATTAGGTGCCGCGGCTGATATTTGGGTCAGCTTATACTCAAGTATATAGATATGTGTTGAATTAGAGTCCTAATTCTGATGTTTTATAATGGACTCTATTGTAAAGAAGGGAAAAGCAGCTCACAATCAGACATGTAAGCTACATTTTAAAAAGGGACAATATCCAAGCTACAGAAGAAATTATGACCAGAGCTGTTTACAGAAATAAGAACCTCTAGAGGATGTGAGGCTTTAAAACATCGATACTGATTGTACAGATGTCAAAACTTCAATTAAGAAATAAAGATACAGCTAAATAAACCAAAGTACATGGAATTATCAAAGAATTTTTAATATACAAGATCAAATAAATGAGAAAAGGGATATAACACAAAAGTCCTACAATGTATAAGAACAGTCTCCAGAAAATAATTGAATCTCACAAAAACTATAAAAGAAAGTAAATTAAGTCCCATGCAAAAATAAAACAGCAACAAGAACCTCACTGCCTGACCAACATGCCATACCAGACCACACCATACCATACCATATGCCAGATCATACCACACCATACCAATAGAAGGCACCAAAAAGATACAATGCTTTCACTCTAATGTGTTTTCATGAATATCACTAAGAAAAATGAGAAAATGTGAAATAATTACTGCAATAAACAAACAAAGTGAGTTTGTAATGAACCGTAAAAGAGTGGGGAGTGTTAGTTACTACCAACTGACATTGAGGCAATAGTGCTGCAGATATGCTTGATGACTATGCAGCAACCGTTAGGAGGTGTCAGTAAAATATCTCAGAGTGGAACTGCAATACAAAAATCAGAATGAAGAAGAAGAAAAAATACCACCCCTAGTGAAGAATAATATGAAGATAAACGATGACACTAACTCCTTGTATGTGTATGCATGTATGTATATACACACACACACATATCCATACGTGGTTCTAATCCTAGTCTTTGGTTAACCTGAACAGTATTCAAATGAGCAGGGACATTATTTCCAACACTATCAGTGATTGAGTTTTGGTGTATTTTTAAAAACTAAGATGACATTTAAATTAGCTAACTCAAGAGAATACTAGTAGTAAGTTGTGGTGTTAGTTGCCATCAAGTCAGTTCTGACCCATAGTGATTCTATGTGCAACAGAAGGAAATATTGCCCGGTCCTCTGCCATCCCCATAATTGCTCCTATGCCTGAGAGTCCATTGTTGCAGCCACTATGTCAATCTCGTTGAAGACTTTCCTCTTTTCAATGCCCCTCTACTTCAACAAGCATGATATCCTTCTCCACGGACCAGTGTCTCCTGAAAACATAGCCAAAGTATGTAAGACGAAGTCTTGCCATCTTTGCTTCTCAGGCGCATACTGGCTGTACTTCGTCCAAAACAGATCAGTTTGCTGTTTTAGCAGTGCATGGCACTTTCAGCATTCTTCTTCAGCATGACTACTCAAATGCATGGATTCTTCTTTGGTCTTGCTTCCTTAGTCAAAGCCCAACTTTCACATGCACATGTGGCAACCGAACATGCCATGGCTTCAGTCAGGCACATCGTAGTCCTCAAAGGAACATCCTTTCTTTTCAATGTGCAGCATATTTATATGATCCATCACATCTGTCTTTTGATCTCTTGACAGCTACTTCCATGAGCAAGGATTGTAGATGCAAGCAAGACAAAATCCTTGACAACTTCAATGTTTTTTCATTATCATGATGTCTAGTTGTGAAGATTTTGGTCTTCTTTATATTGAGTAGTGGAAAATATTACCATATATTTAAAAAGTAAAGCTCGGGAAAATTACTGCTGCTAGTTGCATAGAAACTTTTATTAAACAAAAATATCAAAATGTGAAGTTAATAGTAATTGATATATCTGTCACCTATGTCTATATACTTCAGGTAGCAATATTTCCATTCAACTCTTCCTCAAAGCAGTCTATATTCTTCAATTTATACCATGTCTAAAAAGTCAGTTTGGGCATCTTTAAGGAACGAGAATTGTGTTCCCTTGAAATGGTTTTTTGACTTGGAGAAACAAAAAGAAGTCTGAGGGGCAAGATCATGGTTGCAGAGTAGGTGGGATAAGGGTTCCCAAGGAAATTCTCTATGGTCAGCCTCGCACCCTCCAAGAACGGAAAGGTTTGATGTCGTTATAAAACACAAAACGACTTGGTGCAATGACCCTGGCCATTTTCTCCTCAGTGGTTTTCAATTTTCTGAAAACTTTTTTGCCAACCTTCGGTGTCTCTTAAACACACACACACACACACACTCACTCACTCAAAATTACACCTTTTTATTCTGAAAAAGCAATTGCCATAACCTTCTAGAGCTAACCTTTTAACTGTGAATTCATGTTTTAGGCCTTCACAGCTTACTTTAAAATGCTTCATCTACTTAAAACTTGTTTTAGGAGCAGCAACATTCCAGGAAACTCATTGCAATGTTTCAATGCTTTTGGGAAGATGTCCAATTGAATTCTGTTAAACATTTTATATTGGTCTTGACTTCAAAACTGTCTTCATAGCAATCCTATAGGACAGGGTAGAACTGCCCCTGTGAGTTCTGGGACTTTAACTTGATACAGAATAGAAAATCCTTCTTTTCACTGGAGGAGCAACTGGCGGTTTCCTTCAGAAAAAGGATGCTTTTTATGCAGTGGCAAAGCTACATTTTTGAAGTCAAAAGGAAAAACTATGAGACTACGATAACTGAATTTGATCAATATAATATTCCACTGGACGCTGGTGGTGGGATAGGTGGGATAAGGCCTGGAAATAGGTGGGATTAATAGGTGGGATCAAGACCTGGAAATAAAACTCACTTGAATTTTACCTAATCCCACACTTCCCAATTATACACAAGAAACAGTAAATGTTCTTACAAATCTTAGCTTGTACAGAGAAGCCTCCAAATACAAAAGTTTTACACAATCATTCCTCCAGGATGTACAACCTTACACAATAAACTCTCAACACTACAATGTTTGCCAATGAACTTCCTTCTGTTTTATGTCATTGCAAGTCTCTGACCTGATGCTAGCACATACTATATGTAGGGAGGGGGGAGACTCCCAAGAAACCCCAAAACCCCAAAACCAAACTCACTGCCATCAAACTGATGTGATCTCATAGCAATCCTACAGGACAGGGTAGAACTGCCCCTGTGAGTTCTGGGACTTCAAATCGATACAGAATAGAAAATCCTTCTTTTCACCGGAGGAGCAACTGGTGGTTTCAAACTACTGACCTTGCAGATTTCAGCCAAATGCGTAGTAACCACTATGCCACAGGGCTCCTTGGGAAAGCCCAGAGGTACAAAGCTTAAGTAGGACTATGTGTACCACAGGTTACAGAAGATCAAAAAGACTTTCATACCATGATATAAAACTGAAAAAAAATGATACTTCGTACTCAGAGAAAAAGTCTTTTTTCTCCTAAGCATTGTCACAAGGCTTATTACTTTAATTTTGCTTTATTGGGGGCTTGTACAGCTCTTATCACAATCCATACATTAATTCATTTTGTCGACCACATCTGTACAATATGTGGTCATCATCTTTTTCAAAACACTTTCTACTTGAGCCCCTGGCATCAGCTCATTTTTTTCCTCCTCCCTTCCCCATCATCCCTCCTCAATGTTCCCTTGATAATTCATAAATTCTTTTTTTCCCCCATGTCTTACACTGACTGCTGTCTCATTTCACCCACTTTTCTGCTGTCTGTCTACTCCCCACCCCTTACCCTCCTAGTACCGCTACTCCCCTTTTTGGTCCTGAGGGGTTATCTGTTCAGGATTCCCTGTGTTGCAAGATCTTATCTGTACCAGTATACATGTTTGGTCTAGCCAGATTTGTAAGATAGAATTGGGGTCATGGTTGTGGGGGGGGGGGGGCAGCATTAAAGAACTAGGGGAAGGTTATATGTTTGGTAGGTGCTATACTGTACTATGATTGACTCTTCCTTGTGGCCGTTCTGACAGGGGGTGTCCAATTGACTACTTATGGACTTATGGGCTTGGGGTCTTCACTCTGCCCTCCCTCTCATTCCCAGAAACATACTTTTTATTTGTTTTTTGTTTTGTTTTGGGTCTTTAATGCCTGATACCTGATCCCTGATCCCATCGCCACCTCATGATCACACAGGCTGGTGTGATTCTTCCTTGTGGACTTTGTTGCTTCTCAGCTAGATGGCTGCTTGTTTATCTTCAAGTCTTTTAGACCTCAGATGCTATAAAGTGTTACAGTAGCAGATGAAGATTAGGTCTCCACTCAAGTACTCCCTCAATGTAAGAACAATTTGTTCTACTAAGACAGCACTCTGTGATGTTCACCTTCCCTGACATGATCACTGAAGACAAAATGGGTGCATAAGCAAATGTGGTAAAGAAATCTGATGGTGCATAGCTATTGAAAAATTCTTTTATCTTCTCTAGAAATAAATCCAGGGTTTTTAGGATTTTTTTAGAATTTGAATGAACTGTTACCACATTAATATGTTACAAAGGATTACTAGGAGAGCAGGGTGGCATAAAGAGTTAAGATCTCAATTATTAAGTTACCAAAATGTTGGTGATTCAAACCCACCCAAAATCATCTAGGAAGACAGGAGATCTGCTTTCAAGGCCAAGGCCTTGAAAACCCAATGGAGTCATTCTCTACAGCATCCACGACCAACAATAACACAGGACCATTCCTAAAGTTCTGAATACCTGACAATGAAAGGCTTGAAGAAGATTTTTTTCTAATAACTATTTAATTTTTAGCGAAAATAATTAAGAAAAACAATTTCAAACAATTTATATTTCATCAAAAGGAAATATAAACCCTCAAATTCTTGATATGATTCATAGAAGTTATTTTGATCATCCAAAATAAGTTGGGATGATCCTACAATTTATGAAAAATATGTTACTGTGAAGTACCAGTAATGATTCAAGAGAATCCTTAGACTCAACCGGTAAACTTTTTTTAAGGGGGGGGGGGAAGCGAGAGTGGGAAACTTCTGGTTGGTTAAAATAATGTATGTATTTAAAATAGCTTTAATTATCTTAATTAAGATTATGAGATCTTAAAACTGAAAATTGGCCAGCATCAAAAAGAAAGAAGATTGGAATGTATCTCTATTGACAATAAACGATGTTAGGTTGAAATTTAAAGTCAATCAATTTAATAATAAATTACAGGAAACAGAACCTTATTTGTTTCATCCTTTTAAGGGTTATGTTCTAAAAGCTCATTATTTCCACTTAGAAAAAATTAAATCCAACATATAATAACCATATGAATTTCTTACATTTTCAATTTTATTTTCTTATTTGTTACCAACTCCTTAATCTTTTTTTTTTTTTTAAATTAATTCTAGACCGGAGGAAAAAGGGCAGGGGAGGGTTTTTGTTGTGTTCCTTTGACATGTTCATTTTGAAATGATTGAAGATTTATACAAAGTTATAAAAGAAATGAAAGTTCCCAGATGCCCTTCACCTACTTTCTTCAAATATTAATGTTATAGTATAATTAACATCTATGGTACAATGATCAAAATTCTTTAAGTTAACATGAATTAATATAATACATAACTAAACTGAAAATTACAATCTAATTTTATCACTAAGGTCTCTTTTCTGTTCCAGAATTCAATCCTGGATCTCAAAATATATTTAATAGGCATGTAGCCTCACTCACTCTCCTCCCAGCCAATCTACAACTATTCCTCAGTCCTTTACGACCTTAACACTCTGAAGTACTGGCCTGTTTTTTTGTAGCATGTCCTTCAGTTTGGGTTTGATTATTTCCTCAGGATGAAAATCAGGTTATGTATTTTGGGCAAAAATATCAAAGAAGCAATTGTGTACTTTTGTCAGTGTACTGTACCAAGAATACAAGGTACCAATACCTTTTATTACTGAAGGTATT
This sequence comes from Echinops telfairi, assembly GCF_000313985.2. NCBI lineage: Eukaryota > Metazoa > Chordata > Mammalia > Afrosoricida > Tenrecidae > Echinops > Echinops telfairi. The sequence continues at coordinate 74,695,749 of NW_022103920.1, forward strand.
TCAACTCTTAATTGCTTAGTTCCTGTGGTATATGCCAGGTTTCTCCACTATAAAATCATTGCTTTCCTTCTGCACTTGAGAAGTATCTTATACATATGTAATCATGGAACTATGCAAATAGCCTATCATATTTCTGTCTACAAATTTTAGCATCCTGAAACATACTGTGTTTGCCAATTAACAATTTTCTATTTCAGTATCAGTCACTACTACATAGAGAATCTTCTGTATGGAAGAACTGTGCCATCTCTCAATATATATTTAATCTATCATTTATTTATTTGAGCATGGATTCATGGACATTTATTTTATTGTTTGGATTACGGTCAATTGCTATAATTATTAATCTAATTAAGTTATAAAATTTCTAGTCTTAATACCTCATAAGAATCAACAGCTGAGTCTTATTTTTTCCTTAAATATATTCTCAGATCTACTCTTTCTCTTTTAAATTCTTGCTCCTACACTCTCTCGAGAGTCCTACTGTAAGAATGAACTCTTCTTCTAGTGTCTAATCTCCTGCCTTTGGATAATTCTGTACACTGTTACTGGAATAATTTCCATGCATTGCTTTACTGTAATTCTTTTCGCAAAACCCTCCCTTCTAATGGATTTCTTCTACACAGAAGATAAAATCCAAAACTGCTCACCTTAGTTTCCAGGATCTTCCAAAGACTAGCAGAGTAGTACAGATTTTAGTTCCCTCACATGAGTAAACAATCGGAGGCAACTTATTTTGTAACTCACTTATAGAAAAGCTGTTTTACATTACAGAAACTAAATACAGTATACTGATTACCTAAGCCTTAGACCATACTTGTCTATACTAGCCCTTTAACAACTGCTTCTACTAATAGAAAACATTTATTCAGAGTTATTTAGGTGCCAGCCACTGTAATACAGAGGTATCTAATGTGACTTATAAAATGCTTTAAAATGAAGATAAATATCCTTATTTCTCCAGGGACATGGGGTTCAACTGTTAAGTGTTTGCTCAAGGCCACAGTTAATAAATGGTTGAGCAGGAATTTAAATCCAAGTCTATGTGATCCACAGTTTGTTTTCTTACTCCTTAAGCTGTCGTGACCAATTTGAGAACTAATCATTTACTGTCTTAACCTCTCATCTTAGTTCAAGTATAGGCTTTATATACCCAATGGGATTTTAGATAATAAAGAGCTTGGGTACAAGAGCCATAAATACTTTTTAAGGGACATATCCTTTTTAACACTTTCTAATCTTTGTTTCTAGTCAGACATTTCCTCCCAATAAGAAACATTTCCTTTTCCAGCTAACAAAACATGCCTGGCCTATCTTAGATAAGCTTTCCTTAACGTACACTTTTGAAAGCTGCTTTTCCTTTTCAGCTTCTGCTGGATTATCATCTACATGTAAAGGCAGAAATGTACACATATTACTTATCAATTGACAATACAGTATAGAAGATAAATACAGTAAGTTTCACTTTAAAATGTTGTCATTTTAAAATACACACATTCAAACTTAAGTGTATTTATTTTTATTAAAAACAAAGTACAAAAACAGTCCTGATAATACCCGCAATGAAATGGTGCACTTACCTTGCGAGCAAAATCGCCTTTCCCTTTACTGTAGGCTTTGTTCTCCAGGAAATCACATACATAGTGAGCCAAAGCGGGGCTTGCTTTCATCATTTCAGGAGTTAACAGTAACTAACAAGAAAAAGAGGTATTCTAAATTAATAGGATACGGGGAGTTAACTCTGTATTTCATTTAATGAAATGCTGGTAATATCTATTAAAGAATTTAAATTTTATGTTGAAAATACATTGGAGATAAAATTACCAATTATGTTAGGACCATTAACTGTTTGGTGTATTATACGCTTTTCCCATTCAGGTGCTCTGAGCTCCAATGCATCTGATCTAATAGTTTTCTAGATGTGGTCCCTTCTTCATGTTCAGGCTTTATAGCTGCTATGGATATACGGTGACATTCCACGGCACTATAAAGTTGCTATGCTATTCATGTAAGTTCTAAAGTTGGCATTAGTAGAAAGCACATGTACACAAAATCTTTTTGTCATAATGTCTCAAAACAAAATAGCATTGCTTTCACAACTGCTGATTATACAAAGGGGCTGAAAGAAAAAAAAAATTAGTTGAAAAATTCCATTATCTTTCAGTTCTATTTTGCCAGGAACTTCTCGACGTCCCCTTATACAAATTTGACATCCTAGCTTAGTTCCTTTCATGCAACATATTTTGGTATACTAAGTTCCATTAACTTAGAAGTATATAGTAAGTACAGTCACTTTTAAAAGTGAGATTACGGCACCATATAATATAGCTGGTCATTTTCTAAATAATATAAAACATTCACTGGTACAGACAGGAACTGGAAACACAGGGAATCCAGGGTGGATGATCCCTTCAGGACCAGTGCTAAGAGTGGCGATATTGGGTGGGAAGGTGGAGGGAGGGTGGGTTGGAAAGGGGGAACGATTACAAGGATCTACATATAACCTCCTCCCTGAGGAACAGACAACAGAAAAGTGGGTAAAGGGAGACGTCGGACAGGGCAAGATATGACAAAATAATAATTTATAAATTATCAAGGGTTCATGAGGGAGGGAGGAGCGGGGAAGGAGGGGAAAAAAGGAGGAACTGATGCCAGAGGCTTAGGTGGAAGCAAATGTTTTGAGAATGATGAGGGCAGTGAACGTACAAATGTACTTTACACAATTGATGTATGTATGGATTGTGATAAGTGTTGTGTGAGCCCCTAATAAAACGATTTTGAAAAAAATCAAAAAATAAATATAATATAAAATACTGATAAAGATTTTGATGGAATTGAAATTCATACATTTGACAAGAACCATACCAAAGATCTCAAATATTTGGGATTTAAGACGAGAAAATAGAGGTGAATAAACTAGCAGAGATCTAAGGTTTGGGGTATCCTTTAAGTATATAATAATGTGAAAATTCTACCTACATTTATAAATAGAACCAGAATTACATGTATAAGAGTAAAGAGAGAGAGCGCCCAAGTGAAATAGCCATTAGCATACTAGCTGAATTCCACCAACTTCTAAGAGAGGGGCTGTCATGCTTTCCCTAAAGGGTCAGACAGTAGAGACATCAGGCTCTGTGATCCAGAGCGACTGCCGCAACTACTCAATGTTGCCGTTTAAGTGCAGAAAACAGTCGAAATGATCTAGCATCAAAGTTTTGAGGTAAAAATCCAAGTTCTTTCTAGAATTCCTAAGAGCATATTCAGTCACGAACTTGTGAGATACGTTTTGTTATTCCACATGAGAAATCTACATGTCTAGGGTGTACATATTAGAATTAGTCCCTTAATCTATTGGTCTCTACAACTCTCATAATTTTGGAAACCCCAGAAGTACTCTGAATCATAGAAAGTAGCCACAGAAAACTTCTGGGCACTGTAATCTGCTCGCTCTGGTGGTATTGTAGTGTATGCACTGCACTAACTGCAAAGATCAAATCCACCAGCCTCTCTGTGGGAGAAAGATGAACTTCTGTCTGCTTCTGTAAAGATTTACAGCCTCGGAAACTCTGCATAGGCTTATTATGATTGAATACTGGTTCCATATAAGTGGTAAGTTTTGTACATGGAGGCCTTAGGGGACCCAGATGGTTAGGTGCTCGGCTAGTAGCCAAGAGACTGACAACTCAAACTCACGCAGAGGCACGTCAGAAGAAAGGCTTGGGGAGCTACTTCTGAACGATGAGAGCCATTGAAGGCTCTCTAAAACAGGAGGCTGCCATGATTTGGAATCCAATGCACATCAACCAGTTCTTTAATTGTTCCTTTAAACCTTGAAAATGCTAGTACAGTTACTATCTACTGAATTGGAAATGTGATCATTCAGTCTATCATAATATGCCTAGATTTTTATAGTAATCTAGAATGGATATGAATATACATGTATACGGGATCATCTAAACCTGAAAGGAGAACCACTCTTTACACTGAGTGATCAAAAATAAGCTAATTAATAAACAGAAATAATGTTTAAAAATTACTAAATCAATTACAAGTGGTGTCTGACATGTTGCTCAAAATAAACTGCAATTCCAATTACAATAAAAAACATTTTAATAAGGAAATATACTTTAAATAAAATTCTAAAGATACTAACATAGACTCACCTGCAAATATGCATTTAGATCTTTTTTCCTCTTTTCTAAAAAATCTCTATCCATATTATTAAACGTCTTTTTACCAGGAAGCTTCAATATATTTGACAGACTTTCAAACTAGAAGACAAAATAAGTTCAGCATTCTTAGTTTTTCAGAGAGAAAATTCCTCCAAATACCAAATTCTCTCTATATAAAAAAATCTAAAACAGGGAATTTCATAATTTTATGCTTTATTATGTTAATAAGATGTTAAAAAAACTGTCCAGTATTTTTCTAAAACAGTTTTAATGCTATTTATTATAAAACAGCATCATGACCAAAATTTTCTCTGTGAAAACAGAGACCTAATGAAGCTAGGTAGTTAGTGGGCACAGAGGTTTTCATATTTCTCTCATAATTTTGAAATTGATAAAATTTTTATAAGATTATAAAACATTTTCATTATAACTCTTTGACCTATAAATAAAGCACTTCCAAATAAAAATTTCATGACCAAAGTTATGAGTTTCTAGTTTTTTATAAGCTCTAATAGTGATATTTAATATCAATTTCATCATAATTATTAAAAGCAGAAAATGTAAAGTCAAAATAACAATTATCTTACAACTCTCACTACATATAACTCTGATACTTCTCTCCCACCAACCACATAAAAAAGAAAATCAGACATTATACTGAGAAAAAAAGAGCCATTAGTATGTACCTTGTCTTCACACAAAACTAAAAAGTATATTTACAGTAAGTTTAGTACCTACTACTATTACTCTTTGGGTTGACTTTTAGAGGTTCAAGCTATGCAGTGATCTGTGAGGCCTTAGTGAAGCACCAATGTTACCATCCTGGTGTAATGATAATCATCTAGTTAGTGACTTCCTAGCCAGCAGCTAATGCCTGAATCTCAAGTCATTGCTTTTCCAATGGAAAAATACTGTGCAGAAAAATGTTTCTGAAAGAAAACTTAAGAGATTAAACCAAAGATGATATGCAGGAGTCAAACTATACGATTCTAATAATTAAATGATAAATCTGATATTTGCTTATACCTAAAACTTGAACAAATTCACTAGACTTTGTCTATGAAAAGTAAAGTTCTTTCAGCAATTGCTCCAATCATAGCCAGAAGAACAAAACAAGAAGGTGGGGTCATCATGTACACAGAAAATGTCATGCTGTAGTCATAGTCCCAAATTTAGTGCTCACAAGAGTATGAGAGTGGGTTGTCTAAGGGGTTATTTGAATTAATTTTTTTAAATCTCACCTTAATAAAGGCAAATATTTTTTTTTGTTTCATAAGACCATTTTTTAATTTCCTGATATATAACATCTATATTATCTTAAAAGAAGCCCTGGCAGTATAGTGGGCTATGCACTGAACTGCTAACCAAAGATGAAGCTGCCTCGTTCTGGAAAGATGCAAAGTCTCGTCTCCTCCCCGAGACCCCTCTGCAAGGGGATCTCCAGTGGCCTACAAATGGGCTTTGGGTCTCCACTCCGCACTCCTCCCCTCATTCACTATGGTAAGATTTTTTTTGTCTGATCATGCCTTATACCTGATCTCTTTGACAGCTTGTGATCGCACATGCTGGTGTGCTTCTTCCATGAGGGCTTTGTTGCTTCTGAGCTAGATGACCGCATGTTTACCTTCAAGCCTTTAAGACCCCAGACGCTATACCTTTTGATAGCCGGGCACCATCAACTTTCTTCACCACATTTGCTTATGCACCCATTTGTCTTCAGCGACCGTATCATAAAGGTGAGCACACAATATGATTTTTTGTTCTTTGATGCCTGATAACTGATCCCTTTGGCACCTCATGATCACACAGGCTGGTGTGTTCTTCCATGTGGGCTTTGTTGCTTCTGAGCTAGATGGCAGCTTTGTTTACCTTCAAGCTTTTAAGACCCCAGACGCTGTATCTTTTGATGGCCAGGAGATGAAAAATACAATGTTCCTCTAGTTCCTAAATGCTTCCCCTCCCTCCCCCACTATCATGATCCGAATTCTACCTTGCAAGTCTGGCTAGACCAGAGGATAGGAACTGGAAGCACATGGAATCCAGGGTGGATGATCCCTTCAGGACCAGTGCTAAGAGTGGCGATACTGGGAGCATAGAGGGAGAGTGGGTTGGAAAGAGGGAACCGATTACAAGGATCTACATGTGACCTCCTCCCTGAGGGACGGACAACAGAAAAGTGGGTGAAGGGAGACGTCGGACAGGGCAAGATATGACAAAATAATAATTTATAAATTAACAAGGGCTCCTGAGGGAGGGGAGAGCGGGGAGGGAGGGGAAAATGAGAACCTGATGTCAGGGGCTTAAGTGGAGAGCAAATGTTTTGAGAATGATGAGGGCAATGAATGTACAAATGTGCTTTACACAATTGATGTATGTATGGATTGTGATAAAGCCCCTAATAAAACTATTAAAAAAAAACACCACGAATTTAAAACAAAACACCCTGAATGTCCAAAAACAGGTAAATAAATTATGATATACATGTAAAAAAAAGTCTCAAAATCCAAAACAGTTCTACCCTGCCCTATACAATCACTATGAATCGGAAAGACTCAATGATAGTGAGTCAGGCTTTTTTGGTTTGTAATATCTTAAACCACTTAAAAATTTTTATAGACAAACCCATTGCCTCTGAGCCAACTCAGACTCATAGAAACCCTGTAGGATAGAATAAAACTGTCCCTAGTCTTTGTTTATCCAGTAACAGGCCTGGTGAGTTTGAACCTCTCTACCTTTTGGTCAGCAAGGCAACACTTAAACATTGTATCTATACTTACCAGCAATCAATCCAATAAAATGTAAATGTACACAGCTACTGGGATGTATGCCCCTGAGAGCAACAACTTGGTTGCTATTCACTGTTCTATCACCAGCACTGAAAACAATGACTAGTCTACAGGAAGTGTTCAATAAAGATTTGTTGAATAAGAGAATGGGAGTTTGGGCTGTTAATAAAGTATGGCATTTAACATTTTAATACTTTAATATACATCTTTAATATTAAATAAAAATTTAAACTATTGAAAAGCATTAAATACTTGTTTTAAAGTAAGTTGAGTAATTTAATAGCTACAGAGTTAACAGTTATATATGTGAATAGGATGTACTAAGAATCAACAACTTATTTTTCTTCTGTGCTTTCATAAAGAGTCTGAGTTTAGAAAATACTTATAAAGCAGAATTAAGAGTAAACACTCATTTATAAATACTTAGTGCTTAACTGGTCAAGCTCTGTGAGGAATCTGAAACTAAAGTTTAAGTTATAACAACTAATTTTATAGATACACAGTCAAAACATGTCTATTTCACCTGCACTGTCATTTAAAAATGAATTACACTATATAAAGAAAATTACCTGTTAAATCAAATTCCCATTAATTTGCAAGCAAATAAAATTTATCTTAGTAATTAAAATTATTACTTTTTAAAATATCATGTTTGGTAAAGTGTAGGCATGGACAGAAAAAAATACAAGCTTTGTGATTTTCAAACAGTATCAGTTTTTACAACAATACCAAAAAGCACACAAGTCGAGCAAGCTAAGGCACGAAGGAAAATGTCTACTCAACAATAACAGGCACATCTAAAGCCACTACTTCCTTGACAAACATGGCAATTCAAGATAGCCCCTAATCATGGACTACAGGGTTTAGTGCTAATGTGTTTTTAACTAGTTTTAAGCTATTAAGTTTATCTCACTGTATTACAAAATTTTAGTGACATTATATGGTACCAATCATATTGTTTCACCTACCTTAATTGAAAAAGAGATATTTTTGGATCAGTAAAATGTACAACATCATTTCAAAGCTTTATTGTATCGAATCTGGTGTCACCTTAAATTATTATTATTTTTATTGATTTAATATCAGTTGGATATCTAAATCGCTTGAATGAATCAAGGATTCCTATGAGTTAAAATAAATTTCATTGAACACTTGCTCTACTTATCTGGTGATGTTTAATGTTTAAAATATACAAATGTAAATTTACTTTAGCTGATTTTCATAACTAATAGATCTGGAATTTCCCTTGTTAAGCTAGTAGAAGAGTCCATTTAAAATAACTGGAGCAGTGAAATGTGCCCTTCAAAATAAAACCACAGAATGTCTTATAATAGGGCCCATCTCAACAACAAACTACAAACTACACCCAAATTCATAGATACTTGTGTAAAGTGTGTTTGGGAGGTTATATTACATACACTAAGGCTAGTTTTTCTATGCTGCACAAAGCTCAAGAAGAAAAAATTTACAAAAGTGACATTAATTTATCTGAACACATATTTAAGACACAAACTGGGATTATACTCCACTATGGTGAGCCCTAAAATTAATGTCTATAAGCAAAAAACATTTGCCAGCAAATACTTACAAATCAATAAGCCCTGGCGGGCCTCACCACCCCTTGCTTATACAACACGTACACACAAAAATCTTAAAATCAGACATATCTTTAACTCAGTTTTCCAAAATATATCACTGATATACCTGACCACAATGGTTTGGAATGCTTAAGAATTCTCAACATCTGATGTATTTGTTAAGTATCCAAAATCATCCTAAAATATATGCCAATCATATTAAAAACAAAAACCTTATATTTTCTTTCATTAGCTTTAATCTACACTCTCATATCCTCAAAACTTTTAGAACTAAATGTCGACTCAAGAAACAATGTAAAGCACATAAGGTTGAAAAACACCAGTACCTGTTCAGTGATTCTCATGTGGAAGTCGTGGAAGTCACTGTAACGGCGGTAGGTTTTCCACATCTCCTCACTGTGCAGATTCCGCCGGTGTACAGTGATGGCATATAATGCATAGGTCTTGCCATGATCATTACAAACGCCTGCCACAGCATATGGGTCATAGTCAGCATATACTAGTAGTCATTTAAAACAAAATGAAGAACAAAAGACACAAAAAGGAGGAAGATGAAGAACAAAAACAAAAACAAAAAGACACCATGAAATGAAGAATCTGAAATGACAGACTAAGACAAAAGGAGGTCACCAAAGGATAAAACAAAGCCCCGCCAATACTCATGTGGGGTCACCACGAGCTGGAATCAACTCAAACCAATATGTGGGTGCTTTAAAAATTGCACGGAAAAATTCTATTAACTTGCAACTCTTAATTTTCCACAAACTTTTTGAAGCCCTCGCATATACTCAATTCCATTAAGTGTTCTAAAACAATGGCTCTATTACAACAAAAACTAAAAGACAATGATACTGTCAACCATACAATGATGCCTACTTTGGATTTCCTTTTCCAAAAGCTTTGAACTATCATCAGTTACATTCCCACAATACCACCTGATGGCATAGCATCAGTCTCTTCAAATTAACTGAACAAAATAACAGAAACAAATACCAATATGCCCAAGCCTTCATCTACCTTTATTTTGATCAAAAAACTTTTAAAACTGTACAGACAGCAAAAATCAAGATGAAATTTAGTTTTTCTGGAAATTCTCTTTCTATTTAATATAATATTCCACAACATACAAGTGTAATTTATTCTGAAAGTTAAAAAGGGGGAGGGTATTTTCCAGATACCATTCAAGTCAGATGGCCTTTAAAATGAAAACCTATTCTTCTACACACACCCCTCCTGTTTTTCATTTCTCTCTCTTTCTGTGCTGCATTCTACTCTACAACATTTTCTCTTCTGGTCTCTAAAAGTGTATTGAGTCTGTTTTTGTGCTCCTAGAATGGTACTGGATTCTTTTTTCACATTGTTTCATACTAGCCTTAGGATCACATTCTCTACTTTATCCCTTTATTTTTAACACACTTAAAATCTACTTCAGATTGTCACCTCCAAGTTATTAGTATGTAAATTATTCCTTTAATAAGGGCTGCCCCCCTTTTTGAAGCTCATTATTTTCTTTGTGACTTCTAGCTGCTTCCTATAACTAATCTTCAACTGATAATGCTTCTCCCAGAGATTTCTATGTGTCCCTCCAGGGAAGCATTCTTTGGATTAAGGAAGCATTCATATTGAACAGTATTGACATTGAAATTGCTGGTTTCAAGCTCAGAACCAATTAAAAATCCTACAAGCTACCTGAATCCATCTAAATATGATACATTAATGTTGGAGTTAGATTTTCCATTTCTGTTGGGTGATAGAGGTCCTCTTCCAGCCATGACTTTGATATTTCTTGTTCTTATCCCTGTAGGTAGGACACATTTTTCCAGTTCCTCTTTTGTATCATGTTACCTTTTCTGACTCTGAGCTTTATGAAAAGGGCTTGGTTCTACATACTTAAGACCGTAGTTATGTCTCTTCTTCTCTTGAGGGAATTAAAATGCTATCAAAAGTAAGACAGCAGTATTTATGTTCGTCTAAGCCTTTTGATTCAACTCATCACTTCCTTGAATTTGTTTTTCTTCTTGTTTTGTGGCACTTGTGGACTTCCCTCTTTAGCTATTTTCAGCTTCATGTTTCCCGCCTTTCTATGAGAAGACAGTACTTTTCATAGCAGTTCAAACTAATATATTGTCCAAAAGTCTAACGGAGGTCCCCAAACTTACTTAAGCCCACCACCCCTTTTCTGGCAACTAAAAACATTTGTGCTGTAGCTCGTAATCCAGGATTTAGTGTATATATCTGTTGCTTTTGCAGCCCCAACCCTAGGGGGCAGCATTGCCCACTTGGGAGAAACACAGGTCTACAGTGCTATTTGTAATAATGGACTGACCCAAATAATGGCTAAGTTTTAGAGCTAACTAAAAAGTCTGCTATTTCATATAAAATAAGGCAAAGAAGAATCTGTGGAGCTTTTCAGCACATTATTTTGATCACATAAAAGCTAGAAATCCATACTGATGATTATAATTGAGGATTTCTCTTGGGTTTTAATAATTTTTTTCCCTAACATTTATACTTTTGACTCAAAATTGTCATTTATTCCCATTCTACCTAGGATCAGTGTTGCTGATTTGACAAAATATAAGTAGGAATAAACTTTGGCCACACTGCTCTACATTGAAGCTGTAACTGTAGCCTGCACTGCTTCATCTATTCCAATCATCTTACAGAAACATACGCAGATCAAAAAGCACAACACTTCCTCACCAAGTCAGAGAAGCACATGTCTCAATGCAGGGAGCACAACAACAAGAGGATGGCTTTCTCTCTGGTGCCTAAAACAGATTTGGGAAAGGCAGAGAAAAGCCTGAGGCATTTAGGCAACTAACCATAACCACTTAGAAGACAGAGAACAAGGGGAATAGAAGGCATAGAAAAATGTAAGAAAGTGTGCTAAAAAAAGAACAAACTGAATTTTGTCACAAATTGATAGGAAGAAGAGATATCAGGACGTGGTGCATGCACAACAGTAAAAACAACCTGGTGATTATGAGAGTGATGAAGAAGCCAGAAAAGTAACTTAATTGGTTTCAGAAGGGTAGAAATAGCTAGCAGGCTTTATATTTTCTAGACCAGTTACACTCACAGCAGGTGACCAGAACACTACTTGTTACTAGTCCCCAACGAGCTAAGAAACCACATGTACATCAGTAAGGACACAGTTTCACTTAAGAACATGCAAGCAAAAAAGCAGAGTACACTAACTAGTCCAAGGACCATTCTCTAATGTGTACTGCTTTACACTGACTACAAATCCTACAAGAGTAAGAAAGATCCTAAATATATGGGATGTAGAATCAAAGACTCTGGAGACTAAGTGGGAAAATATGTATATATTGAATAAACATTCATATATATAATACTTAGCATAGGGAAGGAACTTTATTATTATTTACTTGATTATATTAGTCAAGTCAATATTACTATTATTATTCCTTTTACTGATGAGGAAGTATTAAATGACAAGGCTGGAGCTTGAAGCCATACAACTAGGTGAAAAAAGTTGCCGCTTCAGTCTCTACATATACATTTCTTCAAAAAGAAATACCAATATATTAAAAACACCTAGTTCAGCCCTTCTGTATCTATTCAGAACCTAGTAAATATTTGTTAAATAACAAATGAAAAATAGCAGCTGAAAATCATTCTCTCTTGAAAAGAGAAAGTTCAACATTTAGAAATATGAATATAATAAATGTCTTCCTCAAGACAAATGCTCAAGGTCTCCAAATAAATAAAAAGAAAATTATTAAACATTTGCACTTAAAAATGATCTCACATTTGGGAGAAAAGCAAACTGGAAAAAAGATGTTTTTAAATGAAATTTCTAATTTTAGGGCAGAAAAAAGGTGAGACATTTTTGTCAAAAACTAGAAAGAAAAGCAAAAAATAACTGGATTTATTTGATGACAAGAGTCAATATCCAATGATCCTTTAAGAGCAACATATATTTTTAAATATAAAAGTTAAAGAAAAAGCATGGTGAAGAAATTAAGATAGCATTTACAAAAAAAAATCTATTTTGTAAATTTGGCAGAAAACAGAGGCAAAATGAGACTTTAAAGGATAGATCTTAGCAACAATCCCCCACTCCCATCCCTGAACCAGATACAAATTATTATCTTTTAAACTATACTCATAAAATTTCTTTACGATTGTTATGGACTGACTAGGGATGCTAAACCCAATTACATTTGTGGATGTAATCCCATTTGGAAGTGAGATTTTGTTAGGTTAATGAGATCACATCAGTGGAGAGTATATTTAAGCCAATCACCTTTGAGGCATATAAATGGCAGATTAGACCAAAGAAGGAATTAGAGAAGGAAATGGAAGGGGAAATTCACATCACAAGAAGATCTAAGATCACCAAAGAACTGAGAGCCGGACGCTAGAAATAGGCAGGATTCCCATCACAGTGACATAGATAAAGGCTCTCCCTAGAGTTGGTGCCCAGAAATCAGCCTCCTAAACTGCTGTTTGTTAAAGCCACACTGTTGTCAGTTGTTTCTGTTATAATCGCACTAATTCCTGGTAGCATAGAAGTTCAAAAGCACCAGTGGCTCCATGGGAGATAGATAAGGCTTTCTACTCCGGTAAAGAGTTACAATCTCAGAAACTCAGAAGCAGTTCTACTCTATCCTATAGGGTTATGAGTCAAATGAGTTTTTAAGTGAAGAAACTAAATCAGGTATCTAGAATGTAAGCATAAAATTGAACTGAGGTATGTATACTTTAGAACATAATGTGAAAAACACACTCCCAATCAGTGACTCTTAGGAATAGTGAGAGGCCATATAAGAAAATCATCTTTATCTAGTGGAGCCCTGGTGGTTATACATTGGGGCTGCAATCCACCTGGTGCGCAGTTGGAAACCACCAGCATCTCCATGGGAGGCAAGACTGGGCTTTCTACTCCATTCGTAGTTATAGTCTCAGAAACCCACAGGGGGTGCTATGGGTCAGTACTGACTTGGTGGCAGTGAGTTGGGTTTTTTGGTTTTGAGTGCTCACTAGAATTCTTTCCATGAAAATGGAAATGATGGGAATGGATTACTTTTTCTCAGCTCTCTAACCATTCAGCTTGTGTGCTGACTGAGACAGTATAAGTCTTGGAAGTTTCCCACCTTCACAGCATTTTTTAAAACTTCTACAAACTTCTAAATCCAAAGACCTCATTTATCCCAGGTTATCTTCCTATTCCGACTTTGCATGTATGAAGAAAAATATTGAGTTAAAATCTCTTCCAAATGTATAATCATACAATTAACTAACCTCAAAAATATAAAGGACTAGTTTCAGTTGATTATAAATGAAAAAATGCTTAAAACTTAAGCATTTCCAAATGTAAATAATGGCACAAGATTAGAGAGAGTAAATATCAAGATACACTGGCAAATGAACATCATAGAACTTAATGAAACAAGCACAAATTGCAAACAAAAAAATACAGTAACTTAAAAGTATGGCTATAGGATGAGGAGAAAAAAGGGGGGGGAGGTTTTAAGAATGAGTGTGGAGAGTAATTTTGGAATGAAAATAGTAGCTTCTCAGAATTGATACCATAAAGTATCTTACCAGTGTCTGAAATATAGGCATGCAGTTGTACTGAGTCATCAGAAGATACATTTGAGAGATCATCCAAAGACTGGGAAAGAGAAAGGGCAATCAGATAACAAAATTTTTTATTTCATAGAAAAAAAAAAGTTAAAGAATTTTAGATCAAACATGCACTACTCTTTATCCCATGTAAGGCTTAAATAATAAAACGAATGATTTTAGTAATCAGTTTAATAATCAAATTATTTCTTCTCTCTTATCTATATATAATAATCTATATACTGTAGCTCACTATGTCTCTTATATTTAATAAATGAAAAGACAATTAAAACTGTAGTTAAAAAGCATTTACAACAAGTATCAATCGACTATATTTTAATAATTTCATAGTGGAAATATACATAGATAAGTAAGTTATCAAACTGAATACTTTTAAGCATATTAATTCAGTACCATTACCACTATTTATTTCCAAAAGTGTTTCATCATCTCAAGCAGTAATAACATCTCAATAATAACTTAATAACTCTCATTTCTTTTCCACAAAACCCCTAGTGTCAACTAATAAACTTTTCATCTCTATGCATTTGCCTAAACCAGATATCTCATAAAAGTGAGACCATGTAATATCTGTCATTTTTTTGGTCTGGTTTATTTCACTTAGCATAAACGATACAATGTTCATCCATGCTACAATACATATCAAAATTTTACTTCACTTTATGGCAAATGGGAGCCCTGGTTGTGTAGTGCTTACACATTAGGCTGAAATCTGCAAGGTTGGCACTTAGAAACCACCAGTCTGGTCCATGGGAGAAAGAGAGGGCTTTCTACTCCCATAAAGAGTAAGAGCAGTGGTTCTCAACCTGTGGGTCGTGACCCCTTTGGGGGTTGAACAACCCTTTCACAGGGGTCACCTGATTTATAACAGTAGCAAAATTACAGTTATGAAGTAGCAACGAAAATAATGTTATGGTTGGGTGTCACAACATGAATTGTATTAAAGGGTCATAGCATTAGGAAAGTTGAGAATCACTCAGAGTCACAAAAACTCAACAGGGCAGTTCGACTCTGTCCTATAGGGTCTCTATGAGTCATGACTCCATTGAAGAGTTGTCTTTTGGTTTATTTATTTATTTGTTTTTTGGTTTTATGACTAACAATATTTCACTGTCGGCATACAACTTTTACTTACTTTTATTGATGGACATTTGAATTAATTCTACTTTTTGGTTACGGCAAAAACCGTATATACTTGAGTTTAAGCTGACACGACTATCAGCTAAGGCACCTAATTTTACCACAAAAACTGCATTAAAAACATGCTAGAAAACTCAGCTTATCCACGAGTATATATGGTAATACTGTAACGAACACTGATCAACAAATAACTTGTCTGAGCTCCTGCTTTCAAATCTTTAGGTATCTATCCAGGAGATAGATGCTGAGATAAATAGTACTTTTACATTTAATATAATAAATTTTTTAAATGATCAATTTTCAAGAAAATTCCACATTTAAAACATTACTGATAAATCCAGATTTAGATGCACATCACACAAGCAGCCTACACAGAGAAAAACGAGCACAGCATGCCTGAGACTGCTTCTGTGCGAAAGTCTGCTTTGAAGATGACTGTTTAGTCAGCTTCCAGCAACGCAAACGGAGGGAAGATTCCTGCCACTCGCTAACTGATAAGCATGGCTTATTGCGCCTAAACTGGTTGGTCTTGAACATAGATGTTCCTTCTGAGAGTCTAGGGTTTTTGTATATTTCAATAAAAAATTGCCTATGTGTCCGATTACCACTTAGAAGCCTAGGCAATGAAATGCAAATGAGCATCCCAATTTTGCAATATGCCAAGTATGCTAAGCACTTGTCACTCTTAAACTACAGTAACTGTTAGAGGTAGTTGCTTAACTTACCATGAAACACTCAGCAAAATTAAAAGAAAACATGTTTACCTATCCCGATTTTTAAATGTGGGACTTTTCTGTTATCTCAACTATATATTTCTTCTTTTAATATTCCTTTCCTAAATAATAGGATGTCACCTACCAATTTATTATCTATTAAAACACTGTAATCAAAAGAATTATTAAAAAAACACTACAGTCACTTTACTATTTAAAGTATCCATTAAAAATACTCACCAAATTTATGCTTCCTGTAGGAGACCCATTAAAAGATTCTGTTGGGGAAACACATGAAATTAGAATGTAGAATGAAACAAAAAAGAACTTTTGAGATAGTTCTTTTTTTAAAAAAAATCATTTTATTGGGGGCTCGTACGCTTATCACAATTCACACATACATCCATTGTGTCAAACACATTTGTACATTTGTTAATGGTTCTTTTTGTTTTGTTTTTTTTTGTCTTTTTTAAAAAAGCTCAAGTAAAAAGAATCAAAGTCATTGAAGTTAAGACACAACAGAACAGCCAAGAAAAATGGTGGCATCTGCCTGATAGCTTAGGTCTAAGTATTGTGCAAGAAAGTATTTTTAAAATACCTGCACTGTCTGGGAAAAAAAAAAAGTAAAAGTCCTTACGTACAAAATTAAATATTTTTATTCTCATAGTAGCATATTAAGTTGTCTACTACAGCAAAAGCATGTGGAGCACACACGGCACATGAAATCTCTTACTGTTATTATTTTTCCCTCATTGGATTAGAAATATCACAAATAAAATTCATTTTTAGTGTGAAAAATAAGATACAGATTGATTTGTAATATAGCTATTAGGTCTACCTATTTTTGGTAGATTTACCTCAAAAACATTAAGTCTAGATGCTTAAGTCAATACAAATAGTAATAGAACAATATAGTTAATACAACATATACAGTCACTAGACCAAAAGATATTTAAAAATCTATATGCAATGCCATTTAATTAAAAAGCAACTATGAAAAATAACTTTTAAACATTTAGGTTAGAGTAAATCGATTAAAATGAATACTAAGCAATAATCTTTTCCCTCTGGGTTTTAATGTATATCTGAGCAAATTAAGTTACCAATTAAGTATTCCTGTTAAAAACAAGTGGTAAGGCAATGCTCATATACAATTTAAAGTTAATATATGGTTTCTATCATTTTTAAGATTACCCATGAATTTAGATCTTTGAGTAACCAAAAGCAAGTTCCCATTACTTCTAGAAAGGGGCAGTTAGTGTTTGCCACCCTATTTCAATAACTCCTAACACTTAGCAGCATGCTTTGATTCCTCAGAGCTTTGGTCATCAAAGCTAAACAGGGAATTTCATCCCTAGAAGTATCCCTTTTTAACAAAGTGATCATTAAAATTAGTAAACAGGTAAACAAATTATTCTACTTATTCAATAAAAGAATCCACATGATATGGTAAACTTGAGTATCTTTGTACAATGTTTTAATGTCTGCTCAACCTCTTAAATTTTCCCACCAAAGACAAGTTCAGTCAAAAGAAGTCATATGCAAACTAAAGCAAATAATAAAAAGAAACACAAGCTATTAGAATCAATCTTGGTTCATATTTAAACAAGAAGTATGTAGTAGGCTATGGATAGCGCTAAAAAACAAAATATTATTTGGCATAGTGTGAAAAAATGTGAGTGAAAGTATACTAAAAATAAGAAAGCTTAATTTAAATACTTTTCAAAAGACTGCTTGGTCTTGTTTTAATAAAATGAAAAATATCTACCTTTAGATAAATTGAAGCTGAAGTATCTACAAAAGCATTCATGAATAAAGAGAAAAAATGGAGGGGAGAAAAGGGAGTGAGTTAAGGTACAACAACAAATTTTCTTCCCCAACCAAGAAAAGCTACCCAAGGTGACTGGTGTTAGTGCACATTTGTTAATAAGCCTTGGGCCATTAATTCCAAGTTCAATTTTGCCTTAAAAAAAAAATCAACTACACATAAATCTCTTATTACATAATTATTTTAGGATATCTAAAAAGTAATCGAAACTTCAAACAACCAAAAAAATAAGACATACCAAAAAGCCTAATTCAAAAAGCTGAAAATTAAGTTCTAATAAACAATGTAAAGGCCTAATTTTGATTAAATTGCATTATAAAGAAAAGGAAATCATAAGCAAGCTACTTGAAAAAGTTGTAGCAAAGACCTATACACTAACAAAGACAATAAACCTGCAAGTTGCTTTTAGCAATAATGTTTCATATTACACCTATCATCCTACACATTGTTTTTTAAATGGCTTCAAGGGAGGTTAGGCAATTTATTAGCTATAATATAAAAGCTTACCAATTAGGACCTTGAGTGTTCAAATAAGCAAAGTGTTTTAGTATGACAATAAGATATACTAAGTATATAATTCCAAATTATAGCCCACGAGTTATAAATTGTGAGAGGTCACTTAATGACAAAAATAATAGAAGTAAATTTGCCTTCAGATCAAAACTACAAGAGAAATAACTTATGAAACAGTTAATGTTTTAACTAAGTGTGATGCATTAAGAAGTTTGAGATGGCACATAAATAATTTATGTCCTTCAGTTACATACATGAAAAAAGACTGGCTGGAAGGGTATGTATGGGGCTGAAAGCCAATTTCGAAAACACGCAAAAGTCTATACTATTCCCAGAGAGTATAATGCTAATGTATTACCATCTTAGAACTGCATATTACAGGCAGTTCCCAGATTTCGAATATCCAATTTATGGACAACTCCTACTTGCCCTTTAATGCTGAGCTGTCACTGCTAACAAAGCAAGCAGGAACAGAACGCGATTTTTGGAATTTGTACTACCTGAGTAAGTTACTGTCACAGGAACCAGGATGGGAAATATATGGGTAGAAGTGCTGGAATGAGAGACTCAGAAGGGACAAAGAAAGCCCACTGATGAAATTATTGGCAGGACTGAGGGAAGCCACTCACATTCAAACCAGTGCAGTCCGCTGCCATCTTTGAGTAGGGTGCCAACATATTTGAAGCCCCATTTTAATGTTATATAGATTTGTCCTCTCTTTGAACACTAAAACCAACCCTTACAGCAAATTCTTAAACACAATCACGTTCATTGCTTCATACGCAGCTATCAAGTCATGGAAAGGGCTGAGTTTTTTCTTGCATAGAAATTAAAATTATATGCACTTGTTCCAACTGACTTACACATTCTTAAAGTTAAGAATGGATCGAAAGCAAATGTTTTGAGAATGATGAGGGCAATGAATGTACAAATGTGCTTTACACAATTGATGTATGGATTGTGATAAGAGTTGTATGAGCCCCTAATAAAACGATTAAAAAAAAAAGTTAAGAATGGATTTTATTCAGAACATGAACTGACAAACTCTTCACTTACTGATTAAAATTCACTTTATCTTCTTTCATTCTGTCTCATATATCAATTAATTTCAAAAATACTTGAAAAAAATTTTAATGTATAAAATTAATATAAATAATACATTTATAATATTTATTTTAGGACGGTTCAGCGATATAAAACTATCACTGAAAATTTCAAAATAGCTCTAAAGCAGCACATTTTTTCAATGAAAATACACACAGATTAATATTCTTGAACTAGAGGTACAATAAATTTTACTGTTTAGTTACTACAGAAATTTTGTTTTTCAAAAAGGCTTCCTTAATTATGCAAATTCAGTTATGAGAATATCACTCCAATTTTACAAATACTTAGAAAATCTTCATCTTAAAACCCAAGGTATTAGATCAACAACCACTAAAGTGCAATGCAATCTTCTGTAACTAGGTTTCTTAGATTACTATTGAAAAAGTAAAATCTCACTAGTGTAGACTACAGGAATCAGACAGAGGAAGAGGAGGCTGGGAATCTTCTATTATAAAAATTTGCTTAAATTGCTGACTACTTAAAAACCCCATTATATTGCTATCTCAAGTAGTCCGTTCATAAAACCTCTTCATACGTAAATGGTCATAATAAAAGCACTCAATAGAATCACTTCACCCAAACTTTGCAATTTAATTTTATTTACATTTGTGCATTTGCTCAGTGAAACATATCAGAGAGTTCTTAAAATTCTAAATATCTAATTAATTTAAAACTTCTGAACTAAACCACAGGTAAAATAGTCATAGGGCTCCGGATTCTGGAGACTCAGGCCCAGTCACTTCTCCCAATATTCTTAATATGAGAGGGATCTAAACAGTTCATGGATAATCTGTGAAAACCGAAGTTGAAGGAGGGACCAGTCCCAGAACCTGAGCTATGAGAATCTGCTGTGCAGACAGTTATGGCTGGCAGGGGGAGCCAGGACTCATCTGTGGAACCACACAGGAAGTACACCCCAGAGCGCTCCCCTATCTAAAACAGCACGATGGCAGGAAAGGGTCACTAAACAGAAAACTTGGGAGAGACGAGTATAAAAGACCAAAGGCATAAAATCTGACTTGAACAGTTAAAACTTTGTCATTAGATGCCCGCTATGATGCAGGCTGGACCTGATCTATTTTCCAAAACTTTCTGTATTTTTTGGTTTGTATTGTTTTGTTTGTTTTTTGTTTATTCATATTAGGGTGCATCTCAGAGGTGTTATGTCATTGGAGGTCACCCCTTGAAGTTATGCTATATGCTTTTCCATTTTTCAGTATAGGAAATCCAGGATAGAAGAACCTATAGGGACAGCAAGTAGAATAACTGTTTTAGGGTTGGAGGATACAGTGGTGGTGGGGGGGGGTAAAGGGTGTCAAGGAGTTCATATAGAAAAACAATGTCTGGAAACTTGTGGTAGCAATTTAAAATTCTACTTGACATGATTGAACTATGGAATGATATGATATAAGTATTAAATCCCAATAAAAATAAGTAAATAGTTCGTGGAAAATGAAATTAAAGGACAAGAGAATTTTTTTCATGAACATTTGAAGCCTCTTCATATAACTACTTACTACTAATAATAACCGATACTAATATTTTATATAGTAAATATGTAATGTAACTATTTTATATATGTAAATCCACCCAAATATCACAATGACTGAGTTATTATGATGAGATTTCAGATTTACAATTAATAAAAATGAGGTCAAAGATATGACGTAACCTCACGCAGGTGGTAAGCGTAAATTGAGTAAACCCAAAGATGCTGACTTGAAATCTTTTTTCTTCACTGTGATGGGACTCAATAGCCTGACTCGAAAACATGGCAAGGCTAGAATAAATTATATGAAGCTTCTTCCAGCTCAAAAAGTCTCTCATACTGTGCAGGACTTAAAAAATATATATGCTTGAATAAGTTTTTTAAACAGTTTTTTTTATGGTAAACTCCATCATTACATGTTAATTAATTTAATCTCAAAGCTCCTACCATTAATATAATTTAATCCAATTAATAATCCTAAAATTAAAAACTACTATGAAAATATTTAGGTGGCATACCTAAAAATCACATTCCACCTAAGAATTTAAGGCTTCTATAGTTATATTCTAGGCTAATGCTATTTTTCAACATTTTAACTTAGCACAATAACTAAATTCTGATATTCTTTTGTAGACTTTAAACTATATAACAATTTACACTTGTGCTTTAGGAACAACACGTATCTTAGTTGAAAAGTCCTATCTTTAAAAGCAGGATATAGATATACCCTCACACATGTAAAATGTGCACAATCTTACCTCCATCACCATCATCTGATCCTCTGAAACTTGGATCTTTTAACATATCCAGCTCTGCGAGCATGCGCACATACAGTGCATTCTGTCTGAACGAAGGATAAAATCTTTCATCCCGCAGCATCAGCTCATATACCTTATGGAAATTAAAATATGCACACCATAAATACAGGTAATCTACTTGTTTTTACTCAATAAGCTTTAACCCCAAACTACGCTGAGGTTTTCCCATAATGCATCACAGGCCTCTTCACTCTCAGATGGCAGCTGCACAACTACTGTGATTTTGTGATTGTTCACAGAAAAAGGCAAGCAGTGTCATGGCTGGTTAGACATCAGCCTGCTAACCACTCGGTCTGTGGTTCAAACTCACTAGCAA
This sequence comes from Echinops telfairi, assembly GCF_000313985.2. Classification (NCBI taxonomy): domain Eukaryota; kingdom Metazoa; phylum Chordata; class Mammalia; order Afrosoricida; family Tenrecidae; genus Echinops; species Echinops telfairi. The sequence goes on from NW_022103920.1 coordinate 74,717,845, forward strand.
CTCTGTGGAAGGGGAAAAAAAGAATCTTGGCTGCTCTCAAAAGATTTACAGTCTCAGAAACCCTACATAAGTTCACAGTGAGTCAAAATCAACTTGATGGCAGTGGATTTGGTGTTGAAAATATGCCCTTGTAAATAATGTGTGCTCACATATAACGAGTAGAAAAGATAATATTAATAGTACAGTTCAGGCAACAGAACAATTAGCAAAAGCATATGCTAAGCATGTTATTTACATTTAAAAAATAGAACCGTATCTCATAACTAAAGGTACTTTCATGTGCCTCCAGGAACTAAATTGTACTGAAACACACATCACATGACAATAAGCTATTCATAATAGCCTAAGAAATAATGTTCTCCAAGAAGTCCAATAAAGGCTCCAGGTGCATTGTATAATGAATTTGAGAGGTACATTATTTATACATACAGCAATTCATGAAGTTTTAAGCCTCTGGCTCTTTGGTCAGATTCAAATACACAACACAACATAATTATTTCTTTGTCAGCTACTGCAAATAAATAAGCAAACAAATTGGACTACTATTTGGAACGGGGTGGTAATTAGGAGACATTATTGCCATAACTTTATCTTTTTATTTTTTTAACATTTTATTAGGAGCTCTTACCGATATTATTATAATTCATGGTTTCATTAGATCAAGCATAATTATACAATTGCTGCCCTCATCATTTTCAATATTTTCTTTTCTTCTTGAACTCCTTGATATCAGCTCCCCTTTATCTACTCCCTCCCTTCTTTTTAGTTACCACTCCATTTTAAAAAATGTTTCAATAACCTTTTAAAATTATGAGCACTTGGAATGTATATTCTTTTCCAACAGAAATAAGTGATGTTATATACAATACCTTCCTTTGAATGTCATCAAATATTTCAGGGGTTGGATCTTCATGATTCAAAGTATCTGCTAATTTTGCTACTAAATAGTCATCAACAGTAACCCGTGGAGATGCCTATCAAAAAGAGAAAAATAATAGTAGTTAAAATCTATGACATTTCCAAATACAAGTTAATATTTGTTGGTAGAATAGAACTGTATTATTAAAAGTGATTGATAAATAAGAATCAAGTTGTAAATACGAATGCTTGATGACATAGTGGGTTATTCATTGGCCTGCTAACTGAAAAGGTCAGTAGTTCAAACCCACCAGTCACTCCAAAGGAAAAAAACCCACAGGGGCAATTTTATACTGTCCTGTAGGGTCACTATGAGTGAAAATTGATTTAATGGCTGTGAAGCTGGGTTGTAAATGATGGCTTGATGTTTAAGAAAGATAAACTAAGAGTTATTGCCTTCATTTGAAAATGAACTATATAGTCGACTGTTAAGTAAAACATTGATTAAACATTGACTTGTGCCAATCAAATAACACCAACTCCTCATTTATCATGCAAAAATGAAGGATAGTCAAATCAGATCACACAATGAAGGATGACGGTATCATTACACAATGACAAATTACAGTATTACATAACTGGAAACCACTGACAATCGTGGTTTAGCCAAGTTGATACATAATATTAACTATCATGGCCAATATTACTTAGATTAGTATTCATTATTGCCAGAGTTAATGTGAAAAACTATTACTGCAAAGGTGAAATGCTATATACAATATGGTTCATCAAGTGAGGGCTAAGTGTACTTTACCTCTCATTAAACCTCATTTTTTCAATTAGTACAATAGAAATATGATTACTAGAAAGATTAATAAAGATATATGTAAGATATATAGCACGGAATCTAGAAGTTGGGAAAGATTGTTATCAAGTGTTAATAAGAATTAGTGTTGGGATCTGGAATCTTAGTGGGGTGCCTGAGGCCTGGCTCCCTACTGTAAGGCCAGATCAATAGCACAGCTGGCCCTGAATGTATTTCCGCTGCTGTCCCCAGTTCTGGCAGCTGCATGCAGGGGGGCCGGCCCACAGGCGGGTGCCAAAGAAGAGGGAGGCACATGCCCTCTGAGCACAACCTTGGATCTGAAGGCCCAGAGAACTGAAGCAAAGGCTGGGAAGGGAGGAGCGGTGAGGATCGGGTTGGGGCTTGGCCCTGTGTGGACCCTGAACTGCCCTTGCTCACCTTGGGGAAGCGCTAAGCAAGAACCCTGACTACATCAAATTATGCAAGATCCAGGCGGCCCAGAACACCTCCAAGATGATCGCCATGTCACAGAATCTTATCTATCTCACTGCTGACAACCTCGTGCTCAACCTGCAGGAAGAGAGCTTCATGCGGGGAAGCGACAGCCTCATCAAGGCTAAGAAAGGAGCCTGCTGAGTGAGAGCTTCACCTGAGACGACTTGGAGCCACCTCTTCCTGGTCTTGGAGGAGTCAGCTCTGGGGTCCCTGGACACCCCTCGCCTGTCCAGCACCATGATGGTCCCCTCTCTGCCCCTCCCCAACCCTCCAAGGTTATTGAAGGACTGGCCCTTTTTTCAGGGAAATGACTGTCCTCTCCCCATTTCTCCAAGGGTGTTGGAACCGAGTGTGATTAATTTCTCAGTGATTTATTCCATACTGGGTGAGTTCCCTCCCTCAAGGCTGGGAGGAGAGAACCGTCGTCCCAGAAATTCTCAATAAATTTTTATTATGCAAACCGAAAAAAAAAAAAGAATTAGTGTTTAGTATTTAATAGTACTGGATATGTATTAAAATAATAGCCATGTGTGGCTTATCATTTGACATTAGAGCAATAATATTTTTGAATAGTTTTTTAAATGCAGTGCCTTTATCCTAAATTTGGTATTATAATCAAAATTAAAGAAAAGTTTCACTGTGATGTGGGAAGGAAAATAATCCAAAATTTTAACTTGTTCTGTGATTTTTTCCATTTGAAAATACATACTACACAGATAAATAAAATATGACCTTCTAATGTGAAAAATTACTTTATATATGAGCACACGCTAAAACCAGAACAGTGACTCACCCTGGCATACACACATCACTGTAGTAGTACAATGTAGTACCCTCTTTTATTTATACTTCTGTATTTTTACGGGTTACACAAAAAAATATATGAACACACTATTGGTTAACCAGAGTAAGACAACTTAAATGATATTTTATCTAGACCTATTTTCTCCTCTGCTTCCAACATCCCAAATCTCACTGCTTCGTATCAAAGGGAATATCAAGTGATCAACAATTTTAGTTGCTTTTACTTGTAAAGTATACAAATCCTCTGGGGCTTACTTAGTTCATTTAATATTGCATCACTAAGATTAATCCAGATTACAAACACCACTATAGTTTGTTCCTTTTTTCTGATTTATACATCACATGATATGAATCTGTTTAGCATTTATATTTGTATTTAGGTATGCATTTCGTAGCTTTTACATCTTAAGTAGTTAAAGCATTATCTGTAATGTTTTTAAATCTTAAAGTTATCCTATAATTACAGCTGTTCTTTTTTCTGGTAGCTCTCAATAAAATCAGTAGTTCACAGAAAATAATCTTATTTACACAGTAGATATGTCTCAGCTCTGCTCCACGACACAGTTAATGTACATCAGCATCTATGATCTGGTATGCTTACTATGCCCTACATTACTTCTAATTTCTTTCCTAGCATCATTTCATATATTAATCTTTTTATATTCACGCCCCTCTTCTCCCATATTATTAACAAGCTCATTTGCTTCTCAACCTCCTAGCTCTTTGGCACTTCCCATTTTCTTCTAATTTGCCAGTTCCCTATTAGCCACACTTTTTGGCCTATCCAGTCCAAATCAGGTAGCTAATCTTTTGAAATTGTTTTGTTGGCACCTTAAAAACCCTTATGACCCAATGTTGGTGCTGATCCACTGGGTAAAACTCCCAACATTAATTCCAACTTCTGCTCTGAAACACACAAAGTTGAATGTTGGATAATGCAGAAAAGCTGTAATTGTCTCCACCCTCCAACTGGATTATTTTTTTAATCACTTTATTAAGGGCTCATACAACTCTTATCACAATCCACACATACATCAATTGTGTAAAGCATATTTGTACATTCATTGCCCTCATCATTCTCAAAACATTTGCTCTCCACCTAAGCCCCTGGCATCAGCTCATTTTTCCCCTCCCTATCCGCTCCCCACTCCATCATGAACCCTTGATAATTTATAAATTATTATTTTGTCTTATCTTGCCCTGTCCAACGTCTCCCTTCACCCAATTTTCTGTTGTCCGTCCCCCAGGGAGGAGGTCACATGGAGATCCTTGTCATCGGTTAACTTTCCAACCCACCCTCCCCTCCACCCTCCCAGTATCATCACTCACACCACTGGTCCTGAAGGGATCATCTGCCCTGGATTCCCTGTGTTTCCAGTTCCTATCTGTACCAGTGTAGTTCCTCTGGTCTAGCCAGATTTGTAAGGTAGAATTGGGATCATGATAGTGGGGGAGGAGGAAGTATTTAGGAACTAGAGGAAAGTTGTATTTTTCATTGTTGCTACATCGCACCCTGACTGGCTCATCTCCTCCCTGGAAGGGGATGTCCAGTGGCCTGCAGATGGGCTTTGGGTCTCCAATCGGCACTCCCCTCCTCATTCACTATAATTTTTTGTTCTGATGATGCCTGGTACCTGAGCCCTTCGACACCTCGTGATCGCACCAACTGGATTTTTTAAATAAGGCTAATCAGATTATTCTTTCATTCCCTTCAAAACCTAAAGTTTATAGAGAGCATTAACTTTAATAGGGAACCCTAGAGCACTCTCGGCTAAGTGTTGAAAGGCTGTCAACCAAAAGGTTGGCAGTTCAAACACCAGCCACTCTTCGGGAGGCAGATAAGGAAGGCTGCCTGTGCAATGAAAATTTATAGACTAAGAAATTTTAAACGGGATCACTGTGAATTGGAATCCATACAATGGGAGCATTAACTTTCATGATAGATTAATACTGCTTAAGAAATGCATTTGAAAATGCTTTGAAGCTATGCATTAAAGTTTTGAAGCATTTTCAAATTTATTTCATATATTGGTATGAAATAAATTGGTATTGGTAAAAGTGTAGAGCTGGCCAAAAAGATGAATGCCGTACAAAAAAACGGACTGACATAGTGTCTACATCAATGGGCTCAGGCATAGGAACAATGGTGAGCATGGCTCAGGACCGGTCAGTGTTGCATTCTGGTGAGTATGTAAGGTAGTCAAGGGTCACAGCAGACTCGATACACTAACAACAACACAAAACACAATCCTGCTTTTGAAAATGACTTCCTTGATTTGGTCTGTCTACCTCGCATTAGGCATCTTTTGATACTTTTTGTCTTATACCATACAGGAATGTCCCTGGCTCTTCCAGGTAGTATTGGATTGCCAACTGCAAGTGTGGTGATTCTCACCAAAGAAAGATGAGGGTGTCTGCACCCCTAAAGATTTACACATCAGAAATCCTATATGGGTTGCAATGAGGCGGAATCGAATCAATGGCAGTGGGTCTGATTTTTTTGCCTAAACCTAAAGGAGTGCTGGTGTTACTAAAGGAGTGCTGGGTACACTTTGAAACGCCATCTGCAAGGTTAGTGATACAAAGCCACCAGCCACTCTGTTGGCCAAAGACGAGGCTGTTTGCCCCTCTAATGATTTGTACAGCCTCAAAAACCCTGCACAGGATAACTATGAGTCAAATCAAAATAACCATTCTGCTGAGAAAAAGCCAAAACACTGAAAAACCATAAAATTAAAATTTCACATGCGAAAGATTCAGCATTTAGACCTATCTTTCCCATAGATGTGTCTGGTAATTCAAGTAGATGTGTGAAAGAATATGAAAAACTTTTGATGTGCCCAAAGGCTAAGAAAAGAAGAAGTAAATCCCTGGAATAGGTAATGAAAAATTACATTGGTTCTCAAAGGCTCAAGTTGTAATCATCTCAATCTCAAATGGGATTCAGGAGGTCTGGGTTTCTAATAACATTACTACACATCTCGGCTATCAAAAGATATAGCGTCTGGGGTCTTAAAAGCTTGAAGGTAAACAAGCGGCCATCTAGCTCAGAAGCAACAAAGCTCACATGGAACAACATATCAACCTGTGTGATCACGGGGTGTCGAACGGATCACTGAAGACAAATGGGTGCATAAGCAAATGTGGCGAAGAAAGCTGATGGTGCCCGGCTATCAAAAAGTATAGCGTCTGGGGTCTTAAAGGCTTGAAGGTAATCAAGCGGCCATCAAGCTCAGAAGCAACAAAGCCCACATGGAAAAAGCACAACAGCCTATGCAACCACGAGGTGTCGAGGGGATCAGGTGTAAAGCATCATCAGAACAAAAAATCTTACCATAGTGAATGATAGGGGTAGTGCGGAGTGGAGATCCAAAGCCCATTAGTAGGCCACTGAAGATCCCCCTGCAGAGGGGTCTCGGGGAGGAGATGAGCCAGTCAGGGTGCGATGTAACAATGATGAGAAATACAATCTTCCTCTAGTTCCTAAAGGTTTCCTCCCCGCTCCCACTACCATGACTCGAATTCGATCTTGCAAGACTGGCTAGACCAGAGGAGGTACACTGGTACAGATAGGAACTGAAAATACAGGGAATCCAGGACGGATGAGCCCTATAGGACCAGTGGTGTGAGTGGCAAAACAGGGAGGGTAAAGGGAGAATGGGTAGGAAAGAGGGAACCGATTACATGGAACTGTGTGTGACCTCCTCCCTGGGGGACAGACAACCGAAAAGTGGATGAAGGGAGACGTCGGACAGGGCAAGATATGACAAAATACCCATTTATAAACTATCAAGGGCTCATGCGGGAGGGGGGAGCGGGGAGGGAGGGGAAAAATGAGGACCTAATGTCGGGGGTTTAAATGGAGAGAAAATGTTTTGAGAAACGATGTACAAATGCACTTTACACAATTGATGTGTGTATGGATTGGGATAACAGTTGTATGAGCCCCTAATAAAATGTTAAAGAAGAAAAAAAAACATTACTACACATCTAACGTCAATGGAAATCTTCAGTGGAATAAGATAATATTACCTATCAAGATAATTTCATTAATTTTCTATATTCAATATTTTGCACTGAATTGTAACTAACCAGGTACATGAGAATAAAAAGAATGAAACGATAAAACATAAACACTAAAAATACAAAAAAAAAGTCTGAAGATTTTAGTAGTGAAATAAAACACTGCAACAATAATCAAACATTGCAAAACTGAAACAAATGACTGGATAAGGAGGTTTAAATTAGACACAGCCGAAGAGAAACTTTCTGAACAGAAATATTAATCAAGAGAACATATTCAGAATAATGCAAAGAAAGACAATAGAGAGCATAGATACATAGGATATATGATGAAAAGTATAAAATTGGAATGCCAGATGGGAAGAAAAAAAATACGGAAGAGAACAAAGAATTTTATAACACTGATCTTTTTTCAAAACTAAGGCACAAAGTCACAGATTCAGGAAGCAATAAAAACCTCAAGAAGTATACATAAAAGAGAAACTGCTAAAATAATAAAAAAAATTTAATATTAAAAGCAACCAGAACAAAGGGAAAACATGTCTCCTAAAAACACACACACACACACAGAAATTTTTAAAAACTGATCATTTCTATTTCTTCTTTCCATTCCACCAACTTTTATTTTATGCATGAATTACAGTCTGTAACTCACAGGGACAGTACTACACTGTCCTACAGAGCTGCTATCAATCAGTCTTGGCTCAAGGACAGTGATTTTCCGCCATCAATACAGCCTAGTGGTTAGGTTTTGAGCGGCTAAGCACAAGGTCAGCAATTCAGAACCACCAACAAAGACACTGCTTTCCACTCCCCCGTACAATATCAGTCTCAGAAATCCACAGGGGCAGGCCTATCGTCTTCCATAGGATTGTTTTGAGTCAGAATCAACTCTATGGCAGGGAGACTATCTGATTATGTTAAGTATTAATATGCAGTAACAACATAGTTGGCACAAACAGACCCCAAGGTTCTAGGTGATAGTAATGCTGGCCACAACAGTTTAGGTTACAAGCCGATTTGTTTGGAAGGTATGTAATGATGTAATTTGTCAATAATATACTGATGTAAATTACTAGTTATTTAACAATGCAGTTATCCTCCATTTTGTAATCTGATATGAGCATATTTCATTTTTGCTGATTTTCACTTAATAATCTGGTCTTTGGAACCTAACTAAAGGAGTGACAGTACTGGTAGAGGTATTCTAGTTCTGTTTTGGTTATTGTTTCCATGTATTATCTTTTTCCATTATTTTACTTTCCACCTCTTGTATCTTTGAATCTAAACTTTGTTTGACATTAAATCATGGCTCTCACATGTATTGCGCAACCCTACCCAAACTAATTTGGTTTTCTAAAGATCAGTTTCTTCATTTGTAAGACGAAGATAAAAAGACTGCTGTCATGATTATGTGACTTGTCATTTGAGAGTTAGTTTTACTCAGTATAGATAATGGCTCTTTGCAAGTTTTACAAAGAGAAGAAAACAGTAATCAAAATGTGTCTTTACCTTTTCTGATAAATACTGCTCATAAATTCCAAAAGCAGCTGCTCTTAAAAGACCTTTGGTTTGGTTGGTTTGATGTTTTCCATCTTTCTGACGACTTAATAAAACCTCTAGCTGCTGCTGGGCTGTGACCCGGTATCCTTCCACGGTCAGCCAGAAGAAGAGATGTGCTTGACTTCCAGTTTGCTGCATGTAATCTAGCAAACAAAATTTGGAACAGCAGGTATTAAAGCTACACATTCTATGTGCATGAGCTACATGCAGGCAGAAAACAAACTTTCAAGTATACAAAATTCTACATTGTGAAGATGTTTACAAATACCTGAGTTGACAAAATGGTTAAAACAAAAACTGGTTAAGCTAAAAAGTCTAGTTATGTAGGAAATACTTATGAAAGCATATAGATTTTAAAAATCTGTATTTCATGATACACTCTTTAAGAAATAATTTGTTATATAATAAGTTCTCATCACAAATAAGAAATTTCACCAAGATTCCAGGTTCTTTACCTAATTAAGATTATAAATACTTCCAGATATTAAAAATGAGGACTTGGGCTCTGAAAGTCATGCACCTACATCTTTGATCCTAAAAATAAAGAATTAAAGAGTTCTGTTGAAAATGTCCTCGAGATAAAAGGAATTGTAATGTAAAATTAATAAAATATATATGTGTATATATATATACATACATATGTGTATATATATATACATACATGTGTGTATATATGTCCATGAGTACATAAAACTCATTGACATCAGGTCAATTCTGACTTTTAATGTAGCCTCTACCCCATATGGTTCCTAAAGCTACAAATCTTTTCAAAAGGAGAATGTCAAATTCTTTCTCCCCTGGAATGGATGGATGTTGGGCTCGAATCCCATTACCTTTCATTTAGCAGTGGCACATTTAACCACTTGTGACACAGGGCTCCTATACATCTCTGTATGTGTGTGCATGTGTGAATATACGGCATAAAAGGAATGTCCCTATTCCACTCATGTACAAAACTGTTATCAATAGATTATGTGTACAATGAGCTCTGAATACTCTCAATGAATTTATAGTACAAGCTCCTATAGTTTATTTGCAGCTTAGCAAATGTGCACTTATAATAAAAACATCATTTCCTGCACAGCAAAATAAATATCTACCTTCATAATTTCCAAAGAAAACCAAACATTTCAGAGGATATAGAGAAAAGGACGCGCTTGGGTATGTTTAATATTGCTAGCAGCTATCAGATCTGCTCCTGACTCACAGGGACCCCTGTACAATGGAACAAAAGGTTGCTTGGTATCTTTTCATCCCCACTACTGATTGCACATCAGTCCTCTGTGATCCAGAGTTTTCACTAGCTAATTTTCAGGAAATAGGTTGCCAGACCTTTCTTCCTAGTCTGTCTTGGTCTAGAAGCTCAGATAAAACCTGTTCCATATCTTAGCAAAATGTAAGCCTCCACTAGCAAAGGAGTGGAGACTACAAATGAAGTGCACTGACTGGGAGGTGAACCCAGAATTCCAGCATGAAAGGTGAGAATTCTACCACCATACTATCATGTGTAATATTAACTACTTAAAACTGTTAAACATTTCATGCACTCTAGTCTTCACAAGATGGCTGTACCTACCCATAAAAAATTGTAGAGCAACATTGTCTACAAGAATGCTGTCCAGGGGGACTGTGCAAAGTTTCCCAAAGTTGGCTGCCAGTTTCACAGTATTTATTTCCTACAGATAAAGTGCAGACAGGTTAATATTTCATCTATATTCGATTATGTTAAGGATCTTTACATAACTGTAAGTAAAATATTCCCCACTAAAGTGGAACATATTATTCCCTTCTCTAGGTGCTAAGTACACATTATTTCATTTATTTCAACAGCAATCCTACTGATTAAATATAACGAAGTCCATTTATCAGACGAGGAAACTAAAGAACATAAAGGTTGCTCAAAGCCTACTGTCTTTTCCACAAGAACCATGATGTTACTGTGGATTTTTCTCACTGGTCTCTCTATACTCCAAAATCCAGATCTACTTCTCAAACCCAAGTACGCACATCTATTTAAAAGAAATAGATTGAAGGATACATCAAAGTACTCTTCCTAGGGCTCCAGATCAAACATGCAGGGGTTTGTGCCAAATGGTTCCAGGCAAGCTCTCCAATAGACTTGTCTTGGTCTGCTTAAAGAGTAGCTTCAAAGCAAAGATCCAAGCATAACCATGGCTTCCATGGGGGTATGCTGGGCCAGTTTAGGTAAAGGGAAAGAGGTCTGCATAGACGTATGCTATAGTGATTGTTCTTTTTGAGATTCTAAAGGAAATCATGATAGGTTTGCTCAGAGGACATATGACAATCATGAAGATTTATTATGAAGAAGTTTTAAGAAAATTAAAACTGCATTCATCAGTGAGTAAAAGTCCAGGAAGTTGCACTGAAGAATTTTTTCCAATTATGACAATGCACCTACTGCTCAGTCTTTGAGGGTAGGAAGCACTGTCCCAGGAGAATTTTGCTGGGAAATCTTACACCGTCCATACTGTACCCCTGATCTTCCCTACTTCTAGCTTCTTTTAATACATAATTCAATGAGTGGATAAAAATATTACTTTCAGAATTGTATAGACCTAGGTGGAAGATACAATGAGAAACAATACTTTCACATGTTGATAGCTTTGCTTTTTGTTCTAACCCTCATATTGGAAAATTTTAAAAATCTATTCTCTCTGCAGTAGTAACACTCTTCCTAAGGGCTATCTGTAATCACCATCTCCAACTTTTCTCTTCCTGTTCTTTCCTGGAACTGATGACTTCAATCAGCAATTTTCTCTGTCATTCTACTAGAGCTGCCCTCATCTCATTAGATTACCAATAATCCCCAAAGTGGCAAATTCAACGGTCAAGTCTCAGGCTCATCTTAACCTACTTCTTAGCAGTCTTTGCCGTACCTGTCCTCTTGCACCCCTTACAGACATTGTTATTTGACTTCTAGGATATCCCACTCCCAGATTTTTCAATCTCACTAGCCATTTAACCTTTTATTTCTTTGGCTGGAACCTCTACCATCCATGCCCTACATCAATGGTTCTCAACCTTTGGGGGGGTCAAACGACCCTTTCATAAGCGTCGCCTGATTCATAACAGTAGCAAAATTATAGTTATAAGTAACAACAAAAGTAATTTTATGGTTGGGGGGTCACCACAACATGAAGAACTGTTTTAAAGGGTCATGGCATTAGGAAGGCTGAGAACCACTGCCCTAGACTCTAGTCACTGAAATGCTCCTGAAGACAAGATAGATTCAAAAAGTTCATGGAAAAATTCCACTATCTTTTAATTCCATTATGCAATAAACTTTTTAGAGCCCTCTATATTTTTGCTACCTACATTCACTCTTTCAGAAAATATAGTTCAGTTTCATTGACTTTCAATAAACAGACGATGGTCAAAAGCTCTAATCTTTCATGAAAGCACACTGACCACACCATTCTCCTGAGGACAGGATGGTGGTTCAAACTGTTGATAGTTTGGTTAGCAGCTGTTCACTGTAACGACTGTGCCACTAGAGCTCCTTCAGATAGTTCTACATAGCATTACGTAGTAATGTTCTAATTGGTTTTTTTCATATTAAAATGTGAACTCCATGAAGAGAAATGTTAAATATGTAGTCCACCAAAAATAATGCCCAACTTACAAAATTCAATAATCATTGGATAATTAATTGAATAGATATATAAAGATATACAGTGAACCCTCGCCACTTCGCGCTTCGACTTCCGCGGCTTCACTCTATCGCGGTTTTTGCGTAACAGCACATGCTCTGTCATTACTGCCACTGATTGGCTCATACTGTACACACTTCTGTCTGCATCGCTACGTATCGGAGCTACGGATCAGATGCATTTTTGCTTTTGTACAGTGTACTGTAATTGTTTGCGATTTTTAAGAAATTTTATCTAAGCCCTATGATGGCTCCTAAACGAGCTGCTTCTTCTAAGCCTTCTGACAATAAAAATAAGCGCCAGAGGAAGATGCTCACCATCCAGGAAAAGGTAAAACTTTTGGATATGATCAAAAATGGCAAGAAAATCACGGAGGTTGCACGCCATTGATTACAGTATTTGTACGAACTATGTATAATAATACTGTATGTGAAATATGTAATACTGTAAACTAGATGCCATAAATAATATAATAAATAATAAATTATAATTGTAATGTCCAAAATGTTTTACTGTATTTTGCCTTTTTCGTTTAATAAATTGGGTAAGACGAGTGTAATGGTGACTAAAGGGTGTTTTTTCATGTCCTCTGTGCTCTAACTACGAAAATATTTGATTTACAAATAAGGAATCCTACTTCGCGGAATTTCATTTATCACGGTAGGGTCTAGTACCGATTAACCGCGATAAACAGTTCACTGTATAGTAATTTAGAATCATTTTAGTATATTTCTGGCAGGATTTTAATCTCTTGAGTTTGGTTTAGCAAGCACTTATTACACTATCTTATGTAAAAGAAAACTTTCCAGTATGCTTTTTGTAGGATGGAGCACTGGTTAATTTCCAACTTCTTGGCATTCGCTGATCATTTTAACTTATTAAAGCATTTACAACTAAATATTAATTCCCAAATACTTACTTTGCCTGATTGCAACCGCTGTATTCTTGAGTCACATACTTTCTTTACAAATAACAGGCTATTTATTTGATTTTTTATAGTGTTGATATCTAAACACAAATTACAAATTGATTATGAATTAGAAAGCAGTAATGTTATCTGTGAGACATTTTAAACGTGTATTTAATGTAACTTAATCAATCAATCCCTGGAGCAATAAAAGAGACTATCTAATATTACATATAGTTATTACTTAATTAAAATTAAGCCATGCCAGTTATCTTTAAGGATCACTCCTACAACAGTCTAATGGTATATTTTAGCACATGTTAACATAATAAGGAATATTTAGTTAAAATAAAACAATTAATAGCAACACATAACATTTAAGTCAATCAAAATTTCATTTGAAGATGCAGTAATCATTAAGAAAGGAAAAGTTTTATACTTAAATTCTTACCATCTCCAGCTGTATCTAGAGATCTAAGATACTGTAATTCTTCTGCTGCCTTATCTCTGACTGCTTCTAATTCTCCAATATTGTCACTCAATTTAATAATATTCATAAAGGCCTCATAGTTGCAATTAGAATCACGGATCTGAAAATAAAATTATTTAAAAGGCTACACATCAGTTTTAAGATAATGGTTATTTAATGGTTGAAAAGAGCAACTATAGTAAAATACTAACAGTTAAATCTGAATGGTTAGTGTACAACTGTTTAATGTATTATTCTCTAGACTTTTCTATTTCAGACTTTTCCTAATAAAGACAATAAACTAATAAATGCGTTAGTACAATCTACACATCTATTAAGAGGAAAATAGAATTTTGAGCACCACTATGTGTTTAGTGCTATTCACTATAGTAACAAAAAAACTGAAATATAAAAAAATATATAAATAGGAATAAAAATTATTCCTAATCTATTCTGGTAAAATTTTAATATGATCGAAGGATGAGAAAACTATTATTTGTACTATTTGCATACAGACGTACTAAAGTACCAGAAAGAAACAACGCAGAACACAAATTTTCTGCCGAGTATCCCTCACTGTGCATCCCTTCCCCCATTACACTGTATTAAATATGAAGTATATCCCAGTTTAAGTAGTTTAAATAAGTTGTATTTAAAACCAAAAGTAACTTTAAAAGTCATTAGATACATAGGCATGCACTGAAATCTCATTTGTAAAAAACACAATTTGCCTAACACATTCAACATATTAGTAAATAGAAATATTGGGAATATAAGGACTATCTTTTAAAACATTTTTCCTTAAACATTTTTCTTAATTTCTTTAATAAATTATTAATCACACTGATCTCTACATCTTAAAAATAGAAGTAATTTTTAAAAGTACTTACCATCCATATGACATACTGATTAATATAATCAGGATCACTGAGTTGGTTTATTAATGGAAGAAGAATTCCTCGTGCAAGGATTTCCTGGGGGAAAAAGTAAAAATTTTAGAATTCATGTAATATACTTCTCAAATATATAGCATAACATAAATTTACTAACAGAATGTTAGTAAAGGTATGGTATATGTAAAAGTCAAACTTTATAATCAACATAAGCTTATAAAAAGATGAACTACTACTATTCATCGGTAAAACCAATGAAATAAAGCTAACCACAGTGACAACTAGTATTGAATGAAAAAAGCACAAGGACATTTCTAAAAGTGTGTTGCTGTTTATGTCAACCTAGGACTGTAGCTGTGGTGTCTAAAGATTCAAACGTCTAGACTGAAAGTATACAATCAGAAAATAAAAGGTAACATCAATCTTAAGATTATGGTTATTTTAAATGAGAAAAGAAACTAGTAAAATACTAACATTGGTCAAATCTGAATAATTTCTGCATAACTCTCAAAGTATTATTCTCTATACTTTTCTGTTTCAGATTTTTCCTAATAAAAATAAGATAAAATAACAAATGTTAATACAATCTACTCACCATTCTCTAGAATATAGAACATACGTTCCATCCTCTGCAGCTGTATGTGCTCCTACCTATTAAAATTCTGCCCTTCCTTCAAGGACTGACTGCAGAATCAATTCTCCTATTAAATAAATTGTCATCATTCCAGATGAACACTTTTTCACTTATATGCTCAAAATACACTCATGTCCTGTATGTATGGCATTTATCACTTTCCATTTTATGAAACTAGCTTATACATCTCTAAAAACTACAACGTATGAGAATTCTCTGAGAGATTGCTCAGATGGACTTACCTATCTTCAAAAATATTTACTCCCTCTGTTTGATCAAATTCACTGTCTTATCTATAGTAAATACTTAGTAAATACTAAATGAATGAAAACAGAGTAGGAATATAGTGCTGAATCCATTACATAACAATGTTATCCAATTTTACTAAACAAAATCTAAAGCGTACCAGAGAAGTTAATAGTTATCAGGATGTTTTGCTTTTTTAAGTAAAGAAACAATTTGGTTATTCTCTCGTTCCAAATCTCTAATTTTTTGGACACGTTATGGTATAAGTTTATGGAAAGTGATCTTCACTTTAATTTCCCTCATAGGAATATTTTATGTAAATCTGACTTTTTAAAGCATTAGGCATCTCTAGCAAATATCACATCATAAGAAGCTAATAATTGCAAAGACACACTCAGGGAAGCTTTGGGAACATTTTGAAATGTTTTCTGATATACTTTCCATTACCACGTTACAAGACATTATTTCACTTATCTGAGATAGAAACTTTAGTCTATAAAACTTTGAAAATTATAATTACTTACATATTTCTTCAAATTATGCCTTTGATTCCATATGTTCAAAATTTTAAATGTATTATTATGTAAGGAGAAAATTCACAAAGAATACATTTTCCAATGTGTTTTTTAAAATGAGACAATAATGCATGGAGAAATTTTCTGAGTATACTTATTGTCTATTTTGAGTTAATGCAACTAGTTGTTGTGTCTGAGAAAATGACTTTGATTTTCTAATTTCACTCTTCCGAATCTATTTCATAAAGTAGCTTGGTTAGTCATAGGCTAGTCATATGGCTCAACAATCCTGGTACAGGACCTAGTGAGAGCTCTAAACATTCTAAAATAGGTACACATTTACATATACACTTTTAGACTCAGAATGTTTATTATGCAGCACCAGCTTCCAAATAAGAACGTCTAAAAGGTGCAAAATTATAAAGGATGTAAATCTTTAAATGAATAAAGTGTACTTATGGAAATAAACAGGGTATTCAGTAACAATGATCTCAAATAAATATTCTGGCTTATGTAATCTACACACAAAAAATGAGAAAGAAGAGCTCCAAAAATGTCACCCTCTGGTACAACTTGGATGTAACCAATTACTCACAAAAGAAAAATGAGAGAGAACTTCTATTTCTATCATTTTGAAAGGAAAACAAAACTGATTCAGTGACTATAGTGCTTTATAATTATCCTTAATTACAGTAAAAAAAAAAGAAAGAAATATTGGCTGGAGGGCAACAAACAGCAAGAATACTTCAGAAAAAGTTCCCAGAAACCCCATTACAAAGTAGAACTTTGCCACAGGAGTTTCTTGGCTGAGATCATTATGGAAGCAAACTGCCAAGCCTTTGTGCCACAGGACTAGCAGGTGGGTTAGACCCACCAACCGTTCAATCAGTAGTCCAATGGTTATCGGTTTGCCTCATCTAGATAGGATGTTCAAAGGTGGTATCTCTAAGGAAGTGAGTGACTTTAGTGAAATGTGAGGGAAAAGCACAAATTAACCAAAGAAAGGGGAGGATCATTCTTTGTTTAAAAGAAAAAAAAAGTATGAGACGACCAAAGTAGGGGGTAAAGAATAGCACTTTTCAGAGGAGAACTGCTGAGGAATGCAGTGAAATAGAAAGATCAGCATTGCCACATTGTGGGAGGCCTTGTAGAGCCCTTCAGGATTTTAAGTGCTGTCAGTAGCAGAGGGCGCCCCCGGTGGCTAGTTAGTTACACCACCAGGCTACTCCAGCAGCTGGAAGGCACCAGCTGCTCCACAAGAAAAAGTAGTCTGTCGGCTGCCATGAAGATCTACAGTTCAAGAGGGAGGGAAAGAATGAGGAGCTGATATCAAGGGCTCAAGTAGAAAGAAAATGTTTTGAAAATGATGGCAACATATGTATAAATGTACTTGACACAATGGATTCATGTATGGATTGTGATAACAGCTATATGAGCCCCCAATAAAATATGATAAAAGTATTTTTTTTTAAAAAGATTTACGGTCTCAGAAACCCTAGGATTCAACGATGCTCTAGAGGGCCGCTATATATTTGGAAATGACTTTATGGTAGGGGGTTTGGTTTTGGTTAATGGTAAATTATAAAAAAGATTTTACACAAACCACTGAAATAATGTGAATTTTTTTTTCAAACCATTCCAACTATAAAATGGAGATTAGGCAAAAGGGAATAATTGAAGTATAAGGATGCCAATTAAGAGGCTTGAATGATGGACAATACAGTAACTTTAAAGCTAGAAAAACCAATTAACAGATTACAGACAGTATTTTAAAGATAGAAACAACAGATATTAAATATGGAATGGGAGAGAAAGGTGGAAAATCAACAATAACTTTTAAAACCAATGGGGGGGAAAAAACCAATAGGAAAATTTTGCCAAAAATAGATTGCATACACTGATAAAGAAAAATGCAAACAGGATATACAGGTAAGAGCAAATCAGAAAGAAAAGAAAAAAGAAAGAAAGAAAGAAAGGGAGAAGGAAAGAAAGGGAGGAAGGGAGGGAGAGAGAAAGAAAGAAAGAAAGAAAGAAAGAAAGAAAGAAAGAAAGAAAGAAAGAAAGAAAGATAAAGGGAGGAAGGGAGGAAGGAAGAGAGAGAGAGAAAGAAAGAAGAGAGGAAGGGAGAAAGAGAAAGAAAGAAAGAAGAACAAGACTGTCAGTTTGGACATATTACATTCACAAGACCTGTGTCCTTCACGTGGTGATTTCATGTGGCTGCTGATCAGAATAGCCTGGAGCTCAGACTGGAAATGTGGGCTAAAGGTAAGAGTTTAGAGGTCACTAGCATATGAATAATATTTAAAGTCATGGGGATGAATGATCTTACCCAAGGAGGAAGTGAAAAGAGTTGAAGAACCTGCTCACTTAGGAGTTAGGTAGAAGAAGAGTTAAGGGGTTTAAAAGTAACAAAAATGAGTTCAAGGAAGAAAGAAGTCAGAAGAGAGCAATGACATGAAAGCTAGGAAAAGAGAACTTCAAGAAGGAAAAGATAAATGATGTCAAATGTTAATAGAGTCCTTAACAGTAGCTATCTGGGGCATCATGAAGACTGACACCAAACAGACACTCATCCTTTCACTATGAATATGAATGCAATTATAGACATACCAGACTTTTATCACCCCTGAGAATGACTTCCCATCAAATCTAAGTACTTTTACTCAGAGGATCCCAAACCAGTTATAGTGGCCTGAAAGGACAGAGTAGAACTGCCCCATCAGGCTAAGGAGGCTGTAAGTCTTTACAGAAGCACATTGTCATGTCTTCTTCCATTGGAGTGGCTATTAGGTTCGAACCCATGACTTTTTGGTTAGCAATCGAAACATACTATTTCTCTACTGAAACAAGCAACCAAAGCCTGTTAATCCTTTGTAACGGCATGGTTTAAACATGCAAAAGGGTCCAAGGACAAAGCTTTTAAGAATCACTCTTTTAAAGTCTTTATTACTAGTATTTGGTATAAATTTAAGCTTACCCTGACAAAATATCGCATGATCTTGTTCTGGAAATCTCCAGGAGGTAGCAATAAATATAGTAAGACCTCACACAAATCCCTGAGGAATCCTAGCAACAGAAATGGTAGACATAACTTTAGAAAACAATCTCACCATCCGCTTTAACGTAAAACATATAACATAATAGAGGGGGAAAGTAATTTCGCAATTATACCAGCTTATCACTTAAGTGATTAGCACTTATCAGAATCCATGAAAAAACTAATTCACTATTCTCTAAATAGTGACTATTAATCAGACGAGTATTTTAACATTTTACTCATTCTTAGCCTGTTTTTTTGAATCATAAGAAACATCACATACAAAAGTTTATTTCCTCTCAAAGCATCATTTTATTGTGAATGAACTATAGAATGGTATAATATCTATTTTAGCTCCCAATAAAACCAGTTTTTTTGAGGGGAAAGCAAAATTTTAGCTATAGTATGTCTTAGGAGCTTCTATCACATAACAATTATCTTTGTACACTTGACAAATATATGCACATTTGAAAGCAAACTTATAATGTTTCTTCGAAGAAATAATCACAAAAGCTGCATTAAAAATGTGCTGGAAAACTAGGGTTATACACAAGTATACATGGTAAATTCAAGGGTAATATAAATTAGTGTAGATAAAAAATATAAAATTCCAATTACAAAATGTTTGTGTTTACTGTATTTCAAAAGCAAACATTTATAAAGGTGATTTTTTTTTAGAGTCTGCAAACTACTTTTAAGAGTTAAAAAATCAAATAGAATAAAATGAAAAGTCTCGTTATTATGTTCTTTTTCACCCTTCGATTTTTCTCATTGGTTCTAATTTGTCTCTAATTGACATGAACAGTCACTGTTCTCAATAGAGTTAAAGTCAATAGTAACCTTCTTCATCTTTGGGAGAAGTGCAGACTAGATCACGGCAAATTTCCTTCTCCATTTCAACTTCAACTTCAAAGAAGGTTTCTACAAGATCTTCTGCTGTACCTGCAGACAAAAGGAGATACAATTCAAGATTATATGTATTTGATAAGGAAAACATGTTCAAATCCTCAGTTTCAAATAGAATAAAAATGTTACCTTTTACTTGATCATCTTTCTCTGTTATTTTCTGTTGAGCTTTTCTGAATACTCGCAGATGTGTGCCAAAATCATCTACAATGCGTGTAGTAAAATAAGGTTGCCAGTCTATTTCTTTTGACCTTACAGAAAACACATCATATGACAGCTTTATAAAAACATTTTTATATGAAAATACAAATCTACATAAATGACTATTAACAAACATTACTTAGAGACTGCATATCTATCTCTACAGAGGCTTTGTTCATTAATTACTATATTTAGCACTTGGCTTAACAACATCTACTTCACTAAGTTTTCTAATAGTTTCATTTGAAGTAAGTTATATGTCTAAGCTTGAAAGTATTATCTAATTGATTGAAATAAATGGGAAAATAAACTAGTTTTTCCAATTAAATCTGAAATGAGTCTGATAAGAGGCAGATTGCATAATCGATATGGTCAGAGACAAGAATATCCAAGGGATTCTCAATATGCTTACTTTTAAAAGAGTGCTTGTTGAACTATTTATTTCCTTCTGGACCTGTTCTCAGTTTTACATATTCTTCATTTTAGTTAAAAACCTCAAGTTCTGAACTAAATACCACTGATATGAATATGAATGATTTGTTTGAGTATGATAGTACTTAAAATCTTGGCTATCAGAAATAGCATATAAAAATGTATAAAACAATCTAAAATACCAGACATGAAAGCGTTTAGAATACCCACATGAAAAAGATGTTTACTGCTTTTAAAGAGCTAGCCACTATTCTATCTCAAATGCAACACAGGTCTCAAGAAATATTAAGGAAAACATAACACTTTCTGGTAATTCAGTACATCAGTGAAATAGACAGCAAAAGAGATAATCTAAAAGTAATATGTATTTGTCCTTAAATAAAGTGAGATTTATAACAAAACTTTTTCAATGCTACTTTTCTTAAAATAGCACTAAATACAATCTACCCTTTTAAGAATGTAACACAGATATGGAAGACAAAGACCATATCCATAATGATGCTGGAGAATGGAGGAGCATGAACCATAATTTATTATGTTAATAATACAAGCCAAACTGACCTAAGGTAATGTAAATTAAGGATTGATATTTATAATACAATTATGCATATAAGCATATACTAAACAAGATAATAATCTTCAGCCTCAACCTACAAACTAAAACAGACTTTTACACGGACTTGGTATCTTGAGTCTTTCTTACTAGTAAGAAAACACCCCACAGTCTGTTTAAGCTTCCTTCTAAAATCTTTAAATGAATGTTTATTCAAATTTATCTATCCATACTTAAAATTTTTATAAGAACAAAACTCTATATAGGCTATTGAAAAATCTATACTTAAATTTTAAAATACTGTTAATAAATTTGCATTGCTTGCTAGTTTTCACTCATTTAAAATGGTAATACATTATAATGCACTAAAAAAGCTACAATTATTAAATTATCATGGGGACTCTACTGACAAAGCTTTAACTGCTCAGATCAGATTTATGCCTTTGATCGTCTGAACTTTCTACATTTTGGGTTTACATTGTTTTTGTTTGGTTATAGTAGAGTGTATCTCAGAGGTGTCATGTCAATGGAGGTCACCCTCTTCAAGCTGTGTCCTATGCTTTTCCTTTTTTCGGTGTATGAAACCAGGACTGATGAACTTATAGAAACAGCAAGTAGATTAAGGGGCTCATTGTGCGTGAGATACAGTCATGGTGGTGGTGGGGTAAAAGGGAGAGGATGTCAAGGAGTCCATGTAGAAAAAGAATGATTGGAAATAGACTGTGATAGCAATTATACAATTCTACTTGACGCAACTGAAATATGGTATATGTTCTATGTATTAAATCCCAACTAATAAAAATTGTTTAAATGTTAAAATTATATTTTGTTTGAAAATATCCCTCTCTCCCCCACATTCACTTGCCAATTCCCACTTACATTTTGGAATTCATCTCAAAATGACAATTTCACCCAGAAGTCTTCAATGACTACCCCTACCTTCTCCCTTTTTGCCTCACACTAGTATGGTTCCCAGCCTACATATTCTTACAGCACAATTACTTTACTTCATAAAAGGCTTATTCCAACAAATTTAGAAGTATACAATATCTAATCATTTATATTACAACTACCCCTACCTTCTCCCTTATTGCCTCACACTAGTATGGTTCCCAGGCTACATATTCTTACAGCACAAGTACTTTACTTCATAAAAGGCTTATTCCAACAAATTTAGAAGTATACAATATCTAATCATTTATATTACAACTGTTCTGTTTCACAAACTCAAATAAAATAAAATTTTGGAAGGCGTTTAAAATCCATCTCAATTCATTATACACTAGTAACATCTAACATGAGTAAAACTTAACAATCATTACAAATATATAAAAATATTACAAATTTTAAATACAGGTTTCTTCTTTCAATGTTTGTGAAGTATGTTGAAAGTGGAAAAGACTGAATGTAAATCTCATTTCACATACAGGTGTCTAAATTAAGAACTATACTACACTGCTTCTCATTTACAGAGTAGGAGGATGACTAACAATTCCTAACCTTTTCTTAATCTTAGAAAATATTTGTGTGGCCATTGAGTACTTAAAAAATTATGGTATATGATAAGTATGTAATAAAGGGAATGTTATTAAGAATCCAATAAGATAACTCACTATATGTAATAAGTCACACTTCCTCCTACTGTACTCACAATGAATGACGCTTCTTAATAGAATTCATTATTCTTAAATGATGTTTACACTTAAAGCTCTTTTACAATTTGCTTAAAATATTCCCCCTGTGACAAGAGGAAAGTAAAAGGAAATAGAGGAAACTACTAGGAGGCAAAGGGCATTGACAGAGATCTAAATACAGGCATGTACATATGTAAACATATTGATATGATGATAGGGAAATAGATCTAGGTGCACTTATTTATAGGTTTAGTACTAAGGTAGCAGATGGACATTGGGCCTCTAATCAAGTACTCCCTCAATGCAAGAACACTTTGTTCTATTAAAACTGGCATTCCATGATGCTTACCTTCCTGACTCGATCACTGAAGACAAAGCGGGTGCCTAAGCAAATGTGGTGAAGACAGCTGATGGTGCAGGGCTATCAAAAGATATAGTATCTGGGGTCACAGCTGATGGTGCAGGGCTATCAAAAGATATAGTATCTGGGGTCTTAAAGGGTTGAAGATAAACAAGCAGCCATCTAGCTGGGAAGGTACAAAGCCCACATAGAAGAAGCATACCAGCCTGTGTGATCACGAGATGTCAATGGGATCAGGTATCAGGCATCAAAGAACAAAAAAATCATACCATTGTGAAGGAGGGGGAGTGCAGAGTGGAAACCCAAAGCTAAGGTGACCAGATTTAAAGCGGGACACCATTGACCGGGGGCGGGGATGGGGTTCTTGATTAAAAATTTGGTCTATATGGATCAAATAGACCATTCCCTAGCTTGTGCATTCTTTCAAAAAATTGGGACTTTTTTAAAACGCCAAAAAGCGGGGCTGTCCCACCAAAAGCGGGATGTCTGGTCACCTTACCCAAAGCCCATCTGTAGCCAACTGGACATCCCCTTCCACAAGAGTCGCGGAGAGAAGAGCCAGTCAGGGTGCAGTATAGCAATGATGAAACATACAATTTTCCTCTATTTCTTTAATGCTTCCTCCCCTCCCACTATCATGACCCCAATTCTACCTTACAAATCTGGCTAGATCAGAGGATGTACACTGGTACAGATAAGAGCTGGAAACACAGGGAATCCAGGACAAATAAACCCCTCAGGACCAATAGTAAAAGTAGCAATACCAGGAGGGGAAGGGGAAGGTAGGAAAGAAAGGGGGAACTGAACACAATACTCTACATATAACCCCCTCCCTGGGGGACGGACAACAGAAAAGTGGGTGAAGGGAGACATCGGATAGTTTAAGACATGAAAACAATAACAATAATTTATAAGTTATCAAGGGTTTGGGAGGGTGGGGAAAGGAGGGGAAAAAATGAAGAACTGCCACCAAGGGCTCAAATGCTTTGAGAATGATGAGGGCAACAAATGTACAAATGTGCTTGACACCAGGGATGGATGGATGGATTGTGATAAGAGTTGTACAAGCCCCCAATGAAATGATTGTTTTAAAATTCCCGTGATTTTTTATCTACTTAAAAAGGGGGGGAGGCTATTATACCTTAATGCCTAAACCAAACCAAACCCACAGAAATCAAATTGATTCCAATTCATACTGAGAGTAGAATGGCTCTTTAATATATCCAAGATAGTAAAAGTTTACGGGAACAAACAGCCTCGCCTTCTTCCTGTCTGTAATATCTACTTTCACTATTACTGAAACTCTCACTCTTGAACTTTAGAGACTGCATTTTCTATATAATAAATAGGTGATCACATTCAACTCTACTTTGAAAAGATAAAAGCTATAGTAGCAGTCTAAAGCTTATATATTGTAGCAGAATGGCTGCAAGAATTAAGGTTAACTGGGAATGCAACAAGCAATGAAGTTTTCATAGAAGCACCAAAGCAAAAGCAACACTATAAAGAATACCTTCATGACTACATGTTTTGCATCTCCTTATTTCCACCTCTAGCCTCACTATCCTCGTCCGGGCCTCCAATATGTCTCCCCACATTCATTCTTGTCTCCTCCTCTCCATTCCACTTTCCACAGAAAAGTCAACTACAAATACAAACACAACAGCATGAGAGGAGAGGTTTAAATTCCCTTCAATCATATTCCACTGATCTGAGGACTAAGATCTAATGCATCCTTCAGATGTGGCACAGTGGGGCACGTGCTTACCTCCTCAGCCTCATTTGTCCCACCCTCTTCCTTCCACTCTGCTCTGCAGACTCACAGGCTTTCTTTCCGTTTCTCAAGCTAAAATACGCCTCTTTGGACCTCAGTACCTCAGTGCAGACTATGCTCTCTGCCAGGTTGGCTTGCACTACCCACTCTCCACAAAATTCCAACCCTTACTCACATTCACCTGACAATTCCCATTTACATTTTAAAAGTTCATCTCACATGTCAATTCCACAAGAAGTCTTCACTGACCTCCCTCCTTTTCCCTATTGCTTCAAACAATGTCTGGCTCCCAGGTTATACATTCTTATAGTACCATGCTTTTCCCTTTACATACCACTTACAACTTGTAGCTAAACATTCAACTCCTAGAGTAAAAATCTCAGGAAAGCAGGAAGTGTATCTGCTCTGTTAAACTGTGTCTCTTTTATTCATAGCTGTAACCCAATAGAATCTCAAATCAAACCAAACTCACTGCCATCGAGTTGATCCCAACTTATAGTGATCCTACAAACCAGATTACAAACTGGAAGATGACGTCCACATCTTTAGATAACAGCCAAATTAGATCATTACTTAACTGCCTAACCACAGGAGAATCATGATCCAGCCATGATGACATAAACGCATTACCTTAACCATCAGAACTAGCATTATTCTTTCCTCCTACATCAGCCTTCGTACCACCAAACACACCACTAAAGCGAAATACAATGGGATGAACTTTTTAATATTGACATAAATCAGAAATGTTACATAACAAGAGAATAAGTGAAAAGTAGACATATTTCAGGACTGAAAGGGATCTCAAATAATTACAACAAACTGTAATATTATAGAGCCAGAATTAGATCCTGGTGGCATAGTTGTTACAAGGTGGGCTGTGATCCACAAGGTCTGCTAATTAACTATTGTAATAATCGAGAGTTTGGTAAGATCTGATAAACATTTTATCAAAGAAGCATGTTCAATTTGGAGAGCAGGAGCAAAGATAACATGAAAGCCTCATTTAACAAGAATTTAATGAATATTCACCATTCTATCATGTGTAAAAAATATTTACATATATGTATATATATCTTCTTTCTTCTTTTTTTTTCCCTTCTACCCCACTATCATGTTGACACATGGTTCACATCTCAGTAATTCCTCTCAGATTCAATTCTATTGATCAGAGAAGACCAGAAAATATACGCCCAACTCATCATCCATTTAGAACCCTTACTATTCCCCTGTACTTGTCTTTAATAGCTCACCGCTGCCCCCCCCCCCAACACCCTCCCCTCCCATCCCCTCCAGGAATCACCAGTCTCATCATTTTCTGCCCTGTCGCTGTTTACATAAGATTGCCTATACTGCCTATCTTGTATAGGTAAAACCCCTTCCCCAAAACAAAATAGAGAAAAGAACATACAGTTCTTTTGTAGTCAAAAGTCTATCAGGATCCTGCCACAGAGCAGATGAATACCTCTGTTAAACAGAGAGACGGACATATTATCATGTATCAGCCCACTCCCCTTTTCTCTCAGGGCTCCATAACCCAGGTCCTGCTTGTTCATACATGTATATAAATGCAAATGCAACAAGGAACCAGACAGATTTTGGGCCGCAACATAAATCTTAACTTCAGTACAGGAACGGTTTTGTTCCAATAATGTGGCATTGTATGATACTCACCTTACTGACATGATCACTGAAGCCAAAAAAGGTGCCTAAGCAAATGTGGCAAAGAAAGCTGATGGTGTCTGGCTATTAAAAGATATAATGTCTGGGGTCATAAAGGCCTGCAGTTAAAACAAGCAGCAATCTAGCAGGGAAGCAACAAAGCCCACATGGAAGAAGCCCACCAGCATGTGTGATCATGACCAGCCTGTGTGATCATAAGGTGTCAATGAGAAAAGTTATCAGAAATTCAAAAACAAGCCAGTGATGACGAAATTTAGAAATTCCACAACTTCTTCAAAATTGATGCAGTCAAGATGTACTGATTATAACTGGTGATTAGAATGAAAAAGTTGGAAGCAAAGAGAAAAGATCAGTAGTTCAAAAATATGGCCTTGGTGATAGAAACAAAGTTGGAAACCCCATGATAGAATTTTACTAGACCAACAAATCCATTCCAAATGAAATTTTTCAAAAACATAACCATCAAATGTCCCCATGCACCTCACCAGATAGAATGTATAGAAATCAAAGTAACTATATCTATTAGTTCTGGTTGTGCAGATTAAACATTGAGCTGATATTCTCAGGTTCAGCAGTTCAAACCCACCAGCTGCACCTTAGGAGGGCCCTATAGTGTCACTGTTACTCAGAATCTACTCATAGACAGTGAGTTTTTGAGTGAGAAAAGATACTGGAAAAGGTCACTATCATCAACCAAAACGAGACCAATTGTAGAATGGATCGCTCATTGCACATATGAAATTTCAGGTCGAAACTAAAAAACAAGAAGTAAAACAAGTTCACAACGGTAAAAACAGCAAAAAAAACACACCTGTAGTATTAGCTTACCTGAATTTAGAGGCCATCTCAATAAAATACCTGATGCACTGAACTAATGACTACAGATCAAAGGACTTATAAGAGCTTATTAAGAACATCATTAAAAAACAAGGCTCCAGGAATTGACAGAATTTGTCAATGCTTCATCAAATTGATGCAGCACTGGAAACACTCAATAGTTTATGCCAAGAAATCATCCATAAAATTCATAATTGCGCCCATTCCAAAGAAAGGTGAGCCAACAGAAATGGGAAATTATCAAATAATATCATGAATGACATAAAAATACAATTCTGCTAAAGAGAATTCAAAAATGGTTATACCAGTACTTCAAAAGGGAGTACTAGAAACGCAGACCAAATTCAGAAGAGGACATGGAAGGACAGCATGATATTGCTGACATGAGGAAGAATCCTGGCTGAAAGCAGAGAATACCCAAAAAATGTTTATTTGTGTTTTATTGAGTATTCAAACGCATTTGACTGGGGATCTTAAATTATGGATAACATTACAAAGGAGAGGAACTCCAGAACATGTAGCTATGCTCATGTGGATCTTATACATAGCCAAGAAGCAGCTGTTCAAACAGAAAAATGCTAGGTGGTTTAAAACCAAGAGCTATATTATATGAAGAACAACACAGCATCAGGATTGGAGGAAGGCTTATTTAACAACCTGCAATATGCAAATGACAAAACCTTGCTTCATGCAAGCTACAAAGATATGAGGCATTTGTTCTAAGATCTAAGACTACAGTATGAATTAAAACTCAATACAAAGAAAACCAAAAACATTAGAAATGGAACGATAGACAATATTGTGATAAACAGAGAAAAGACAGAATTAAAGATTCATTCTACTTGGGTTCCAACAATGTAATTAGGAGGCATAGGTTACTATAGACGAGGAGTCCTCAAACTTTTTAAACAGGGGACCAGTTCACTATCCTTCAGACCGTTGGAAGGCCGGACTATAGTTTAAAAAAAATTATGAACAAATTCCTAGGCCCACTGCACATATCTTATTTTGAAGTAAAAAAACAAAATGGGCAAAAACACCTGGCAGGCCAGATAAATGTCCTAGGCAGGCCACATGTGGCCCGTGGACTGTAGTTTGAGGACCCCTGCTATAGACACAAGGAATCCATGTCTTATCTACTTAGTTATAAAGCTTAATGAGTAATAAAAGAGGTAAAACTCAAATTCAGGACTTCAGATTCTCAAATATGTTCTTTTCTTTATATTATGCCTCAAATTTTAGTATTTCATTTTATACTCGCATTATCTATTTCTCCAATTGAATAATATGAGCATTAGAATCCAATGGTTCTAAAGCTTTTCAGGGTTCATAAGCCCTTTTAAAAAATGAAATCTATGGCAACACTCAAATAGAAGGGGAAAAAAACCATCCGAGGCAATTTTGCATGTATTTTCAAGGTTTTGCATGTCCCTGGATAAGAACCATGTAAAAGATTGTAAACTAAAGGACTGAGGTGATAACTTAACCTCTTTTCATATATCTCACGGTACAAAGGATTAAGGTAAGCATGACATGAAGATTAAAGATGCATTTCAATTACTGTAATCAGATCTAATTTCCTGGATATAGTTATTGAAACTGGCCTTGGGCAATCTATTAAAATGCTTATTTTAGTAGTAATAAAAAAGCCAAGGAAGACAAAAAAAATTAAAAATCATTCATAAAGTCCAAAGAAACAGCAATTATTTAGCTTAATTGTACGCTTGCAGCTTTATTTCATATCATTTTTTTTTGGCTTGAAGTATACCAAAGTTCTAAGGGAAAAGACAAATCAACAATTTAAACTAAAGTCAACTGAAGACTGAATAAACCTGGCTTTTCGTATAGTTACCCATATGTTTTGTTTGAATGGAAGGGGCGAGGAGACATAAAGGAAAAGAGAAAATGTTTAGGAGATCAAACAGAGAGAGAGAGCACTGCAACAAACCAAAAGGAGGATGAGGACACAAACACATACTGCTTCGTGGTTCCATGGCTGACAGGGAATAAGAAAAGAGCATCAGACGGTTAAGAACAATCTGATTATAATTTCAACTCTGCTAACTTAGTTAATAATCTTGGACTAATCATTTAATTTTTCTGGACCTTAACTTTCTCATCTATGAAAATTACGGGGTTTTTGTGGCATACAAAGTTAAAATCTAAATTCCTTTACAACTTACACTGTCACCAGCATTACTTTCACTCCATTGAGCAAGGAGTTCATTTGCTTTGGTTTTCCCAGTACCTGCTGGTACAGTGTAGGTATAGAATGTTGTGGAATGAATCAATGAGTTTGAACCTGATAATGACCCTCTGGGCACACTGAACAGAACAGGTGTTGCTGTTTTTACAAAATAAAACACAAGGTTCAAGCTCTCACAGGCAAGTGGTGGAGTCAAGATGCATACTCAAGTCTTCCAGGTATCTTTAGAACTATAAAACATGTCATATTTTAATACACTCTTAATAGATACAAGAATAACAAAACTCCTACTACCACCCTATCAAAGAAAAAAAATCATCAGAAAAGAACTGCTACAGAAAGCTGTTAGTGACTGATTATTTGAAAGTCATAGGAAATATAATTTCAATAGTTTTGCATATGAAATAGAAGAAATAAAATCCGATTTCTTACTTTATTATATCAATCATATTTCCTGTGTTCTAAAGAGTTAGTCCATATCAATAATTATAGCTGGCTAGTTAGTAAATGATTGCTGCTTAATAAGAGTTCATATTTATCTCTAAAACTAAGATTATTGTTCAAACCACAAAAGCCTTACTGAAGGGCTACTCAATGGTCTGATGTTGAGGAACTAAGCCTTTCTAATCTAAAGATTTGTGATCCACTGAGTTATAGAGAAATGCAATGAGATTCTTTGTTCAAGAACAACAACAAAAAAAAGTGGTCAAAATCCTAGGGCAAATTTTTATTCTCTGAAGACTCTTAAAAAATTATAAACGTTAGTTTGTTTTTGGTTTGGAAGTGGAGATTGGGGAGAAGGAAGCTAGCGACCAACACTTTTAGATTTGATAGTATAACTCATGACCTGTCAAATAGCCTCTTGCCTTAAGGTTATACAGACTAATAAGGCATTTTTGTGTATGGTGGGGAGCACGTCCTTTTAACCACAAAAAAATTTATAAACTCATCAAATTTGAAATCCTTTCTTTGAAATCATAAATTTCTAGAGAACAATTTTTGTTTCATATAATGTTGCTATATAATACAAAATGAGGCTTTTACAAATAAAAATGAAAATAAACCTCAATTAAATAGATGCAATGCCAAAAATAAAACCAAAACTAAAATGACTTAAGTGCAATCACAAAGCCTAAAATATTTTATATGAAAAATAGTACATAGTAGATTTCGCAAGATAAAAATTTCCCTATATTTCATAGGAGAAAGATATACAAAACAAATGTGTGCACAAGCAAATGTGGTGAAGAAAGCTGATGGTGCCTGGCTATTAAAAGATATAGCATCTGGAGTCTTAAAGGCTTGAAGGTAAACAAGCAGCCATCTAGCTCAGAAGCAACAAAGCCCACATGGAAGAAGCACACGAGCCTTTGTGACCACGAGGTGTTGAAGGGATCAGGTATCAGGCATCATCAGAACAAAAAAATCTTATCATTGTGAAGGAGGGTGAGTGCAGAGTGGAGACCCAAAGCCCATCTGTAGGCAACTGGACATCCCCTTACAGAAGGGTGCAGGGAGGAGATGAGCCAGTCAAGGTGCAGAGTAGCAATGATGAAACATACAACTTTCCTCCAGTTCTTTAATGCTTACTCCCCTCCACTATCATGATCCAAATTCTACCTTACAAATCTGGCTAGACGAGAGGATACACACTGGTACTGATAAGAACTGGAGACACAGGGAATTCAGGACCAATAATGAGAGTAGGATTACCAGGAGGGGAAGGGGAAGGTGGGGGAGAGAGGGGAACCGATCACAATGATTTACATATGACCTCCTCCCTGGGGGATGGACAACAGAAATGTGGGAGAAGGGAGACGTCGTACAGTGTAAGATATGACAAAATAATAATTATTTTATAAATTATCAAGGGTTCATGAGGGAAGGGGGAGCGGGCATGGAGGGGGGGAAATGGGGAGCTGATATCAGGGCTCATGTAGAAAGCAAATGTTTTGAGAATGATGATGGCAACAAATGTACAAATATGCTTTATGCAATGGATGTATGTATGGATTGTGATAAGAGTTTTTAAGAGCCCCCGATAAAGTTATTTTTAAAAATTCAATTGAAATATATACGTAACTTCTAAAATAAAAAATGTATGCAAATAAACTGAATATTCTCCACTGAATTTCTATTAGCTACAAGCCAAAGGTGAGAGAACAATTATATTGAAACTACACTGGGAAGAGCAAGTAATACTAAAACCAATTTGTACAGTTCTTAAAGAAGAGTATCTGAAGTAAGAGGAAAAAAAGTTAGGGGAACAATACTTTGAAAAGTCACCTAATTTAACCTAAAAGAAGAAATTGGCATACAGACTGAGTGAGCAGGGCTTAATCAAAATAAACGTTCTATAAAAATCACAAGTCTGGGGTATTTTAAAGTGTTGAGGAGGCCTTGGTTCTATAATCTGGGGATTACGCCATAATAACAATTCACTATTCTACTTTTGAAACTTTTAGTAAACAGCCCCCCTCCCATTTAAGTCATTTTCTTTATTAGTGCAAACCACTTATATAAATATTTCTGCATAAATACAGTGCAATAATCTTACCTAGTAGCAAACTGAATGAGTGCATTTTGAAGAGTCTGCCTAATTTCAAGAAGAAAAGATTCATCATCACTTAATGTATAATACCAATACTGGACATAATCCCTCAAGGAAAACTGGATAACCTAAAACAAAAATAGTGGGGGAAGATAAATACAACTTTTTAGCATTTAAAAGGAAAATTTGGCAAAATTAAACCAAAGAGGATTATCTCCCAATTTATATTTAACCTCTACTTACCAAGTCATGGTGCTAAATAGCTGCCTTGACTATAAAAGTATCAACATAAACATCATTTCATAAATTTTAGAAATTAATATGGTGTCAACTCATCCACTGATCTTTTTTTTTTAATTAAAGTATTATTGATGACCAAACTCCATTCAAATCCAGGGAAAGATAGAGATAGTAGAAAGAAAGAAATTTTTAATACTATAATAAAGAGTTTGACTCAGAATGATGGAATAAGATGTAAAAGAATGCTAATGGATCCGAATTCCCCCAAAAAAAGCGTTTTCTTAAGATATTATCAGATTCGTCACAGTTTAATTGTAAAAAGGTCTGAGGAGTTCACTAAATTCTACTGATGCCGTTGATACTGCCAACAGTATTCAGTTAATAAATACCAAATAATATAATTCAATGATGATTTTTATAATCTGATCAACTAAATATAGAATAATCTATGAAATATTAGAACTAGAAGTACACATTATTTACAACAAATAATATAATCAAATAAATATAAAATATTTGGGGATAGGTATAATTTTCTTACCTAATTTAACCTTCTTAGTATTTTATTTTATTTTTTTACTTTCTTAGTATTTTAGATGAAACTAGGTACTTCCATTTTTAAAAATAAAAAAAGTAGAAAGTAACATCTGATTTACCAAAGTACTAAGCCTATTCATGAGCTAAAAACTAATGCTTTAACAATACATTACTAGCAATATTATTAAATATGTTTTTTAAATTTTTTGGTGTTACAATGAAATTCCAGTATATATTTTAAAATAAGTAGTTCTTAGCATTTTCAAAAGAAATACATCTGATATACAAGATATGGAATCCAAATACCACATACTTACTTGCTGGAGTGGTTCATCGATTATGTTGGCACCTGTCAATCTTCTATCAATCTTAATTGTCCTGGCTTCTCGTCTCATTTCTTCTAAACACTTAAAAGAAACCATAACATTTTACTTGATTTAAAATATCCCTACTTTATGTCTCATCAAATACTCATTGTAATATCTCAGTTATCATTCTCAATAATAACCTTATATCTTGAGACTCCAATAAAGCAAAACACTAATTTTCAAATTAGCAAAACCAGACACCTGGAAGGGTGACTGGATGAACAGCTACTGAAGCGCTAATAAAATCAGCAAGTATTTAGAATGTGAGAAAATTGAAAACATTTACGTATAAATGACTATACCTCAATTAAACTTTAAAAGTGTAAGTTGATGTTTTATTTGAGTCAAATTAATCATTGCCGTTCTTGAGTACTCCCGTCTCTACTCTCCAAATACTCACACCCAGTCCAAAAGAGTACCATTAACTACCAAACTAATAAATTCCACTAATTTAATTTAAGGATGATTTATGCTAAGTAGAGAAATTTGCCCTCTCTATTTATCCCCCATCTTCCATTAAATCATCCAAGAGGTCTGGGAGTAGGGAAAAGGCACATACAGACTATACAAATCAAATTGTACACACACATGGTTCAAGTCATAATATTATAACCACAACTATTCTTTTTTCATGCTTTTATCAATGGTGAATTAAAAATAAATAAAACTTCTCTTTTTTTACATTTCTATAAAAATGAATTATAAAAACTTAAATAGTCTTGACTGATTTACTACTGTTTAAACATTAATTCCTACATGTTTCCCATTCACTCTATGTTCTACTCAAATGAATAAAAACAATGGGTGGATAAGAAATAGTTTTAAAAAGAAATGGTTCATTTTCTCAGACAGACTTTTGAACATAGTAAAAAATACTTATTAACAGGAGCTCTAAAGAAACAGAGAAAAAAATTCAGAGATTAAGAAAAAAAGTTGTAAGTATTAGGGGAAAATAGCTTATTTATCAATAAAGATTATGGCAGGGGTCCTCAAACTTTTAAAACAGAGGGCCAGTTAGTTCACTGTCCCTCAGACCCGTTGGGAGGGCCAGACTATAGTTAAAAAAAAAAAAACTATGAAAAAATTTCTATGCACACTGCACTTATCTTATTTTGAAGTAAAAAATAAAATGGGGCAAAGACACCCGGTAGGCTGGATAAATGTCCTAGGCAGGCCGCATGTGGCTCACGGGGCCATCGTTTGAGGACGCCTGAATTATGGTATCAACTCTAGGCCAGCTATCTCTCTTTATACAAGATGAATTCACCTATCACAAGAACTGAAAGCATACAAAATGTGAAGTCTACTTATAAGCCACAATTCCAATTTAATTTATAGAGTAATGATATTGAATAAAGAGAAAAGAGGAAAAAGCACCACTTAAAATGATTTAAGAATTATTCCTGAATTATTAAAGTGATAGTTATTATATCACTTAATTACAAGGTATTTTTCTAGGTATTTTGATGAAAATTGTCAACTATTTTTGAGGAAAGTGTCAACTACAAAATATATTTCAGTAAAAATAAAATGCTCATTGACATTCCTACAGATGAAGCACAAGATATTTGGAATTTTTATGTTAA
The DNA here is from genome assembly GCF_000313985.2 of Echinops telfairi. NCBI lineage: Eukaryota > Metazoa > Chordata > Mammalia > Afrosoricida > Tenrecidae > Echinops > Echinops telfairi. The sequence continues at coordinate 74,752,634 of NW_022103920.1, forward strand.
GATAGCAATAAAAGATCCCAAACTGAACTAACTGATTTGGGTATTTTCCCCAAATTTACTTTCTCACTGCTTATATACAACACTGATAGAATGTTTTACTTATCTCTTCTACTGCACTTTTTAAGACTTAACAGAAAGTAGATCAAATACTTAAAAAGTAACAATTAGTGAACTATAGGGAAATCTGCTATATTATATACAGATGATCACACTATAATCATTGCAAAGAATTTGATTGTGGAGTTTCACATTCTTTACCTTAGGAACCCCAGTTGATGTTGAAGGAAGAAATGAGTGCTCACACTGCTCTAGGTACTTCTCTGAATTTGTTTTTCCAAACAGGAGAATAACCACAAAACCTCTAAAAACAAAAGTGCAATTATAAACTTTTTTAAATGTTAGTTTTATGTAACACATTTATCATTAAGTACATCTTTCAGATTTCACAGATAGCTTAAAAGTGTGTGTGCGATACATGGTAAAAATATTTTGCTCTGAAGTTTAAGCCAACTATAAACATTAACGAATTTATACAATAATGTTTTTCAAAATGAGTCAGAATCATCTCAATGGCAGTTGGTTTGGGTTTGGTCCTTCAAAATTACAATGAACTATATTTCAAAAAAAAAAATCTCAGGCAACAATGGAAAACAAATTGAAAAAATAATCTCAGGTAACATTTTCACACTTCTGGAAAATGAGCATTCATTAAATAAGTAAGTTAGCTAATTAGCAAGGATAAAAACAAATGAGATATGTTATAGCTAAATAATATATTTCTGTACTTCTGTTAACTGATTTAATGTGATATTAATAAATTTAATTTGTGACTATTCATAATGAATAAACAAAGGCTATACAGAAAAAGTTATAATTTCCATAAATAAGCCTGGAAAAAAATGCAAATACATCCCCAAAGAGGGCTAATTTTAAAATAATAATAGAATAAGGGAAGATAAACACTGGTTTAGAAGTACTTTACTAAAAAAGATTAACCAAGTATTAGAATATTTTTATATTTAAAATTTTCCAACATTGGCATTTTCCAACATTTAAAGCCTCATCAAATAAAAAATGGCTCAACAATCAGAATAGTAAGTGAAGATCATGTCAATTCCATTTTTAAAAAAAAGAGGAATTAGTTCCCATAGGAGGGAAAAAGCACTAATTCTTCTCAAACTTGCATTTTAAGTAAGAAAAAAATGCATTTTTAAACTTATAAAATTTACCAAAAAACATACTAAACCTAAAATTCTTTAAATTATTATAAATTAAGCTTATTTTACTTAAAACTCAATTTTTGTTCTTTAAATTCACAAGACATTATAAAATTATAACAAAAAGGGATGATAATTCTCTGTAATAATAGCCAAAACAAGAAAATTTGACTTAAGAAATGACCACATACACACACACACACACACACACACACACACGAACACACACACACCACCGCCCAGAACCATTCTGGATAAGGTAGGAATACTTAAGTGGCCAATTTCCATGAGAGAAATTAGGAGGACACATGCTAGTATACATAATCAGAAATATCCTTATTAGGACAGTGAGTATCATGGAGATCAACACAGTACGGAATAGAACATATATTAGCTCATGTTACATACGATACACCAATGACCTTGGAATTTCAAATCTTAACATTACCTAGAGAGGCTTTTGGTGCCCTTTTCTATATCCTTCAATATTCAATCATACCCAAAATTTTTACAGAACTTTGCAAGTCTCCAAAAGATGCATTGCAATGTTCCTTGATAAAGTAGCAGGCAAAAAAGGAAACACAAAGGATTGTGAGACCTTGAAATGAATAATGAACTCATCAAGCACCTCTCGTTTCCAAATGTTACATCCTTCACCAAGGGCTCCTAGGGCTCGTGTGTGTGCCTAAGAAGCTGGAATCACTCACACACACACACACACACACGTTCCTAGGGCTCCTGTGTACGCCTAAAAAGCTGGAATCTCACTCACACACATTTTGAAGTACAGAGAAATACAAGTCCTTTGGAACTCCTTCCCTTACTCTAGTCAAGTGCTCCCAGAATTAGTAAAATTTGGGGGAAAACATTCCCTTTTAGACAAACTTCTCTTAGGAACAAATCATATCCTTTTCAATCAGTAAAAACAGCATTACCACTGTGTGGGAGAAGTGCACCAGTACAAACGTGGCAACCCATTCTGGCCTTCAAAGATGTAATAATCTCAGGTTTTCACACTTCCGGAAAATGAGCCTTCATTAAAGGCTCGAAGGTGTGGCTTAGGATTATGATCACCAAAAAAGCCTCATTGTCATTGACTTGATTCCGACTGATGGTGACCTGACTGGACAAGGGAGAAGTGCCCCTGTGGGTTTCTGTAATTGTTAACTGTTATAGAAGGAGAAAGCCACATCTTCCTTCCCAGGAATGGTGGGTTGGTTGATTCAAACTGCTGACCTATGGTCAGCAGCCCAATGTGCTGGCCTACTGTGCCAGCAGGGCTATGATACGAAGCAAAATCAGCAAACTCAATGTCATCAGGCGGATGCTGACTCACAGCGACCCTCTAAGGCAGGGTAGGTCTACCCTTGTAAATTTCCAAGACTGTAACTGTTTAGGGGAATAAAAAGTCCTATCTTTCTCCGGCAGAGCAGCTGATGGTTCAAACTGTGGAACTTGGAAATCAGAACCCAATTCCTAACCAACATGCATGAAGGACTCTTCGGATTAGGCGGGCATTAGGTTGCAAATCTGTGATAAGGTTTTTAATAATCTTTATTATCATAAAAGGTATTCTGAACTTCATGAATCTAACTGCTACAGTTTATCAAAAATTCAATATAATTTCAGTTTATGTATTTACCTTGAAAATCTCAAAAGTGTTTTTGTATTATCACAAAACTTTATACCTTTGAAAAACTGGTTTTATTTCCCCTTTTACCAACATTTCAGGTATAAAAAATTAACAAAAACCATCACTTAATTTCATGAATATCTCTATTTTACTTTTTTACTTGGTAAAACAAACTACCATATATACTCGTATATAAGTCAAGTTTTGTTTTGTTTTTTTATTTTAAAAGTCATTTTATTGGGGGCTCTTACAACTCTTAGAACAATCCATACATCTATTATATCAAGCATATTTGTACATATGTGCTACCATCATTTTCTAAGCATTTGTTTTCTTTTTCTTTTTAATTGTTTTATTAGGGGCTCATACAACTCTTATCACAATTCATACATACATCAATTGTGTAAAGCACATTTGTACACCCATTGCCCTCATCATTCTCAAAACATTTTCTCTCCACCGAAACCCCCCGCAACAAGGCCCCAATCTTCCCCCTCCCTCCCTGCTCCCACCTCCCGCATGAACACTTGATAATTTATAAATTACTATTTTGTCATATCTTGCCCTGTCCGACGTCTCCCTTCACCCACTTTTCTGTTGTCTGTCCCCCAGGGAGGAAGTCACATATAGTTCCTTGTAATCGGTCCCCTCTTTCCAACCCACTCTCCCTCTACCCTCCCAGTATCGCCACTCACACTACTGGTCCTGAAGGGCTCATCCGCCCTGGATTCCCTGTGTTTCCAGTTCCTATCTGTACCAGTGTACATCCTCCGGTCCAGCCAGACTTGCAAGGTAGAATTCGGATCATCATAGTGGGGTGGGGAGGAAGCATTTAGGAACCAGAGGAAAGTTGTATTTTTCATTGTTGCTACATCGCACCCTGACTGGCTCGTCTCCTCCCCGAGACCCCTCTGCAAGGGGATCTCCAGTGATAAGCCGAGTTTTTCAGCACATTTTTAATGCAGTTTTTGTGGTAAAATTAGGTGCATCGGCTGATATTCGGGTTGGCTTATACTCAAGTATATAAATTTGTTTCAATTTTGAATAACAGGACATGGCATTTGAATTTTAAAATTATAATAAAGTATACTTACCCACCCACAAAGCAGAGGATATAAAATGCAAAATAAAATATTACAAAAGGTCCAAAAGTGACTAGGAAAAGGACAACGCCAAGGCTTCCCCATCCCCATATGGAAAGACTGGCCTGAAATAAAGCAAAAAAATAAATACAAATATAAATAAATTGTTATTCATATGAACTAGAGAACAGAACTTCAAGTTATATTTTTAATTCCTCCTTTTGAACATGTATGCCTGCCAATATTTATTAAAATATATATTTTTGGAACTATTAAATTATATTCTTAGAGATTTAGATACAAGAAATGATATGTATACTTGTATAAAGATAGTTATAAAGCATTAACTTTGTTAAATCAATAAATAACTGGTTGCATAGTAAAGGTACAATAAGATGGAGATAGATCTACAAATTTTGAATTTGTAGCATGGTAAATTACAACCCAATATAAAAGCCATTTATACATATCATATATAAAAAGTCGTGTATAAAAGATGAACTGAAGTACAAAAAATATTTTAGAATTTTCCTTTAAAAACTAAGCTGTAACAGAGACATTGAAAAAATGAAAATAACGAGGAAAGAAATCCTTATTTTATTAAAAGTGATACTTCTATTTTATTCAAATTAGGTACAGAAACCCAAAATTATATTTGCACATGTTTCAACTTCCAGTTAGTTACCAAAATTTTCCATCAACAAACATATCCAAGAAATCTCTATTCTTTAAAATAAATACCTATCTCATACAGATATATACAGTTTTATCCAATAAAGAATTCCTGCTGTAAAGGTCAAACTGTACTTTAGTATTTAAGTCATTATGAATAGATAAATGTATCCAATTTAGCAAGTTACTACACATCCATTGGTCTTGCACTGAGAGGTATACAAAGGAAGTATTTATCCCACTCCTGCAGTCAAGGAACAGAGAAGCATGTCTTATAGGAATGAAACAATTAAACACTGAACCAAAAGAAAATAATAGAAAGCATTATTAGATGCTAAACTGAAAAAAAAGTTAATAGCCAAAGAAGCTACAGAATAGACAATAAGTGCTACAAATCATGAAAGAAAGAAGAGTTTTATTTATTCATTCACTCATCAGCCATTGACTGCTTCTTATATGCTAAGCACGGTGAACCGTGAAAGTGCTAGGGATAAAAAACAATAAAAACCTCACTGCTATCCAGTAGATTCTGACTCATAGCAACCATGTAGGATAGTATTAAAACTGTCCCTATGGATTTCCAAAACTAACACTATGGGAGTGGAAAGCACTGTCTTTCTCCCGGGGTGTAGTTGTTAGTTTCAAACCGCTAGCCTTGAGTCTCACAGTACAACATGTACCACTACGCCACTGGGGCAAAACATGTCCTTATGGACAAGGAAATTTCAAAAGTTGACAGGGAAATTACCTATCTTTAAAGTCCACCTTCCTATGAAATTTTCAACTCCCTGTAGTAGATCATCTTGTTTGAGGATAATAAAGCTCAACTATTATTGAGCTGGAGTGGGGTGAGGAGAAAATGGTAGCTGGCATCCAGTCAGCCCCTGACTCATGATCCCATCCACAACATAACAAAAGGCTACCTGCTCTTGGCCATCCACAGGTTATAGGTTCAACCATAATCATCCAAAAGTTTTTCACTGGCTGATTTTTCAGAAGTAGATTTCTAGAACTTTCTTCCTAGTCAGTCTTGTCTAGAAGCGATACTGAAGCCTGCTCATCATCAGGGGAACATGTGAACCCCAAGGACAAAGAGATGGTGGCAGGTTACACGAGATCTATTGGCCAGAAATCAAACCCTGGTCTCTAGTACAGAACACTAGAATTCCATCACTGAACCACCAACACTTCACATTAAAATAAGTAATTCTCCCCATTTTAATTTCCAGCTCTGACCCAAAATACCTTATTCATATAGTCAAAATCTAAAAAGCTCTGGAGACCAAAAATTGGCCAAAGCCCATACTTAACATACTACATAGCACAATTCATTTCCTTTCCCCAGAATAATTTAGGTAGTCAAGAAGGTAATGTATAGGAAAATGTTCAAAAAGTATATGCTCTGGTATGAATACTACTAGCAATCTAATTCACATTTACTATGTGTTAACTGTGTAACCACTATATGCCTTTCCTTCCTCAACTGTCTCTGGGGAATAATTAACTGATCAAGATCAATTTTAGCGTAATCCCTACTGTTATTCCTAGTTTAAAAAGAAAGGAACAAAGGTACAGAGGTTTTAAAAATTGTCCAAGGTCACACAGAGCAAGATTGGATCCTAGGCAAATTCCAACTCCTTAACCAACTTTTAAGCTTGCCAACTGACAACTGCCTAAAGTTAAGGACAATAAGAAAAATTCTAAAATTAAAAATGATTGCTTTCTACTATCAAAATATTTATCCGCTTAATATGTTCCTAAGAAACTGGTTAGAAAATGATTTGTGATAAACAAATGTAATAAATCGTTGGTCTAAGCATAAAGTACATAATCTTATTGTTTGAAAATCAGTTCATCTGGAATAGAAAGAGGAGTCAATGAACTACTGTTCCCAGACAGTTACTTGCATCAGTTTGGCCTTGAGCTCAAGGACACACACACAAATGAAGATTCTATTTTCCCAATAATTTTCTGTGAAACTTCTGAGATCATCTCTCAAGTCAATTTCAACTGTAGCAGACTGGGTAAGCAGTTCTGCTCATAATTGCACAGCTAATTAGAAGCAGCGCCAGGCCCAGACTACCCTGACTGCATGTGGAAAGTGGAGGCTAAGTGGAAACAGCTGTTTCAGATCAGATGGGAACAGACTGTGGGAGGACCCACAGTTAAGGACCTTGGACTTTGATGCGAGTCTCAAGTGCAAGTCAACCACTCTCATAGTTATTCACTTGGTACAGTTAAATACAGTATGATACAAGGCAGACAGCCAGAGAGGGCTGAGCGTCTTAAAACTGACACTCCTTCAGCGCTAACTTAGATCACAGATATGGAACACAAAATAACAAAAATAAGTAGCCATAAGAAAATGGCCTGTTTTCTCTCAACTTTTTACAGCTACAAGAACTAGAAATATCTTCACATAATAATTACAACTGACTATATGCTCATGACATGGGAATCTGTCTCATTTAACATTATAGTTCATTTAACCGGGGCCTAGTACATAGAAGCTGCTTGCTTGCATGGAACTAATTTACCAAATAGAGAAGTGAAATGAAGGGAAAGGAAGAAGAATGTGAAAAAGAAAACATCCCTGAGTTAAGATGATGCTACTTCACCTTATTTAATGCTAAGGCTTTAGGTAAAACTATACACTCCTACCAGCCTGCACCCCAAATTACCCAAGGGCTTGGCATTTTTCTCCAAAGGAACTGATGCTAGTCAACTTACCCTGACACCAATTCAAAGCATTTGCTTTCTTTCCAGGGAAGCTGCTACCTAGCAGTTAAACAAGGATTCAGTCGTGCAGCAGGTCAACTGACAATCCTAAACCCATTCTTAATTCTCCAGTGACAGGAAGATCCTCTTCCACTCATCTCTATTTAAGAGGCCTAGTTCATCATGGCAAGAATGATTATAAAGACTGGTGATAGTGTGCAAGTTTTCAATCCAGCTGTGTACCCAGGATGGATACAGGGTCTGTGAAAAGGGTGTATACTTGAATCAATCACTCTAGTTTCCAACCTCACCAACCTGCCAGTAGGCAAAATATGGTGGCCACTCAATACTTGGTGAGTTGCTACTCCCTCAACTTGGGGCATCTGTAAGTTATACAATAAAATGCATCGGCTAACACCCAAAGAAGGAGAAAAGGCACAAAACAACAACAGAAAAGCTACCTTATTTGTGTTTATAATCAAATTATATGAATTACAAAACACCTATACACAGTTTAATATAGTAACAGGTATGCAAATGATAATAGCTAGGTTAAGTAAACATGTCACTGTACCTTTTACAGTAATTTTGCAGGCATACCTATGCCATCATACATCAGTGAATTACAGACTCAAGCAAGTACATTATTGGGGGGGGGGACAAAAAAGACATGCATTTAGCCAATGTTTTCTTTTATACAAGAAAAGCAGTGAGTAAAATAGGGAAGTGACAGGAGAGCAGAGAACAACTCTCACCTAGTTTGTATGCAGTAGGCTTCCAAGCAAACATTCAAAATCACAATTTGTAAAACTACCAAGGTTTCCTGAATTTTTGACAAAAAGTCAAAGTAAATACACAAAGATGTGAAAAGTTAATCAATGGTGCTTTCTAAAAAGCTTATATGTTTATAACCAACTGCTGTTGCTACGTTTCAATGAAAATATATATCCTATCATCATAAAAGTAAAAAATATTAGGTTCCTTCAAAGCAGGAATTTTAACATTTGGAAAGCAAAACATACGAAGTGGTAACAAAACAAAAAATCTACTTTTTTCAAAGCTATGTATTTAAATTTTTTAACAAAACAACCTTATCACCTTCAAAGTATTCCCCATTACATTTATTTTTTTTTATTTTTATTTTTTCCCCATTACATTTAATACATTTGTCTAATCTGAGATTCCATTCTTGGAAATATTTTTAAACTCATCTGTCTGGATGGCTAACAGCACCTCCCTCGATTTTCCCTTCACCTCTTCTAGTCATCAAATCGCTGTCCTTTCATGTCCCTCTTCAATCACGGGGCAAAATAAGACGTCACACAGAGCACGATCAGATGAGTAAGGTGTGTAGGGGGAGAGGTATGCTGTTTGTTTGTTTGTTCATTTTGCCAAAAACTGGCACACCTAGATGGCTGCCTGAGCAGGTGAATTGGCATGGTAACAGAACGAGTCCCCTGTCTGCCACAAATCAGGCCTCCTTTGTTAAAAAAAAAAAAAAAAA
>NW_022103920.1:74762214-74799486 GCF_000313985.2 Echinops telfairi
AGTTTTTCCCATAGTGCTGTCCTTGTAAGTTGTGTTCAACATCACAACAGTTTCTGAGGCATTTTTCCCAAACAAGAAACAAAATTTCACAGCCACACACTGTTCTCTTAAATCGGCCATCACAAAAAATGAGTTTCTAACGAAACTGCTTTGACAAAAAAAATTCACTGTGACCAAAGAGAACCTTCCCAAGCAACGCCACTGGGTGCACCAACTCAGAGCAAGGTAGTTGCTCAATGCTCACATAGCAGGGAAAAATACGTACTTTGAAAGCTCCACCCAGGGGAGCTTTTTTCTGTTTATTTATTTTTATTTTGGTACCCCCTCGTATTACATTCCTCTAAATGTCTCTATGGAACAAATCCAGGCTATACTTGTTTAGGAATGAGACATGTGTGTGTAGTATTAAATTGACATCCAAGAGGCCAAAAATCATATGAAGAAATGTTCGCGTTCATTTTGCAATAAAGGAAAGACAAATTAAAAAAACAATAAGATAGCACTTCACATCTACACTTTTAGCAAAATAAAAGAAAAATAATAATAATAAATGCCAAAGAAAGAGAATGCAGAAAGATTGGAATGTTCATGCATTGCTGGTGGGGTTGTAGAATTGTACAACTACTATGGAAATAAGTATGGCACGTTCTTAAACAAATATAAATACAATTACCTTATGATCCTGCAGTCTCTTTACTGGGTATATACTCTAAGGAAATAAAGAATACAACACAAACAGATAAATGCACACCCCTGTTTAGTGCAGCAATTTCCATAATACCAAAAACATGGAAACAACTAAATCTGCTTATAGAAAAAGGGATAAACACTCATACAAGGTAATATTATGCATTAATAAAAATAAAACAAAGAGGGATCTCTTAATCACCTCAAGACATAGACAAAGCTAGAAAACATCCTGCTAAGCAAAGTTAATCAATCTGATAAAAGATAAATATTTAATTGCACATAAGGAAAAACAAAGAAAAAGGAAAGTGATTTTTACACCCAAAGATACGACTTTGAAGACTACAGGAGGCCAGAGATCAGGGGCAAGGAGAGGAAAAAGTAGAAATTACAGAGGGAGGGAAGACATATGGGAGGAGGAAAAAGAGAACCACATTTATGGGGGGGCTTCAAGGGACATTATTACTGATCTCATTTGTTGAAATGAATAGGCTGTGCAAGAACAAAAAATATGCTTCATTAAAAAAAAAAAAGAACCTAGAATGCACGTTCATAGACTTGGAATTCCTCCAGGTTCCTTACGGCTCATCGGATTTAAATAGTGGTCTGAGTGCCTAAAACGGGAGGAAAAGCAAAACTGATGTGGACTTTGGATTTCTTTAGTGACATACAAGTTCATTTCAAACATATGGGGGAAAATATTAAGTTGAAAATACACAAATACACAAGGACATATCCTCTTAAAAGCAACTGAAAACAAAAATATTCAAGTTCACATGATGATCAGATTTCATTCATGTAAGCTAGTAGAATTATCACGATATCAACAAACATAATCCCAAGTGTACTTATTTTGAACAAATAATCTTTTCTTTGTCTTAGCATGTTTACATTTTTTCCCTTAAAGTTCATTTACAAATGAGTTAGGAGTATTAATTACAGTAATGATTAATCTAAGAAATTATTTTAATAAATACACATATTTACTCATTTTTTAATGAAAAGAAATTTTTTAACTTTAAAAATTGTAATCAGTAGAAAAGGAAGAAATGGATTAGAGGAGTAAGCAGAGGTATACATATCTTAAAATACCATGCTTTATAGATTTTATTTCTTCTATATAATTATAAAAAGCAAAAGTTTATTTATTTATTTTTGTTTGTTTTGTTTTTTCTTTTTTTATCTTTTTTTTTTAACATTTTATTAGTGGCTCATACAACTGTTATCCCAATCCATACACACATCAATTGTGTAAAGCACATTTGTACATCGTTTCTCAAAACATTTTCTCTCCACTTAAACCCCCGATATTAGGTCATTTTTCCCCTCCCTCCCCGCTCCCCCCTCCCTCATGAGCCCTTGATAGTTTATAAATGGGTATTTTGTCATATCTTGCCCTGTCCGACGTCTCCCTTCATCCACTTTTCGGTTGTCTGTCCCCCAGGGAGGAGGTCACACACAGTTCCATGTAATCGGTTCCCTCTTTCCTACCCATTCTCCCTTTACCCTCCCTGTTTTGCCACTCACACCACTGGTCCTATAGGGCTCATCCGTCCTGGATTCCCTGTATGTTCAGTTCCTATCTGTACCAGTGTACATCCTCTGGTCTACCCAGACTTGCAAGATCGAATTCGAGTCATGGTAGTGGGAGCGGGGAGGAAACATTTAGGAACTAGAGGAAAAAGTAAAAGTTTATACAGTAATCCTTAAAAATATAAACAAATTTAACTGTATACTGATCAAGATAGAATAACCACACAGAGAAATATTATTTCAAATGATTTTACAACACAGTAATTCAACAGTGAAGCCTTAATGGAATACACCCTAAGAACAAGAAATATATATATTTATTTAATCTTAAAATGTTTAAGTAAAAATACTGTTGACAGTACCACTAAAACCAACCAACCAACAGTATGTACTTGAAGAGAAGGTCTGACTCCAAGTCTCAGAGTCCCTTAAGATGAGCCGAGAGCACCTCATCATGCCAAAATACACTATTGAGGACAGGTCAAAAGGCCTTAAGACATAAGGTGACCAGATTTAAAGCGCGACATCATTGACCGGGGGAAGGGGGAGAGCGGGGATTCTTGATTAAAAATTTGGTCTATATGGACCAAATAGACCGTTCCCTAGCTTGTCATGCATTCTTTCCAAAAATCAGAACTTTTTAAAAACGCCCAAAAGCAGGGCGTCTGGTCACCTTACGCAAGAGCCAACCTGTAGAGACAGAGTGGTTAAATGTGGGATCAGTAAGAATTCAGTTGTTATGGGCTGGAATGCTTCAAATATTTGATTTAACAAGACCGTAAAGACCCTTTAAAAAAAATTCCAGTTTAAAAAGCGATGCAGAAGAAGTGAATGGTTTAACGTGGCTCTTCTACCCAAAGTCTCTAGCTCCCACCCAATGACTTTTTTCTTCCATGGGCCTGGTAAGAAGGTGGAGGAAGATACGATAGGATTCACCTGTGTGTAACTGTAATTAAGATTTCCTGTAATCTCATCCTGTTGGGTATAAAATGAGCACTCTGTTAAGCAGGAGAGAGGAGTGGAGGGAGTTCTCTGGCCCAGAGATTCCTGACAGTGAACCTCCTGGATACAAAAGACAGCTATAATATCTGAGGAGAAGCAGTAGAACCAGGTGCTATCACGTGAAAAAGACTGGTGGACTTCCCAGCCTAGAAGCCTAATTCCTTCAAGTAAAGTTGAGTGTGCTTCAGGGTAGGAGGTGGGCTTGTGAGTGGTGCTCGGACACTTGTTCCGGGAGGTGGATCTGGTAACCCACCGAGTTTAAGCTGAATGCCTTAGGATTTAGGCTCACAGCAGAGTGGTATGACCCTTTAGACAGGTATTAGCAGACCTGACAAGTGCTGATAACCAAATGTAACCTGAGTATTTCTTACTTGCATTAGAACCCGTCTACTTCCTTAATAAACCTTCTAATCATGAATATTGTCTGTGAATTCTGTGTAGGCATTAGAGTATCACCATATTAAAAAGCCCAATTCATTAATTAGGGGGCTAACAATGATTACTAACAATGCTACCACCACAAAGTTAGAGAGCTACAGATAACCAGATACTGTGTGCCTCTACAGAAAAACATGCAATACCACTTAGGGAACAGTTTTGCTGGGAATGAAAGAAAATCAAACCTGAAACTGATTAAGGAAATGCAGAAGACTGGAAATATTTCATTACACCATGGAGGTGAACTAACTAAAGTTGATAGTGTAAAGCAAATGACTTTTGTCCTTCAACAAATGGCCTTATGGTCCCTCCAAGAAATGAAATTCAGGGGAAGGGAGTAAGGAATCTGTGGATAAAAAATGAGAATATGTAAGCAGTACATACATAGGTCTATCTTTCCTATAAATTGTACCAAAATATCCACTTAGACTTTCATTAATTAACATTGTTAAAAAATAAAATAAACATACCTACCTCCTCACCCCCAAAAAACTGTAGAGTGTAAATTTTATTTGATCCTTTTTTTTTTAAACAAAAATAAAATGGAAGAAGGAAAATAGCAGGGCAAGGAAAAAGAAGAGAAATCGGCCAATTCTAAATAATGTCCAAATATTTAATAGTATTACCAAGTTACTACATATTTTTAACTGGCACAAAAGTACTATATGGTTGTATGTTAGAATTTAATGATGAAATGTTTATAGAGGAGATCATATCTGGAATTTTCTTCAAAATAATTCTAGATGTGAGAAGTATGGGAAAAGTTTTAAAAAGAAAGATAGATGAAATAGGGTTGGCCATAAACTAAAAATGTCTATAGGAACAGGAAGCTTATTATGCTATTTCTATTTTTAATATTTGAAAATTTCAGAAAAAATTTAAAACACACAATAAAATTCACTTGTGTTCCACTATACCACCAGGGCTCCTACTTGGCTTAAAAGAGAGACTCCAGGAGTGGACAAAGTCCTTTGGATCTGGGTTCCCTGCACTGAGAACATCCTATACCCTGTAAACAAGCAGTTGGATTCTGGGCTTCCACTTAACCCTAGCTCCAGCCTAGGAACAGTTAGTTCTGATAACATGGCCCTGCTCAATATTCACCTTCATGAAAGGATCACTGAAGATAAGGGTGCGACAGCAATGTAGGTGAAGAAAGCAGATGGTCCCCAGCTACCAAATGGAATAATGCCTGGGGTCTTAAAGGCTTATATTCAAACAAGCAGCCATCTAAGTGAGGAGTCAGCCAAGTCACAAGGAAGAAGCACACCAGCCTGTGTGATCCAAAGATGACAATAACAAAACCCAAATATGATGAAGGGAAAGTAGTAGAAGGCTGGGACAGGGGACAATGAGAACCCAAAATCCATCTGGAGTATCAGATTAAGCCTCTCACAAATCTCTTCTAATCATGGGCAAGGGATTTTAACAGTTTTCCTGTCATATACAGACATCTGTAATCTTGATTATGGTAGATCAACCAAAGTATAATTTGAAACTTGGTCAACTGACCTCCATCTTGACCCAACCTTAATTTGATCTAGTCTCAAGAATTTCTTACTTGCTCCACAACAAAAATTTCTTCCCTGGCTTTTTAAATATTGATGGTGGTCTTTTCTTTATTAGTATTTTTATATTATTCTTTTTTTATTCTTGCCATTTTATCTGTTTTTGTTTTTAACTGTTACTGCTGAGGTTCCCAGTTTGAGAAACACAAAAGGAGTTGTTGTACAGAGATAGCTGATGCAATGGTTTTTCAGGGATGTGTTGGGGGGGGTGGGGGATGAGCGGTGAAGATAGAGAGCGTGAGGGGATTTGGGGAGCAAACAAGGAATCCGGGAGGGGGCAGCAAGCACTGGAACTGATTGTGATTAAGTATATGCCACTCATTTTAAACGTGATTTAACCATGAGGGTATATGATTTGTGAATACTGTATCAAGAAAACCACTTAAAAAGAATGTTGATATAATATGAAAAATGTAGCCAATGTCACTGAACATATATGTATGTATAGACATTGTTTAATGGGATTCTAATTTGCTATGTAAACTCTCACCAAAATTTTTTTTGAAAGAGAGTCAGCAGTGCAGCCCTAGCAAGAGCCACGGTGGCCCTAGATGACAGGAACCAGGAAAGCAATGCTAGACGGAGACACTGAGCAAAGAAAGCTAAGCAAAAGACAAGAAGTTGTCCAGATCACAAACTGTACCTTGAGTTGTTCCCGTTACTGCCCAGTCATTCCAGTTCCCAAGTTGTACACTGTTACTGCTCTAATAAACCCCATACTCTGAAGTACTGACGGCAAGTTCCTTGTGGCTACTGCAACAAATGATCAAACCCAGCAGAGAAATACAGAATGCCATGGAAGGGATGGCTTTTATCATAATTGGTAAAAAGTGCTCCCTTCATAGGAATCATCTTTGATCACATGTTAATGTGCTCCTTCCTGCCTTGTGGAAGGTAGATGACCTCTGGCCCTCACCAAAAGAAAAAAACATACTTCCTTTGTTAAGGAGAACTGCAGTAAACTTACTCTCACAGTCCAACCTGATGTGATCAAAACCGGTAAGATAAAAGAGTAACACTCAAATTCTAAGGCTCTATAGAACATTTTTTGACATGTACATTAATTATATGATCTAATTATTTATATATACAATGGTCCAAATATGAACATGTGCAAGCAAAAGTATGAAAATTCTATTTGAAAGAATTATTACTCTCCTCTCCCACAGAATCAACACATAGAAAAGTCATAGACCAGTTCAAATATAGCTCCTAAATTTCCTGTGAAAATACTGTACTTTTATTTAAAAAGGATAAAAACAAAAAAAAATAAAAAGGATAAAAACAACGCTGTCAGAGTTAATGAATCACGAGTTCATCTGATGAATCAGTTCTTCAGAACTTGAAATTCATAGTCTGATTGGTTATGTTACTGGGACAAACACAAAAGCAGTTTTCTGTGAGTTTGGGTTCACGTTTTGCTGTCTTTATATGTGCAGGGTAGAATAACAGAAAACATCTTTCCTACTTAACCATCCAATTTTGTCACTGATTGTCACACCCAATATCAAGAACTCAGCAAATAGGAATCAAAAACAAATTGTCACTATAAAAGTATATAGCCGTTTGATTCCTGACCATATTGTTTAATCTGTTGAACTCAACGACTTCATGACAAATACCTTCTTTCAACAACACAAATGACAACTGTACATGCTGACTTCTCTAGATGGAAAACACAGAAATAAAGCTTCATCTCATGAATTTTGAATAAGCTATCAGGAGAGATCAAATCCCTAGAAAAGGACATCATGCTTGGTAAAGTATTGGGCAGTGGGGAAAAAGGAAGACCCTTGACAACATGGACTGACACAGTGGCTACAATGATGAGCTTAAACATAACGGCCACGAGGAAGATGGCGTTGGACGGGGCAATGATCTGTTCTGTTATACACCAGGGTCACAGTGAGTGGGAACCACCTCAACAGCACCTATCAATAACCCTTTCCCTGAGGAATTCTAGACTCTTCTACTTACAACCTAGCGAAAGAGCAGTCTATGCATCCTTGAGGGACTCCAAAGCATGTTCCTTTTAAATATTCTTGGCATTTGAGTGGGGGCAAAGGAAATTTGAAGGTGGCAAGATCAAGGCTGTAGTGGGAATGGGGTAAGGTGTCTCAACAAAAATCTCCAAGGGCAGCCTTTGCTACCCTGGAAGAATGAATATTATCACAGTAGGTAAAATTCCCCAGTGCAATGATCTCAGCATTTTTTTCACCAATGTAATTTTCAATTTTTCTTACAACTTCGTCATATAAGCTCCCGTGATCATCCTGTGTTCTTTGAGAAATACCCCACTGGTATCTCCAAGAGTCATCCTAACCATCTGAGCTGAGCTCTGCCTTGAAACGAACTGGCCCAGCAGGTTTGAAATGAACTGGCCCTTAAGAGTCCGTTTCTTCCTCACTCCCACTATCATGATGTGAATTCGACCTTGCAAGTCTGGCTAGACCAGAGGATGTACACTGGTACAGATAGGAATGAAAATCCAGGGAATCCAGGGCGGATGAGCCCTACAGGACCAGTGGTGTGAGTGGCGAAACAGGGAGGGTAAAGGGAGAATAGGTAGTAAAGAGGGAACCGATTACAAGGAACTATATGTGACCTCCTCCCTGGGGGACAGACAACCGAAAAGTGGGTGAAGGGAGGTGTCGGACAGGGCAAGATATGACAAAATACCCATTTATAAACTATCAAGGGCTCATGAGGGATGGGGGAGCGGGGAGGGAGGGGAAAAATGAGGACCTGATGTCAGGGGTTTAAGTGGAGAGAAAATGTTTTGAGAATGATGTACAAATGCGCTTTACACAATTGATGTGTGTATGGATTGCGATAACAGTTGTATGAGCCCCTAATAAAATGTTAAAAAAAAAGAGTCCGTTTTGATTAGACTTTGTTCTCTAGATCACATTGGTAAATCCAAGAATTGTCCCAGTTGTGATTTGTTCTATAAAATCATCTCCATTAGCTTCAATTTTGCTTAAAACATAGAAGGAAAGACCAGTTATTTGAACACGCTGTTCTTTATGTCATGTGACTGATATTCCTATCAAGCCAAAAGTTGGATGAAGATGTTCGTTTAAAATTCAATACCAAATCATGTAAGATGCCAACTTCATTAGATATTGCATCAATGGCAATTCTAGAGTCTTATACTAGTTTCTGGACTTTAGCCAACCTCTCAGTTCATTGAGCCTGGTAATCTTCCCCTCTCTCGGCTCATCTCTGACGTTTTCTAGGCCTTCCTGAAAACATTTGACTCATCTAAAAACTTGTTTTATATAGGAGAGCATTCCTGTTGTTTGTTGCAAAGCGTCAATCATTTGGGAAGACGTCTGCTTGAATTTTGACCTCAAAACAATTTTTCCATGGCACCAAATACCTTTTTGATGGCAGACTTAGCCAGGCTAAGACAAGCATATTACCGAGAACTTGTCTGCAGTCATCTACTGATCATGGAGACATGTTTTCTTTAGAACAATGAACTGGAACCCTAGTATCAATACTTTGTGACTTACTGCTGTATCTACAAGGGCGCTCCAAAAAGTTCATGGGAAAAATTCTTTTGAAGGTCCCTTGTTATGTATGTCATACTAAGCTCAGACCCTATCTAAATATCTTGAGGTCATCAGGTCCAAAATTAAATCCATTACACACCCCAAATATCTCCTGTACGTTATTATTAGCTGACACCAAGTCATCCCTGACTCAAGGCAACTACAATACAAAAGGAATAGGGCATTGTGATCTATAGTTTTCATTGGCAGATTTTTTTGAGGTAGATCATCAGGCCTGCCTTTCTTCCTAATCTTAGGCTAGAAACTCACTCTGCTGAAACCTACCAGAATTATTAAAACAGTCAAGCCTCCACTGACAGATGATCTACCTTTGAGTCAGCTCCATGGAAAGCAAGAATTCTACCATTGGCCTGCTACTGCCCTTACATGTATATCCTAACTTACAATGTCATAGCAGTGCCTATCCAATTATCAGAAACAGAAATAGAATCACCCACCCTGGATTGCCCTGTTGGTATTTTCTCGTGTGGTTATCAGTACTTACTCATATCCTAAATATCTATTTGGCTTCTCCCCTCCAGATTGTCAAAGCATTATACAAGGCAATTCTCTTCCATCCTCCTTTGTGCCAAAATGACCTTTGAAAAGACTGCGAAACACCCGCTTCTTCCACGATCAGAATCTGTTCTCTAACTTCCATTCTCTAACCTGGATTTCAGTTACGACTGCCTGCTAATATAGAGGCTGGTGGGTGAAACCCACTCAATAGCTCTGAGGAAGAAAGGTCAGTCTAATTCCATAGAGTACAGCCAAGAAAACCTTACAGAACAGTTAGACAGTGTAGGACATGTATGTGGTCACAGTTGTAATCAACTCAACAGCAATGGCTTTGTTTCTGGTTCTCTGGCAAAAAAAACCCTAGCAATTCCTTTTAAGAATCTTCAAATATTCATGGAGGGTCCAAAAAGTTCATGGAAAAAATTCCATTTTATCTTCATTCTATTTTTCCACATGAACTTTTTGAAACTGTTTCTTATGCCTTATACGAAGTAAGGCTACCCACCCTTTTTGCACAGAAAACACAATCCTTGTATTCTTTGCCTCCACAGAACTAGTTAAAATTCTACAGAAGTTTCGTAAATACATCTGCATCACTTAGACTGGAAGCTTCTTTTAGTCACTCATCACACATTTGCTGAGGTTCACCGCTTGACTAAAGACTGTTGGTTCAGTGGTAGATTTCTTTTTCTTGTCTTGCATACAGGTGACCCAGATTCAATTCCCAGCCAGTGCAATGAATGTGCAGTCACTGCAATGTAGGCAGTTTAAACCCACCAACCACTCAGTGAGCATAAGATGAGGCTCTCTGCTTCTAAACCCACCCACCACTCAATGAGAGTATGATGAAGCTATCTGCTTTGGTAAAGATTTACAATCTCCCCCAGAAGAATTTACTTTAGAGGACAGCACTGAAGCTGCAGCTCAGGGAGAGGGACATGTCTGGTCAGAACACACAAGAGCAATTGAATCATCCACCAAGTCTGGAGGACGATATCCCAGCTCAGAACAGCCAATGCAGAGTGGACCATATGGCTGATCCCACTATGAGACACGACGTCCCTCGTTGACCCATGGCCCTATGGGGGAACAACATTGGAGACTCAGTGTCGGGATTGGCCCAGTCTGACTCCTCCACACGGAGGCAAAACACTAAGGGCATGCACCAGAGCAATAGGAAGAGCAGAGCAGGGAGCTCCCGAGGGAGTGCAAAGGATAGACTTTGGGGCCAAAGGGTGGCACCCCATCAAACTCGACTGGAGGACACTCCTAGAGGTCAACAAACAGACCTTTAACTATTTACAGGTTTTCCTTTTTTTAAATTTTTTGTCTCTTTATGTATTTGTTTGTTTTGGTCATTGGTTTTCTTTGTTGTTGTCCTCATAGTGTTCTCTTTTGTCGCTTTGTCTTGCTATGCCTTGTTTTTTTGTGCATGTTATTATCTCTGCAGATCTATCTAGATAAGACAGGCTGGATGAACAGTATGGAGGAGAAAACAACAGAAGGGTTGTGGGAGACCAGCCAGTCAGCTTGCAGTGTAGCAACAATAAAACATACAACTTTCCTCTAATTCTTACATGCTTCCTCCCCACCACTATCATGATCCCAATTCTGGCTTACAAATTCAGCTTAACCAGAGGATGTACCCTGGTACAAATAGGAACCAAAAATACAGGGAATCCAGGACAGATGATCCCTTCAGGACCAGTGGTGAGAGTGGTGATACCAGAGGGTAGAATAGGGAGTAAAGAGGGAACCGATTATAAGGATCTACATATAACCTCCTCCCTGGGGGACAGACAACAGAAAAGCAGTGAATAATAATAATAATTTATAGATTATCAAGGGTTCATGAGGGAGAGGGAAAAATGAGGAGCTGATACCAAGGGCTTAAGTGGAGAGCAAATATTTTGAGAATGATGAGGGCAACAAATGTACAAATGTGCTTGACACAACTGATGTTATGTATGGATTGTGATAAGAGTTGTATGAGCCCCAATAAAATGATTTAAAAAACAAAAAGATTTACAATCTCAAAAACACTATATATATTTGCTAGAAGTCAGAATTGACTTGATAGCAGGTTTTTTGGGGGGGTTTGGGTTTTTTTTTAAATGATATTTAAAAGAGTTCATCAGTTTTCAGACTACATACAACAGCCGAAGAGAAAAGACCTGGTAATCTACTTCAAAAAAATTAACCAATGATCTACAATTCAAAGAATGCAATCAATATAACTAAATGGTGCATGTCAAAACATAATGATTTATGTATGTTTTGTTGTACATATTTTCAACAAAACAAAGAAAATTTTTGTAAAACTCAAGCAATGAGAATCTTGTGGATTACAACAATATAATCTGCAGCCAATTATGGAAATGGTATAGGGCTGGGCAGCATTTCATTGGTAGAGCATAGGGCTGTCAGGAGTCAGAAGCTTACCTGATAGTAGTTTATGACATGCCTCCTATATGTAGACCCAGCAATTACTAAGTTAAATACTGTAAAGTATATTTGCTCAGGAAGTACACCAGCATACAATTATGAAATTATACAGTAAGAAAAATGATATACACACATTAAATTATTACAAGGCACTGAGAAAGCAGCCTAAAGGGTGTGATGAGAAAAAGCATCATGAAAAAAAAAAAAATCAAGACATCGCCAGGTGACACGGAGCAATTGGTAAACAGAAGATAACGTGACTAGGGACTGAAGCAAGAATCGACGTTATCTGGAGAATGTAAAGAAGAGTTTTTACAGAAAAGATTATGAGAAGCATATGGGACATTCAAGTTTCAATCACTCTGAACTATCTGTAATATTTGAAATAGCAATCCTGTAAGGTTTGAATGGAAAGATCTGTGGGATAGCAGTTACAGTCAGCCTCAGAGTCAGAAACTGGACAGAGACTGAAGATGGAGAGGAGGCAGTCAATTGAAGAACTATTTAGATGACTCAATCAATGGAGTTCTATGATTAACTGCACGGAGTAGCAGAAAACAGGTGAACACAGTATTTTCAGCTTGAGTCAAATTTTATACTCACCCCAAAAGATTTATAGAAGGAAAGGCATGAATATTTTTCAGGGGAAAAACATGTTATCAAATCCCAATTTTTATGCCTAAATTTTAAAAATTATACAGGTAAAATATAACAATTCTAAAAAATACAGATTAAAAAAGTAAAAACCACCCATTACCCACGATAAAGAAATAAATCAATGTGTACGTACACCAAATTCACTGCTCGCTTTGTCAGTATCTGCCACCACATGATTCAAGAGAAGCCTTGATCTGACTCAGAGTGACTCTCTATTTGGCTTCTGAGACAGAAAATCTTCATGGAATCAGACAGCCTGATCTTTCTCCCATGGAGTGGCTGTTGGGTTTAACCTATGACCTGCAGTAGGAAGCACAACTTATCCCAGAGCACCACCAGGGTTCTTTGTACACAAATACAGTCTTCCCTTTAGTTCTACAGAATATATATTTTTATTAATTGAATCATAGAGTATATACTCATTATGTGACCCTAAGTAATCTACTTAACCTTTCGGGTTCCCTTCTCTGCTAAAAGGAATGAAGGACTATGATTCCCATATATGCTCAAAAGTTCTAGCACTGAAGTTATATTCTTCTTTATATAAATCTACCAATTGGTAGGCAGGATGCTGTTCTCAATGACAATGACCAAACCAGCTAGCTGGTGGGTAGAAAACATGCTAATAGCAATTCTGAAAAGCCTGAGTTTTGCTATTCTTCTTAAGGACTTTTTCTTCTGTCTTTCTTGGCAATAAGATAATTAAGAGAAACACATGATTAAAATGAAATAAAAACTGAAACTAAAAAATTAAAAAAGCATACTTCAGTAATGACAAAAGGTGTCCAAACTAAATCAAAAGCAGCGCCACATCCAAAATGTAAGAGATTTGAATCATTATTCAACCAATCTCAAACTATCTGCTTTAAATGTCCTAAAATATCCATTTATCAGGTGTACTACATTGTTTTAATAAGCATGCTATTGTAATATCATAGCCTCAAATTTAAGAATATTCAAAAGATAATTGCCAAGCTTCCTGTACTGACTTCTCTAGAGCCAATGTTGAAAACAAAGCACTTAAATAAATTAAGATGTATACATAATTCCTTTGAAGTATCTAAGACTATTTCATTATTGCTGCTCTTCCTTTTGACCAATTTGTTATGCTGTACAATAAATACATTGGTATTGACTCAGGACTTTAACATTCTCCTCAGCTCCAAGGACATAAATATAGTAAGGGAAAATAAATAAAGGAATGTAATTTCATCTCAATGTGAATGACTGAAAAATTATTATTAGTTTTCAAAATTATTGCAAATGATGCATCAAATAAACATTCCTACCCTTTTAAAATTTTAACTTTGGCCAGCATGATCTCACCATGATGAGGACAAGAAGAAAAACAAAGACAAACAGGGCCACTTGTTAGCAGGCCCCGTTTTAGAAGAATCGTGTCGTACAGGGTCGCTATGAGTCAGAACTGGCTCCGTGGCAGGGAGTTCAGAGACGGGCTCCATAGCCTACAGAAATGGATGTGAAAGACAGCCCCTGAAGCACAGACGTTAACGGTGTCAGAAAGTTCTCAAGGTGGACTGTGATGCTTATACTGTTTCAACCTGGCTAGGTTATGATTCCCAGTATCCTGTAGTTGTCCTCTATTTATGGTTTGCTGTAATTATCCTTTATTGAATGATATATAATTATCATCCATTTTATGCTGTAAATCCTAACTTCTCTGTTAATGAAGCAGGATTAGTGTGAGGTGTAACTTTAGGTATGGCCTTACAAGTGAGTGTGACTAAAGCCATACTCATACTCAGGGCATGCCTTTAATCGGATGTAAAGAACGCTTACACTTGAAGATGTGGTCTATACCCAGTATATAGAAAGAGGCTTCAGTAAGTTCATATAAAAAAATTATCTTTTAATGCCATTTTTCTGTGAACTTTTTTTAATGAGTTATTTTATTAGGGGCTTTTATAGCTTTATAATAATCCATACATCAATTGTATTCCTTCAAGTCTCCTCATAAATGAATGCTCTCGTAAGGCTCTCCATTGCTCTGGATCTTGCATTTAGTTCACTTGTCCTGTGTTTCTTGGTACTGGAGCTAGCAATCTGTTCCTTGATCTGTAAATTAGGGAATTCACCAGATTCTATAGCCCTGTGAGGCCACAACCTGCCATCTAACCTGCCAATTGTGGCCCTGTCCCCTCTGCAACCACATGATTCAGGAGAAGCTTCCAAACAGATATGTAGCTTACATATTTGGAACATGCCAGTCTTCACAGTCATAGGAGTCATTTTCTTGAGATAAAGTTTCAATCTCTCTCTAGGTATGGATAGATAGGTAAACACACACACACACACACACACACACACAGCCTTGATGGAATACTCAGTTAAGTGTTGAATAATTACCCAAAAGGACAGCAGTTCAAACCCAAAAGTCACTCCAAGAGATTTACAGCTACAGAAATCATTTATAGAGCAGTTCTACTCAATCCTATAGGGCCACTAAAAGTCAAAATTGACCTGAATATTTGGTTTCATTTACAGTGTGTGTGTATGTGTGTATAAATATACATACATACATGAAAATGGCTGACATTATTTACACATATATATACATGAGCTTTAAAAATTCAGAGATAACAAAAAATTTCACAAACTTTTTGAAGCATCCTGTACATACATATACAGGTCTCTCTAATTTCACTTCTAGAGAGCCCACCCTAAGACAGACGTCATTAGAAAGTTTAAGATACTTGCTTCTTTAAAGATGGTCATTAAAAGGTAGTTCAATGACATTAATTTTTTCAAGAGTAAAACTAATGATCTGTAAGAATATAGCCTTTCAGCAGTCAAGTTTTAAAGAATGGATCTTGGAAATTCTGGAAGATAAGCTAGATTAAATAACTCATGGGCATTTTCCCCAGTATCAATTCTGGGCTCTGAGTGGTACCCAGTCCCAGTATCATACAGTGTGAGGTCTGAATTACAGCTAATACATGTTCACCTAAAATCACATAAATGAATAAAAACTAAAGAGTCCAACTAGTGTCCTCATCATCCCACTTTTATATTAAGGGGGCAAGCTACAAGAAAGCTATCTAAAATCAAAGCTAATTTTTTTCCTTAGGAAGCAGCTTTGGAAATGCTCCAACATAACAAATGTTGACCTAAATTTCTAAAATTTCACATAATGCAGCATATAATTTTGACCCAGAATATCTAAAGCTAGAGCCAAATAAGAGCATGAATAGCTTTCCAATGAATAGTCTGAATCTATCTATACAACTAATCTGCAAACTGACCCCTTAGATAACTGAGACAACTGTCTTGCTATGCAGTTAGTTGATAAAAATCAAATTACTTTTAGAGAAATGGATACTATTAATATCCACCTAAAAATCAAGTAGGTCAATAATTACAATCCAAAAAAAGAAAGAAAAAATAAATCATGAATTAACACAATTACTAGTTTTCATCTTGCTAAGTAAAACACATCTGAAAACCATGAACACAAAAAATACATATAAAGAGGGAGAGGCAAAAGAGGAGCTGGTACCAAGGACTCAAGTAGAAAGAAAATGTTAAAAAGTAAATGTTTTGAAAATATTGTCGCAACATATGTACAAGTGTGCTATACAATTGAATGATGGATTGTTATAAGATTTGTAAGAGGGCCCCCACTAAAACGATTAATAACAAATAATTTAAAAATACATATTAAAAAGTGTGTCACAATACATTCATTAAAAGTACCTTTTAATCTCTAAGTCCTTTGACCCATCATGGGTTTCATTTACTTGACTTCACAACTCAAAAGGTTATTTTTATTTTCATAACTCCCATGCTTCTAAAATAGGGTTTCTATATGCAAACTTACCTAATTTTAAAAATGAAAGAGCATTAATTACATACATTTTGCTTAGTAAAAGCATATGGGTTTAATTACTGGTTGGCATGATTGAGTCCATTTGTGCCAAAGCAATACTTTCCAGTTACCATACAATTTCCCTTACTTCCACAAGTTGCTACCACCTTCCTACTTACCTAGTTTGAACAAAACTATATTTAAATTTTCTCAAAATGTGATTCCTGGACACTTCATTCAAAAGGTATGTCATAGTCACTTACGTAACTACGGTAGCAAAGTCCACAAATTATTTTTTAAAAGCTTTCATTTTAACACAATCTGCTGGCAGCTAGGTCTATTGTTCTTATGTTTCTAAGTTTAATAGCAAAATAATCAAGGTTGTGTTATCAAATTAATAAAAAGAGATTGCAGTTAATCAATTTATTCTTAAAACAATTTCAAATCACTATAGCAATTACATATATACAATCATTTTAGTTAATTTATACCCGTGTGGCATAGGTTTTACACTGGGCTGCAGGAGTTCGAAACCACCAACCACTCCATGGGAGAAAGATGAGGCTTTTTACTCCAGTAAAGATTCACAGTCTCAGAAACCCACAGGGGCTGTTCTACCCTGTCCTGTAGGGTCACTATGCGTCAGAACCAACTCATGGCAACTGAGGGGTTTATTGTAATTATTATTGCTTTGTTTTGTTCTGTATCTTTTTGAAGTTTACATTTTCTATATGTAAGAGTCAAATGTAAACAGGAGAGCTTGCCTAGGCAGCACATAAGGACTTTTTTTTTCATTCTAAACCTAAGTTTAGAATGACATTTCTTGTACATTACAAAATGAAATGTATACATAATTACTCATGGCGTTTGGCTGCTGACCACAAGACCTGTGGATCAAACCCACCACCAGCTGTTCCATAAGAGATAAATAATAAGATCTGCTCCCATAAAGATTTGTAGCCTCAGAAACACATGGGGGACAGTTCTACCTTGACCTAGAAGGGTTGTGATGAGTTGGAAATCACCTCAATGTCAGTACATTGAGAATCACAAATCTGGGACTGGACTAAATTGTTCTGGAAAGTATCACATCTAAAAATCCAGGAATAGTAAAGGCTTTGTTACTGTAGATACTACGCAAAACCCAACCCATGCACATTTGAATGAGTAGAGCTATGTCACAGAGAACTCATGAAGAGACTTTAGAGCAGGGTTTCCCAAAGGAGACAATAACACTCCCTGTGGGGCCCTGGTAGCATAATGGTTATGCATTAGGCTGTGTTTCACAAAGTCTGCAGTTAGAACCACTCAAGAGAAAGAAGGGACTTTCTACTCCCATAAAAGCAAAAGGGAGCTCTTTGACACTGGGATTTGCTGTACCTCGGGTACCAGAGTCTCAGGAACATGTAAGGGCAAGTCTATCCTATTTGTAGGAGCACTGATGGTACACTAGTTACAAATTGGGCTGCGCAATCTGCAAGGTTGAAGGCTCAAAACCACCAGCCCCTACGAGAGAGAAAGAGGAGCCTTTCTACTCTCATAAACAGTTACAGACCCACAGGGTGGTTGCAATGCATCAGTACTGACTGGATAGCAGTGAGTTTGGTTTGCTTCTTTAGTGGGGCCTGGATGGGGAACGGGGCTATAAATGCAAATACCTACACTTTATCCTGGATTTCAGCATACAGTACAAAAGCTTTTCATTGGGGGTATGGAATTATTTCTTTTCTGAAAAGGATACAGTAAGTCAAATAACTTTGGGAACCTATGCTCTTCCACTGCCAGTGTCAAAAGCAGCAGACCAGGTCTCTAAGCACTGTCCTGGGTAAGCCTGTGAGCCAAGAGCATTGAACCTTAGCCCTCTCCATAGATCATGCACAATCAATCCGGACTGCTGACCAAAGAGAACAAAAAGAGGGTTGGCGTTCCTTTTTTTTTTTTTTTAAGATAGAAATGGATTTACTTTATTGTGATTGTATTCTCAGAAGAGGTATTCTTTTTCCACAAGCCAGTCCACTGTTTTCAGAGTACTAATAAAATCAAAACTTTTGTTCATTCGGGTAGTAATATCCTCCCTGGAATGTCCAGAAGCCTGGCCCTGTCTTTTTTTTTTTTTTAAATCATTTTATTAGGGGCTCATACAACTCTTATCACAATCCATACATACATCAATTGTGTAAAGCACATTCGTACATATATTGCCCTCATCATTCTCAAAACATTTTCTCTCCACTTAAACCCCCGACATCAGGTCCTCATTTTTCCCCTCCCTCCCCGCTCCCCCATCCCGTATGAGCCCTTGATAGTTTATAAATGGGTATTTTGTCATATCTTGCCCTGTCCGACGTCTCCCTTCATCCACTTTTCGGTTATCTGTCCCCCAGGGAGGAGGTCACATATAGTTCCTTGTAATCGGTTCCCTCTTTCCTACCCACTCTCCCTCTACCCTCCCAGTATCGCCACTCACACCACTGGTCCTGTAGGGCTCATTTGCCCTGGATTCCCTGTATTTTCAGTTCCTATCTGTACCAGTGTACATCCTCTGGTCTAGCCAGACTTGCAAGGTCGAATTTGAGTCATGGTAGTGGGAGCAGGGAGGAAACATTACATCGCACCTTGACTGGCTCATCTCCTCCCGGAGACCCCTCTGCAAGGGGATCTCTGGTTGGCGTTCCTATGAAGTCAATCTATCATCAAAACTGACTCTTGACAACCATTCAACTGAGCCTGAGTTTACCATCCACCATGGAACTGAATGTATTTTCCAAACATGGGTTCCCACCCTGTCCTTATCCTTTGCCTCCAGCAGTTGAGCATTTTATGCAGTTTTCAAATGGGTCCTACACTCAACTATACTTGTCTTGCTTTGAGTCCTTTGTTCAACTTCCCTCCCTTCTAACCTTCTCTTCCTTGCTATTAGACTAAACAAACACTTCTATATTCTCACCAACCTCACTGTCTTCCTTTAAGTAAAGACTGATCCTCCCACAGTAAAAACATTCCTCTTGCAGTCAAGACTGCTTATTCTATTATCATGTCCAATTTCAGGAGGCCAAGTCAAAGTCCCAACCACAACTCCCTGCCAGTTGCCTGTAAAACTCCCTGTTGTTGTGCATTCTTACACATTAAAACCATCCTAAGGGGGTACTTCGGAGCCCTCTGGCACAGTGGTTACACACTCAACTGCTAACAAAAAGGTCAGTGGTTCAAACCTACAAGACACTCCAGGGGAGAAAGATGAAGCACTTGCTTTGGTAAGGATTTCAGCACTAGAGAGCCTATGGGGCTGTTCTACTCTGTCTAAAAGTATCACAAATAACTGTAATGAACTGGACAGTAATGGTTGGATTTTGTTGTTGTTTTTGGAAGCATTTTAAAATCCCAATGCCTGAGGAGGGCATAGGATACCTGGTAGGGCTTGATCAAGGGCAATGTAACCGAGAGGAATTACTGAAACCCCAAGGCTGAACATGATAGTGGGACAAGAGGAAAGGAAAAGGATATCGAAGAAAGAAATAGGAGGCAAAGGGCATTTACAGAGGTCTAAATACAGGCATGTACATACCATATATACTTAAGTATAAGCCGACACGAATATGAGTCAAGGCACCTAATTTTACCACAAAAACTGGATTTAAAAATTGCTGAAAAACTTGGCTTATACACGAGTATGTATGATATGTAAATATATTTATATATGATGATGGGGAAATAGATCTATATACATATATTCTTTTTCCACAAGCCAGTCCACTGTTTTCAGAGTACTAATAAAATCAAGACTTTTGTTCATTCGGGCATGCTGTTTTTTGGCAAAAACTGGCACACTGAGATGGCTACATGAGCCAGTGCAGTGTAGTGGTGGCAAAACCAGTTCCCCATCTGCCACAAATCAAGCAGGCTTTTTTTGTTGCACACACTGTTGCACAATCTTTTCAGCTTCATTAATAAACCCTTTTGAACTTGAGCATTGTCCATGAGTTCTCTGTGGCCACTACAACGAACTTGGGACAACAGCACAGAAATACAGCGCCATTAAAGGGATGGTTGGCGTCCAAACAGGGTAAAGAAAGACAAGGGTAAAGGCATGGTTGATCCCTTCCTCATCACAACAGGTAAGCCAGAGGAAGTCAGAAAAGGCTAGCTGCTTTCCATATCATTTATTGAAATAACAATGAAGATGACATAGGGAATTATAGCAAATGTGACAGAATGTTAGCAAATCAAGTGAACTGTCATACGGATGCTAACTGTGTTGGTTTTAACGTTTTTTTGTATATTTCAAATTTTATATTAGAAGAAAAACAGGTAACAAATTATCGTTAGCCTATTTTTCCTTTACAAAATACCTCATAAAAATATTTGTAACATATACGACAAAAGGCTGAAAGCCATCAGCAAAAAGATGTTATAAAATCATTAACACCAACAGTCTAAAAAATATTGGATAGAAACAAGGAATTCAAAAAGGATACCAAGTTGGTAAGGCTACTAAAAATAATCAACCACCTCCCCCTACCCCGCCCCCCCCCACTACAAAGTCCAAAAATCTACACCAAGACTACAATTTTTTGCCTATGAGATAAGCAAAAAATAAAGGTAATAATAAACCAAAATTGCCTATGTTAAAAGTAAAACTAAGCATAAGATAAAAAGGTGCAAAGTATGTTTTTGAAGTTTGGATATTTCGGTTTTTTTTAACATAGTTACATATCACTTTCTATTTTATTGAATATGTTTAATCAAGAAGAGAAGTTAAGTGCAGCACTGGTGGTACAGTGGTGAGCATAGCTGCTTTCAAAGAAGTAAGGTAAATTTCATTAAATGCCCCACTGGCATTTACCATAAAACTTAAGGTTTTTTTCCTCTTTTTAATCAATTAATAAAGTCATAATGTATTTTCTAAATAATGAGCTACCTTTCCATATTTGAAAATATAATTCATTGGGGTATTATATTCCTTAAATGTACTAGTGAAGAGGCCTGGATTGCTAACTACAAAGTCAGAAGTTCAAGGTCAGTTGGTCCACAGGGTTATCTACACCCTCAGAAACTCTACATAGGGTCGCTATGTAATGGAAACAACTAGATGACAGTGTATTTGGTTTGAATTTTTAAGTCTCTATCTGGTCATTTTAAATTGTTACATTAATATTCATAAATAAAATTGTTCTGTATATCTAAGCTACATTAAATACACACAGATGAGAACAAAGTTTTTAATGTGATTCACTTTCTCTAAAAGGTGCATAAATAGAACAGTGAAGACAAAAAATATTAATTGTGGTTATTTTGGATGATGAAATTACTAGTGAATAACATTTTCTCATACTTATTGCTTAAATCTTCTACAGGCATGCATTTTTAAAACTATCCCTCCAAAAGCTATTTTTATTTGCAAAAGAGTAACAATTCACTGTAATTGTTCACATGAAAAAAACTTAAGGAATTCAAGGCTGAAACACACAATAAAATCCACTAATTGAATTAAAATGGTATGATCTTGAACTATGTTATTCAATGTCAACGTATGTAAATAAAGGAAAGAGAAAAAGAAAAGGCCAGATTTCATTAACATTTGTGAGACTCAAAAAAGACTGAAAATTAGAATAACTACTGATTTTAATGACACTTATTGAAATAATTAAGCATACTTAAAAATTTAGTGTTTCATATAAAACATCTTCTAGAACAACAAAAATGACTTTCAAAACTGCATTTAAATCATTCTTTTAAAAGGTCTCTTTAGTCACAACTCTACGATGAATATATCTCTGTTAAATAGAGAGGATATGTTATAAACTATCTTTTGTGTGTGTGTGTGTGTATCTAAACAAGATAGGGAGGAAAGGCAATCTTACAGAGAACTAGACCGACAGTTCCTGGGAGGCATGGGAGGGGAGGAGGTGGGGAGAAGTGAGTGGGAGCCAACAATAATGGGTACAGGGGAATAATAAGTGTTCGAAAATAGATGGCAAGGAGGGTGTAGCTTTTCTAGTCCTGTTTCATCAATCGAATTGTATCTGAGAGTAATTACTGAGAGGTAAACGATGCATAAACATAATAGTGGGATAGAAGGGGGAAAAAAGAAAAGAGGAAAGAAGAAAAAAATGTGTGTGTTTGTTTACATATATATATGCAAATGCAACAAGGAAGCAGATGGGCTTTGGCCACTACTTAAATCTTACCTTAGTACAACAACGGTTTGTAATGTGGCAATGTATAAAACTCATATTCCTGACATGATTGCTGAAGACAAAATGGGTACATAAGCAAATTTGCTGAAGAAAGCTGATGATGCCCAGCTATTAAAACATATAGCATTTGGGGTCTTATGGGCTTGTAGTTAAACAAGCAGCCATCTCGCTGGGAAGCAATAAAGCCCACACAGAAGAAGCACACCAGCCTGTGTGATCATGAGGTGTTGACAAAAAGAAATTCCAGAAGTTCAAAAACAAGCAACCAAATCGATGTGAAGGGGCATGGATATAGTGGAGACCCAAAACCCACCTGCAAGTTAGATGGACAGTATGTCTTCAGAGGGGCCACACAGAAAGGATAAATCCAGAATGGGATATGGCACTGATGAACCACATAACTATCTTCTAGTTCTTTGATAATTCCTCCCCTTACTATTATGGTTTTCATTTGTTTTGCCTCATTAATCATGTTAGATTGGAGCATTATTTATAATCATTAGGTACACAAGGGTCAAGATAGATAACCCCTTCTTAACAGTAACAGAAGTAATGATTCCCTGAGGTTACAGAAAGAGAGAAGGGGGAGGAGGATAGTTGATAATACTGATGACTGTATAACCCCACTCTCCATGGGATCTAACAACAGAAGCATACATGAATGGATATGTTGGGTTGTATAAGATATAGCACACACAAAAACCCCCCAAAAAACTATTACAGTAAAAATAAATAATAAGGGCTCCTAGGGAGTATGGTGGGCGAAGGAGGGGACAAAGGAGAGCTGATATCAAGGAGTTCAAGAAGAAAGAAAATGTTTTGTAACTGATTGTAGTAGCAATAGTACAATACTGTTCGATGTGAATAAACTGTGGAATATTATATCTGTAAGAGCTCCCCCCCCCAAATTTTTTTAAAAGATAAAGTCTCTTTCTGAATAATGAAGAGTTTTAATTCATTACATTTCTTGAAATAACTGGAAATGTTTTAATGGGGTAGAAGGAACCAGTTCCAGAAGAAAAACACCAAAAGTCTTTCTTGCCCATTGAGAGCCTGATGGCACAGTGAGTTAAGAACAGAGCTTCTAAACAAAAGGTTGGCAGTTCAAACCCACCAGAAAGATATAGCAGTCTGCTTCCATAAAGATTTACAACCTCAGAAACTTTATGGAGTAGTTCTAATCTGTCATATAGGGTCACTTTGAGACAGAATCTACTAGATGATAGTCGGTTTGTGGGATTTTTTTTTTTTTTCGGTTTTGGGTTTCTTGTCCTTGTTTTTCAATAGCACTCCTCTTATTTCATGAATACCCTGTTGTCTATAGTTCCCTTCTCATGCACTTTGACATTTCTAACCCAATAATCTATCTATTGCCTGTCCATTCTATTTGAGCCATGCTACAGTGCATAAAGCACCTCAAACATCTAGATCATTTCCTAGAAGTGATTTATTCTGAAAAATAAGTTCAGTTAGAGAGCAATTCACCTTATTCTCCTTTAATATAACTGAATTAGAAAAAAAAGAATTTAAATTATAAATCAGAATACTTCCATTCATAAATTTTCTCCCTTAAAGTATGTAGAAATTTTTGAATAGCAGTTCAGAGTAAAAAAGGCATGATAAAATTGGCCATATTAATAAGTATTAACTCTTTCTCCTTAACTCACATAAAACTATAGCAAGACATGAATAAAAATCCCAGTATATCCACACTTTAAACTTCTTTCTCCATAATATGAAATCCAGGGAGAAATAAAAATATCACAAATGATCACGGGACACAGTGTAACAATGAACTAACTATCAGTAATCTCCAGCGGTTCATTCCTTTTCTATGAAACAGAATACTCTTTAAAACAATCAAAATAAAAGCTATCACTTGTGCTTATTTTTTGCTAAGGCCTATGCCAAACACTATTACATGTATTTAATTATCCCAGTTCTATGACACAGTATATGACACAATCTATACCATAGTAGATTTGTATTGGACTGCTTACTACAATGTCAGCAGTTCAAATCCACCAGCCACTCCAAGGGAGAAGAACTATGAGGCTTTCTATTCTCCTAAGGAGTTACAGGCTTGGAAATCCACAAGGGCAGTTATACCCTGAGTTGGAACCAACCTGGTAGCAGTGAGTTTGGTTCTTGATTATTCTACAGGCAATAAAAAAAAGCTGGCAAAGTAGCTAAGTCACAGAACTGGTGTGAGAGAACTGAGATGGGTTTGAAATCCAAGAATGTTCTTTTAACTAGTACTTATTGACTCTCAAGTTGGTTTTTTAAAAAGGAGGATGGTAAAAAATCTGGCACACAGATCTGAATGATCAAATCGGTTTATTAAGATTTAAAACTCTAAACTTACCGGGGGGGACGGAACCACCAAAGTTGCTTAAAAAAAAAATCTGATGTAGATTTTGTAGGTGCGCTATCTTACTAATATTAAGATAACTTCAGTGCTCGAAACCAGAAAATTCCACTGCCATCAAGTCAATTCTGACTCAGAGTGACCCTGTAAAACAAAGTAATTGACCCTGTGGATTTCTAAAACTGTAAATCTTTACAGGATTTAAAAGCCTCATCTTTTTCCCCGAGTTAAAGTTAATCAGTTCAATGAAATTCCGACTCCTAGTAACTTTATAGGGCAGTCTGCCCTACACTATTTCCAAAGCTGTAAATATTAATGAAAACATAACAGCTACATCTTCTTCCCATGGAGCAGCTGATGGGTTTGAACTGACAACCTCTGTGTTAACAGCTGAGCACTTAAGCACTGTACCATCAAGGCTCCAGATGATCCTTTCAATTCACAATAAACAAAAGATACTCAGCAGTATTAATTTTACTCAGGCAAGATAAATTCAGACAAGACTGGGCTGCATTGTTTAAAGGAAATGTATTAACTGTTCTATCTGCTCATCTTTTAAATTAACGATGGAAAATATTTTTAAACTCATACAGAGTATAACAGGAAAAAAATAGAAAATCAATTCTCTATTGTGGTCTGTTAATTTATGAGAAGGGGGAGGAAGGAGTGGGTGGGAAAAGGAGAAAGAAACCCTGAAAGAATAAGCTGCAGGGCTGTACACACAGAGTGAAATAATAGAGTCAGGAACAGAAAGGAAAAAAATCCACAAACACAAAGCCACAGCAACAAAAAAGAAAGGAAAATCGAGACAAGCATAGATTCACCCACAAAGCACCTTGATGGCTTCAACTCAAACTCAAACTAAGCAAAACGCTAGTGTAACATGACCATCGCACTTCTAGAGTTTAACAGTGCACTTATTTATTTCAGGCACTCCGCCCTAAATCCTTTTGACATATTACACAGTACTATTAAAATCAGTCAAGCCAATATATGATTTTTAGAAAGACCTTAAAATTCTTCACCTTCCTATTAGCTGTATAACATAAGCAATTCATGACTATATATAAATTTTAATTACTTTACACAAACTTTATCAAATTAACAAGAATCATAATACCACCACCACCCCAAGTCAGAAAACTGCAAAGAACTAGCACTTTTTAAAGCATAATACCAGAGAGCTTCAAAAAGCTTGTAGAAATATTTTAATTATCTTTTAATTTCATTTTTCTAAGAACTTTTTAGAGCCCCCTTCTATGGGCATATACTACATCTTCCCCCTTTTATTTTATGTACAGTAAAAAGCTTAGTGACCAGGGAAAAAAAACAACAAAATTCTGGTTCTGAACAATAGACATGATAGGGATGTTAATCCCTTCTAATTTTCCCCTAAAATTCCATCAAACCTAGCTCTTAAGAGTGTTCACTTTGGAAATACGGTAAATATGCTAAAAAGTTAGTAAGAACTGAGAAAGAACGTAAACATCGCCTTAGACCATGAGTCAAGAGGTTTACTTTGTCTAACTTAACACTTTAAACTTCCTCAATGAAACAGAGGGAATATAGAAAACAACTTCAAACATTAAATTCTAAGCTTCTTAAATAAACCACTTGCTATTTAGCTCTGAGGAAAAAATAATAATACCTAACACTTCAGTGAACAATCCTATGGAGTGTGGTAAACTGAGGACTTGATAGAAAGTATCTGACCTTATTTCTACACTGCCAACCACAGACAAGGAAAAACAACAGCCCTATTTTGAGAAAGAGTGCCACTGTTCTGAAGATACAAATGTTTTCAAATACACTTTCTCCAGGCTGAATAATGTGCCCCCCACCCCTACTCCCTCAATAACTCTCCATTAAGGAACAAGTTAACTGTAAATAAAAGTAATCAGGTTCTATAGCCAACCTGCTGTAAAATGTGGCAAACTCTGTTTTGACATCTCTGGCTGATCCTAATCAGAGATAACTACCCATGGGGAGGGCTGGAGGGGTGGGGAGGGGGTTCGAAGTCAACTAACATTAGGTTAAGATGGTGACTCACCTCGCTGCTGGTTTATTATGCTACCTGCTTAAGATATTACCCATTGACTATGTAATATGTTAGCTGTGTGACGTGCATGCGCTATGAAAAATAGAAAACTACAGTCACTCAGTCCTGACACAGGGACAAGTAGGCCCGGTGCCCTGCTGTCTGTCTGTCTGTCTTTATTTTCCACAATCTCAAAGTCAATCCTGAGGATCTGTTTGATTGTTGGGGACCATTACACACTAACAATGGAGTACCCCAGCCCCAAAAAGGGACCCTGACTAACAGAAGACACCATAGAACAGAAGAGAACTGCCCTATGGAATTCCAGAGGCTAAATCTTTAGGGAAGCACAGTCACATCTGTCCCCCTTTGAAGCAGTTGGGTTTCAAACTGTCCAACTTTTGGTAAACAGCCTAGTGTTTTAACCAATTAGCTATTAAGGCTTCTCTTCTGGAGTGCCAAGTGCCATCAGGTTGGCTCCAATTTAAGTACCATTAACTCACAAATGAAACAGATAAAATAACTAAGGCTCAGAAAGGTCATTTTGACCTTCCCAAGTCAAAATATTCAGAAGTGACAAAACTTAGATTCAAATCCTAAGAAGCTGGCACCAGTAATCAACAGAAACTAGGAATGTTTGGTTTGTGATGAAAAGATAGATGACTAATAGTCTGAGTCTCAGTATAAAGATAAACTCACTAACTTCAGTAGTCATATCAGTTTCATATCAGTAACTATTATTAGACAGATTAGTCTGAGTTACCAGACAGAACTTTTAAAGCTACCATATATACTCAAGTATAAGCCCAGTTTTTCAGCACATTTTTAATGCAGTTTTTGTGGTAAAATTAGGTGCCTCGGTGGATATTCGGGTCAGCTTATACTCGAGTATATATGGTATTTAGTTCATAAAATATGTTTTGATAACTTATAAAATAACTCTTGAAACTAATTTATTTTCTAAAGCCTTTGTGTAATCAACACTCGTATATTATTTCTGCGTCTTTTCTGTATGTTCTTTGTTTTCTACTCTTCAAGTTGTTATTATTCTCCTGATTTCAACTGGAATTAGACTACTGCAGCACTTCAGTATTAATATGTTAATAATTAACAACACATGTAGAAGTAGGTGATCATTACATTAATAGCTGCCGTCTGATTAGCAAACACCAATAGTATTTCTCTGCTGAGAAAAATTTTGAAAAAGAAACTGTCTTGAGCAAACTTGAAATAAAAAAAACTTGCAGAGTAAAGAAATACTGGATAATACACAATACCTTATCTTATACGCAGACCATTATTTCTTAAAAGATATGTAATAACTGGAAGGTGAATTTTTTATTTCATCCCTAACTCTTCCATCAAAAATGGACTGCTTCAAACAGTTTTATAATTTCCAAGTCTCAAAAGACGGTAAATCCAAGTCATTCTCCAGATGCATGTTGTTACACAAGTCAAGCCTGAAAATAAAAAGAACTCACTACACACACACAAATCACACATTCCCTCATGAGTGAAACCACTGTGAGGTTAAAAATAGCTTCAAGGCTCCAGGAGTAAAACCAATTCGGTTTAAATAGAGCAACATCCAAGGACTCTCTAACACAGGGCGTAAAGGACAAAAGCAAAGCTGGATTCACCTTAGGGATTTCGCTAAACCAGAATAAAAACGGTTCCTCGGGAAATTGAAGGGAACAATAAACGAACTGGTGAGTTATATCAGTTGATGTTATATGGCAGAATGGTATTCATTCAAAAGTATACTATAAAGATTACTGAGCCATACAGTTCCCTGGAAAAATGCTTAATAGAACATAAGAATTATTATGAGTCTTTCTGATACATGTTATTTTTTAGTACACAATAAAAATTAATCAATACTCTGCATCCACAACAGTGAACAAGAGACATTTTAGGTAAACAATTATAGTTAGTAAGCCCTCCTTGAAAATATGGACTCAACTGTCTTTCTGAAATATAATACCAAATTCTTATTCAGTCTTGAAACTTTCAAGGTAGCATTAGAAATCATGCAAACTATGAAATACAAAGTACCATGAGAATCAGAGTTATTCTAAGCTTGGCTATCATAAGCCAAGGTCCTTTAAGCTTATCTAATTCAAGAATACAAATTTCAAATAGCATTTATGTGATTTATGTAAACAATCATGTAAGAAGAGATGCAGGAGAAAATCCAAATAGTTTTTGCACACTATGTAATTGGCTATGTCAAAATAACATACCTAATCTGGTTTTTCCCTTCAGAAAAAAAAAAGGCAAAATCACATTCCTTACTAAAAGTCTGGTGGTTCGTTCACCTTTTGTTCCCCTGATCACTCGGTGTCTTTACTGTGATAGCTTAAAGTCATCATAGATAATTTTAGCTTAGCAATTTTTCATTCCTACCTTAATTTTACTGGAAGAAATATTTAATATTAATTCATTCAATATTAATTAATTCATTCATTGAATATTCATTCAATGAATATTAATTCATTCAATAGAAGTCTACATGTCCAGCTGTTCTACGCAGTGGGGATAAAATAGGGAGTTCCATACTCGAGTTGTTTATATTCTAGTGAAAAACAATGCATGAGCAAATAAATAAATATGCAATAGGTTGAGTTTGAGAACCAAGCATTATTTTCATTAAATTTTGATAGGCCTCTCTAAAGAATGGAACATCTTTTCCAGAAAATATATAAAAAATTACATATTTTTAATATAATTTTATATTGGTGGGGGAAGCTTCTCTATTTTTTTTTTTTTTTAGCTTCTCACTATGATTATCTTGGAGCAAATAAAAACATTAGCAATGGCTATCCTCTCAGTTGCAAAGAGAAGCTCGTTTTGAGGCTGCCTACTTATCCAAACTAGTAGCTTTACCTGAAGTTGTAAAGCTACCCAAGACATGCTTTTAATAACCTTTTAATTACATTCTCCAAACATGTCTTCCTCTTCATTTTTCATCCTTTAATCTCTCCCTTTTATTTGGCCAAACTGAAACAGAGCTAAGTTTAGCCCCACTAGCTATATTTCTGAGGGCAGCTTTCTGTTCTGACTCACCAGGCAGCACTAGAACATAGCATGTGCCTAACACACAATACCACTGCCCATCTGTCAGTTTTTCATACTGTCTTATAGTGACTTGCGTGCTGCTCAGAGGCTAGAAGCTATGCCCCTGGTTTTTCAAATGCCAGCAGGGCCACCCATGGTGGACAGGGTTTAGCAGAGCTCCTAGACTAAGAAACCCAGTAAAGACACAAAAGAGCTAAATAACACAACTAGCCAACTTGACCTCTGAGACATACACAGAATACTCCACCTGAAAAAAAGCACAATATACATTCTTTTCCAGTGCACAGGAAATAAATATCAGGCAAGCCTTAATAAGTTTTAAAACATCAAGACAATACAAAGCATCTTCTCATATCAAAATGCTATAAAATTAGAAATCAACAGGATGATAAAGAAAAAAGATTAAATACATGGGAATTGAACAATACATTGAAAAAGTGAGAAATGAAATTTATAAATTCCTCTAAATACACAAGAATGACAATATAACATACAAAATTGCTGAAACATAGCAAAAGCAATAAATTAACACATCAAAAAAGAACCAAAATCAACAACTTAAGACAACATCTAGAAAAAGAAAAAAAGGAGCAAGATCAGTTCAGTTACCAGAAGAAATCATAAAGATTACAGCCAAATAAATGTATCAGAAAAGAGAAAAACAATCAACAAGTCGGTTCTTTGAGAAGATTATCAAAATTAACAAACTTCTGGCAAATCTAATAAAAAAAAGATGGTGCAAATAAGTGACACCTTACCAGAACCAACTGAAAGAAAAAAAGCTACTAGCACAATGCTATGAAGGACTGTCTGCCAAGAAATTTGAAAACCTAGAAGAGATGGACAAATTTCTAGAAACACACTATCTACCCTTAACTAACATGGACAGATGAAGAAAACCTTAACAGACCATAACAAAAGAAGAAATAGATCAGCTCATTAAAAACTGAAAGAAAAAAAAAAACAAGGACCAGACAGATTCACTGGTAAATTCTACCAAGCTTTCAGATAAGGGGTGACACCAATTCTACTCAAACTATTTTAGCATATTAAAAAAGATGGCAACCTTCCAAATTCATTCAATAAATGTCTCCCTTGAGTTTATGGTAGTAATGTTTTAAAGTTTTCTTTGTACAAATTTTTTGTTTCTCTGGTTAGGTTTATTCCTACCCTGTTTCCCCGAAAGTAAGACATCCCCCGAAAATAAGACTTACTTACAATTTTGCCTCTCGCTGAAATATAAAGCATCCCCCCCGAAAATAAGACGTCCCCAAAAATAAGGCCCCCAGAAGCTACTGTAACTCTGGACTCTGAACTGTAGCAGCCGGTGCACAGCTCACTGTTGGCCAAAGCGCAGCTGGAGCAGACAGGAACTGCAAGTTCTTTTTTTCGAGGTCTCTTAATAAAACAATAAATAAATGTGTACCGTATTCTTCTTCATGGAAAAATAAGACATCCCCTAAAAATAAGACCTAGCGCATCTTTGGGAGCAAAAATTAATATAAGACACTGTCTTATTTTCTGGGAAACAGGGTGTTTTATCTTATGGGT
Source organism: Echinops telfairi (assembly GCF_000313985.2). Lineage (NCBI taxonomy): Eukaryota > Metazoa > Chordata > Mammalia > Afrosoricida > Tenrecidae > Echinops > Echinops telfairi. Next base: position 74,793,679 of record NW_022103920.1, read on the forward strand.
AGCTAATGAAAATGGCAGTTTTCTTAATTTACTTTTTTAAAGTTCTCTTTGATAGTATAAAAAAACCCAACTGATTTTTGTATGATGATCCTGTATACTGCTACATTGATAAATTTTTCCAGTTAGTTCCAACAATTTTCTTCTTGAGTCTCTTGGGTTTTCTATGTATCATCAGCAAATAGTTTTACTTCTTTGCCAATTTGGGTGCCTTCAGTTTCCCCTTGTTGCCTGATGGCCCTGGCTATGACTTCCAGAACAGTGTTGAATAAAAGTGGCCCTAAAGAACATCCCTGTTTCGTTCCATTCCCTCAACGGAGCAAGATGCTGGCCTCTGACTTTGCATATATGCACTTTATCATGTTGAGTAATTTCCTTCCTATTCCTATTTTGTTGAGTGAATGGTATCAGGAATGGGTGTTGGATTTTGTTGAAATGTCATATGCAAAAGAATGAAAAAGAATCCAAACCTCAACTCCATACGCCAAAAGAAGCTCAAGATAGATTAAAGACCTAAACCTAAAACCATAAAAATCATCAATGAAAAACTAGGGCAAACTAATACATAGTCCTAACACATGGCATAAGCATACTGTCAAGAATAAGGAAAAACACCCACATGGTAGAAGACAAAATAAGTAACTGGGATCTTCTGAAATTTATACTTATGTACATCAAAAGACTTCCTTGGAGCAGTGGGGGAGGGGGGGAGTGGAAGGTGGCAATGTTATATTGGACAAAATCTAATCTATAAAACCTATAGAAAATTTCAAACCCTTAACAAGAAAAGGATGAATAACCCAATCAAAAACTGGTTAGAGAATATGACAGAGGATTCACCAAAAACATTCAGGCAGGCAATAAAAATGAAGAAATGCTCACGATCATTTAGTTGTAGAAGGGAAGCAAATAAAAACAATGATGAGATCCCACTTCATCTCAGCACTGATAGCAAAGTTCAAAAAAAACAGACAACTATAAATGCTGGAGAGGGTGCTGATTGGAACCCTCATACACTGTTGGTGAAGCTGTGAAATGGTACTGTCACTGTGGAAAGCAGTATGGTGCCTCCTAAAAAAAACAGGAATGAAATACCATATGACCCAGCAAGCACTCTACTTGGTATAGCTCCTAAAAAGGTAGGAGTCATATATATGCACATAGCAGCAGTATTCATAATAGCAAAAAAGATGAAAACAGCTTAACTGTCCACTGGTGCAAGAATAGACAAGCACATTGGGTCCATACACACAACAGTACTATGCAGCGGCTAGAGAATCTGTGCAACACCTCAGGACATGCACGCGCCCGAGGGCATTACGCTGTGTAAAACTACTCGAAATGAAAGGCCCAATATTGTATAAGACCACTGTCACAAGGGGGGGGGGAAGATTTTTCACAATAAAATAAATAGACTTTGATGGTTATCCAGGTTGGGGTGGGCGGGGTGGGGATTATAAATGCTAGAGGATAGACAGATGTTATTTGGGTGAAGGGGAATATAATCTAACAGGGAGATGGGACAAGGGATTATGGATACAATGCAAGGCAACGTGAAGTTAGATGAGTTGAAGTGAAACTATGAGCTATTCGTAAACTTTCACCTATTTCACAACAAAGTTTTGTTTTTTTAAAGGAAGTGAACAGACCTTAGGGGAGAATATGTTGAAAAACAAAAGGTTCACATTGTGATGTTTTTCGTGTAATAGGAGTTTCTATGATTTGGGGTGGAGCTGGGGGCAGGCCAGGGAATAAGACAGACTAGGAACAAAGGCCTGCTGATTTACTTCTGAAAACTAGCCAATGAAAACACTATGGATCACAACAAGAGTATGGTCCAATATAGCAAGAGAAGTTCAGCCCTAAGGGATGGGCAGTATTAAAATATACAGAGGTTGTTCAGGAACTAGACCAGGGGTCCTCAAACTTTTTAAACAGGGGGCCAGTTCACTGTCCCCCAGACCCGTTGGAGGGCCGGACTATAGTTTAAAAAAAAAAAACTGAACAAATTCCTATGCACTCTGCACATATCTTATTTTGAAGTAAAAAAATAAACAAGGCAAAAACACCAGCGGGCCAGATAAATGTCCTCGGCAAGCCGCATGTGGCCTGCAGGCCGCAGTTTGAGGACCCCTGGACTAGACCATACCAATGATCTTTAAAGATGGCAAAAATCTCAAGATTTTGTACAGTTATACATAGGGCCGCCAGGAATAGGTACCAACTCTACAGCAACTAGCAATACAACAATAAAAAACCAAACTCACAGCCAGAGGCAATTCTGACTCAAGGCAACCCTATTGGGCAGGGTGGAACTGCGCCTTTGGGTTTCCAAGGCTGGGAACTCTTTCTAGAGGTGAAGAGTACAGAGAAAGCCTTACCTCTCTCTGAGGAGCGGCTGGTGGTTCCCAACTGGTCATCTTGCAGTTAGAGTTCAACTAGTAACCACCACACCACCAGAACTCCTGTAGGTGTTATTCATGTTTGGTGAACAAGTTAATCCATAAGATCTAGATCCAGTATAAATTATAACCAATGGTTTGTGAAAATATTATCTTAAATAACAAGTCTTCAAGAGTTGGTTTAAGAATTTACCAGGGTTGACTTTTTAAAAGTAGTAAAAGATTTGCCTACAGATATTTCTGAATATGCACACACAAACAACTGCTTACTCAAATAAGTCACCTTTTTGAAAACAATTTATGGAACTTTCCTTCCCAAATTCTTTGAATCAATTTACCAGCCACACAAGAAACTACTGTCATTACTAATTAACAAGGAATGCCCTCAGCCTTTTTAATTTTCTTTCAGCGTTTTCTGTCAATTCCCTGCTTCCCTGGAAACTGCACCAACAGCCAGGGGCCACCCACCACTTTACCTACTGCAAAGCTAGTAAGGAGTAAAGTCAAATGAAGCCTAAGACTTGAATTCACACCAAGGAACATCAGATTAAAATATTTATATTTTTTAAAAATGAAGTAAAATTTAAAAATTTTTAAATCTGCTGTTATGAACTATTTGTATAATGAATGAGTTTAGGAAGAGTTGTGCCTTCCAATATTTGATCTTCACAACAATGTCACAGGGGTTAGGAAGGTGCTATTTTTACGGCAGTTTTACACAGAAACTCGAACTTGACAGGTTCAAATAACTTCTCCAAGATCACAGCATAAATATGTGGCAAAGTTGGGGCTCATTTCTTATAGTTAGTTTGATCTATGGGTTATTGTGATGGGGCACAATTTGAAGAAAGATATAGTAGGCATCTCCATCATCAGGCCTACGTTCACTCAATTTCAGCCATTTTTTATATGTTAAAAAATTGAAGAGTTGCTCATTTGCTTTACTTCAAAGCTCCATCTTTCATAAACAGTAAAAGCAACGTTATTATCAAAATTAAACCTGACACTGAAACAGAAAGTTGATTCTAGATGACGATCAATTGAGGGAGCACTTTCTGGTCTATAGAAACCACAAAATTCCAAAGCACAAATTAAAAAGTTATACCTAAGAACCTCAGTAATGACTGTATATGTCACTTGGTTTTGCCACGAAATGGCTTCTTCATGGCTAGCACTGGGAACTTTTTCCCATGATAGAATTTGCTTTCTTTCCCTCCCTCATCCACCCTCCTTTCCCATGACTGCTCAGCTAGACCAGCATAGATGATTTTACCTAAATTAGTACTGTATATACTCAATTATAAGCCGAGTTTTTTCAGCACATTTTAATGCAGTTTTTGTGGTAAAATTAGGTGCCTCGGCTGATATTCAGGTCGGCTTATACTCGAGTATATACGATATCTCTTTTTCGAACATCCTCTTTTATTGTTTTTTGTCTCCCTTTCCTCAATCTTTCTTCCAGAGTTAAACTACAAATGATACTTATCATATTTGAGCATAAGAGTGTACTCAGCAGTATGACATAAAACTATGAACCACCCTGTACAATCTGTAAAGCTGTAAGTACATGTTGACAGTTACTGCATTAAGAAAAGTCATACATTTCGCAGTGACCCTAGGATACAGAAAGCAATTTCTAAAATCTCCAAATCTGTAAATTTCTTATTTCTTACTTTTGAATTTGTCCTATTTGCTCAAATAATAATTTCAGTATTGTGTAGCAATTAATGTTGTAATACATTGCATTCTAAACTTACAATACACAAACAAATTTACCTAAGAGACCATCCTTTATCAATTTTAATGGAAATTTGGTGAACAAATGTTAGAACAACTCATTTGAAAGATAGTGGTGTGTGTGCTTATGTGTGTGTGTGTGTGTAAAAGCTCCCTACCTAGATGTTGTTAAATGAAATTTCTTAATATGGCTCTTCTATCCGATGTCTCTGTAGCTACCACCAAATGATGGGGTGGGACCATGCAAATAAGATATATGAAACACTAATAGAGGTATTCTCAACTCACTGTCATCAAGTAAATTCCAACTCTGCTGACCTTAGACAGAGTTGAACTGCCCTTGTGATTTCCAAAATAGTAAAAATCCTTATGTGAATAGAAAATCTCACTTTTCTCCCTTACAGCTGTTGATGGTTTCAAACTGCTAACTTCGTGGGTAGCAGTCCAACTCATAATCCATTATGCCACCGGGGTGCATAGTAGGTATTAGTGGCGATAAAAGAGCCATCTCAGAAGCAAGTAGACAGAATTCCCAGGACTATCCCAGAAGAAGAGGCAGAAGCAAGGAGGCCATAAGTGAGAACAAAGGAGCAGTGCTGAGACTATTAGAGAGTGAGCTAGAACAGTGGGGAAGGTTTCCTGGCCCTTAGAGACCAGAGCCTTAGCAGAGGCTGAGGACCAGACAGAAGTGGTTCTTGGCTGAAGAGAAGCACTGCTGTTGACAAAAGACTGCACCCTTAATGTTTTCTCATCCTGGCTTGTTGTAACATATTAACATACCGAATAAACCCCTGCAATTATGATGATTGTCTGTGAGTTCTGTGTGGCCACAGCAATGGGCCTTCACACCTAGCTGAGAAGCAGAGCCATTAGAGGAACGGTTGGTGTCTCAACAGGATGAGGAAAACTGAACAGTGGAGAGGCATGTGTGGTCCCTGCCTTGGGGCAATCAGCCTTGGGCTGGTTTACAGAGGCATTCTCCTCCCTACTGAAGCTGCAGCAGGTGGAAATGTGGCAGCCATGCCATTTTCACAGGAGGACTCTCAAGGATACTTATCAAAGTCTAGAAATTATTTTTAGTATTTCAAAATACCAAATGGAAAATGTGTATTTGTCAGATATAAACTTAATGGAAATACCACGTGCACTTGCTTTTATTTGTAATTCTATCAACTAGATATAGTAGCGCAGATAGCTGGGTGCTGATAAAAATGGCAAATGGACAGATATATCTGTACTGGATTAGTTAAACATAGTGAAATGACTTAATGAAGATAATATATTTATAAGCTCTCTGAAAAAATGGAATCAATGGAAATAAAAAATATGTAGGCCCTTTGAAATTCAGGAAAAGGCCTAGAAATAGTAGACTAGTCAAAAAATGCTAATCAAGGCTGTATACAACGTGGCAAGCCAGTCTCATTCTGAATAGTAGTATCTAGGTCCCTTATAATAAAATACTCTTACTATCCTTTGCAAGTTAGTTTATCTATGGTTTTCAAACTGGTTCATAACTCTCTGTGTCTCCAGCAGAGCGGCTGGTGGTTTCAAACCACCCACCTTTCAGATCACAGCCCAATGCCTTAGAAATATCAACCATAAATCACTTAAAAATAACTTATGTAGTTCAAGGATTAAATTGTCCCAAGCATATTCTCATTAAAACATATGA
>NW_022103920.1:74801657-74803792 GCF_000313985.2 Echinops telfairi
AAAAAAAAAAAAGAATCAGTGTTAATACATAAAATCACAGGCATAACAGTGTGTTTTTCATTTAATGTCCCACACATCTATGCATAACCTAGATATGTAATAAACCTACATAACTACACTTTTCAGTACTTTTAACAGCACATGAGAAGTGACAACAGGCTGAAAAAATTAGTTTTTATTTAAGAACAACCTCCTGAGTATGCCACTGGACAAGAACAAGTTCAACACATTTTTCTACATTTTCTATACTGTTAGCTGTCTGTCATAATAAATGTTCCAAACGATCACTCTAACAGCTTTAGAAACACCAAGAAAAATGTAAGCCTTCAGTGAAGATTAACTGATAAAAATTTCATTATATTCCAATTTTGTGAAAACCCAGATTCAATGAAATTAAGCCTTAGGTAAACAACCATCTAGCCCCCAACTAGCTCTTCTAATAAGTTAATTTATTATTTTTTTAAAGGGAGAATTTAGGATTAAATAATTATCAGGTATTCAATGAAAAATCTTTTGCCCAAAGTACAAGTAATATTAAAAGTAAGAAGTCCTAACAAGGACAAAGGCAGCAAAAGAAGAAAAAAATAAGAAAACTAGGAAACTGGGCATTTAAAAAGAAAAAACTCTAATTCCTCTATGGAAAATGCACAAGTTTTCTAAGTTAATTGCATCTAGTATAAAATAAATCAAAGCCAAAAAGTTTAAATTCAAACATAAAGGTACAATTTTTTTTTAAGTCTAGAGAAACTATTTGGGCTCTGCTTTCACACTAGCCTATAATATTTCACAAGTTTCAAAGTTCACTGTACACACTAATTTGCTCAACTGAGTTATTTTCCCTTTTAGCTCTACATCGCCCTTAATTGATCGTTTGTAAGACTTCTCATTTTTTTAAAAAAGGCACCAATTAATGGTTTATTTGACAAAATGAAAAACTGAGAAGTTTCACTGGAATTTTTATCCATAAAGTTATCATTACATATTTATGTACTTAGATAAAATAAAGAATCTAAAGATAGTACACTGATGATATCAACTACAAAAATATGAATGATGCATTTATGCATTTGGTAGTGAGCCACGAAGCGGACACATAATCTGGAATAAAATGACCTAAATATTATTTCTTGCTCTACCACTCACTACATGACTTTAATCAAGCTACTTTAACTCTCTCAGCCTGTTTTCTCATTTGGCTAGTGAGAATAATATCATCTACCGTAACATGTGGAGATGTAAAGGAATAGTAAAGAATTACCAAACACTTTCTGAGCACAGCAAATCCTTATTGAACATAACTAATATAAAGGGCTGAGTAATCTGATTTACCACAGCTACTCATTTTGAGATGAGTAGCATCTCAAAAAATTAAATCATATTCCTCTAAAACCTCCTAAAAATTGTCACTGACACAACAGCAATAAAACGGACTTCCACATACTAAAGGTTTAGGAACAAATATTGAACAAATTCATATCAAAACACTTGAAAATAAAACTATTGCTGAGCCTTGTTTTTATAAAACAAGAGGATGGCAAAAAGTCTTTCTCATGTGATGACAAGAGCAGAAACCGCTCATTCAGAGGCAACTGAATGAAATGGTCAGTTATGCACATACGGAGTCAACTTAACTACTTTACCTGACCTTATACAAATCTCTGGGCTACAACTCGTCCTCTATAAACTAACTAAAGGTCTTGGATAAAACCCATGTATCGTTAATCTGTCTTTTTGTAGAAGCTCTACAAAACCCAGTGCAATAGAAGGGGAGTGGACCCAGGAGCCAGGTGAAAACCCTGGCTCTGCCACTTAAAAACCAGTGAAACATGACCATGAAAAGCCTAAGTATATTTTACTATTACCCTTTACTTCTTTTTTTAGAATTTTTGGAGAACATTCACTATTTCCAAATCGTGGTATTACCAGCTTACCAACTTAAACTAGTGAGTTCAAATAAAACTGTTTTAACTCTTTTTAAATGCTGTTAAGTTGGACACATCAAGGGAAAACAGAAAAGGTACTCATTATCAATACCGGTAATAAAATAGAAAATTTCATTTTATAGATCCATAATTTTTAATTATTAATATAACTAGATAATTCCTGAACAACTTTAAATCAATCAATTCTGAGGC
>NW_022103920.1:74803904-74806210 GCF_000313985.2 Echinops telfairi
AAAAAATATGTGACAACTTGGCTGGGCCATGATTCTCAGTGTTATATAATTATCTCCCATTTTATGATCTGATAGAACTCTATGATGTTAATGAGACAGGATTAGAGGCAGTTATGTTGATAAGGCATAATACAGTCTTAAGAATTATGCTGTACCTTGAGTGAATCCCTTTTGAACTATGAAAAGAGATTAAACAAGGAAGAAGAGACAAGGGACCTAGTACCACCAAGAGAGAAGAGCTGAAAGCAGAGCACGTCTTTGATGCCAGGGACCCTATGCTGAGAAACTCCTAGACCCAGAGGAAGGCTGATGCCAAGACTCATAGAGATCTCCAGAGATGCCAAGCCCACAAACGTTGAAAGGAATGAAGACCTTCCAACAGGGTAGACAGAGAAAGAAAACCTTCCCCTAAAATTTGTACGTCTAGTCTCCTAAACCATAAGAGAATAAATTCCTTTGTTAAAGCCATACCTTTGTGCTATTTCTGTTATAGCAGCACGAGATAACTAAGATAAGCTGGAATTTAAAACCTTCTGAAAAGGAAGTCAACAGGCCAAGGTGGCTGAGTAAAAGAAGGCTTCCAAAAAAAATTTGTTACCATCACTGTCAGATTTGTTTAAAGAATAGGAGGGAAGATTTCTCAATTCCTTTTATGTATTTAGTTAAAACAGTGAAATCAAAACAAGACTACTACTGAAAAAAAAGTTACAAGGCAATTTCTCCCAAAGACAAAGATGTTTTTCAAACAAGGAAAAAAACTTAATATACTAAAGATTGAATTTTAATGATATATAAAAGGGTAATATATCACAATGAAGATGACTTTATTTCAGGGATATAGGGTTAACATATAATCAATATAATTAAGTACAGTAGAAGGAAATGGTGAAAATCTAATGATCATCTCAATAGATTAAGAAAAGGGATTTAATAAAACTTCAATACCCATTCATATAAAATTGGTTAGCCATCAGGGAAAGAAGAGCCAAAAAATCCCTAATCTGGTAAAGCGAGTTCACCAAAAACCTGTAGCTTTGTGAGGTTTGGTTTTGTTTTCAGTGTCTTTTGAGTTGATTTTCAATATTGTGGGCACATTTATGAGAAGAATTTTCCCCACAAAGTTTTCTGGTCTGTAATCTGTCAAGGAGCATACATATCACCAGGTCTTTCTCCTGCGGAGCAGAATGTTAGAGCCATTAACTTTTCAGGTAGCAGCTGAGAGAGCAGCTATTTGTGGTACCAGGGCTCCTACAAATGTAAAATACTTAAAGCCTATTGCCTGAAATTCCCCCAAGAAGAAGCTGTATGATTTTTTCCCCACATGAGTAGGATATCTGACAATAAATGTATAAGATGCTTTCAGTTGGAACTAACTTGATGGCAACAGGAGTTTGTTTGCTTTCATCAACAGATTCATAAAATACTACACATTAGAGACCTCCTGAAAGCTCATGTGAATGCTTATTATTTCCACCAAAATACCAAACTAACGGTTAAAACAGAACTTTTGCCACTGATCTTTTTCAATCTCCTACTACTGGGAACAGAAGATTCTGGTAAGATTCACACTCCCTATCTAGACAATCTTCAGGAATGAAAGAACTGAAGAATTTAGAAACGTACACAGTGAACTTTAAACCACTAGAAATAAGTAGTCTGCTTAAGGAGTAGTTTGCTCCTGAAGTGGATGCTTCAGAAGTTAATATCAACCAATAAATATTTGCCAGACACATTACATATGCCAAGTTCAGAACATAGATTATGAGGTACAAACAACAAAAGTAGGAAATTCCTCAAAATTCACAAATGAGTTGGAGGGGGCAACTCCGTCATTATCGCTTTTTCATATAACGGAAGTCATTCATCGGCAAAACATTATTTCCTTAATGGCCCAAGTGGGATTCCTTTTCAATACCCATAAAAACTGATTCTTAAACTCATTTTGGCCCTCAAAGGTGCCCTAACCAAGCCCTGACAGCTGATGACAGCTGTCATCTGAATCTGAAGGTATGAAACCGAGCAACTTCTAAGAAGATAATTCAACTCCACAAGCTTCAGAAGTGACCTTCAGTGGCGCCTACACCTGCACACGTAACTCCGATCATCAGAGGGAAGGACCTCGTTGAACCAAGTGACTTCTTGCACTTGACGTGCAGCTGGCGAAGGCAAACTCTACTTCTTCAAAAAGCTTGTGCAATGGACATCAGACACGAGAAGAGGGAAACCGGTTGCGTCGACATCGTTGCCCTACTTCCATGTCAGCTCCAAGGGCAAAAACAACCGTTCCACAGCTGGGGGCAAGGGGC
>NW_022103920.1:74807334-74813403 GCF_000313985.2 Echinops telfairi
TGGGGCCGCGGGGCCGGCTTCTCGCCCTGAGGGCGGTTGGCCGAGCGGAGGGACAAGAGTGGCTTCGGCCAAGCCTTCAACCTGGACGAGCGTCGCGGACCTTGCGTGTCCGGGGGGCGAGACGACACCTGCCCTGTGGGAAAACGCCTGCCTAGCATTTTCCTGCCCCTCGGCGACCGAAAGGACGTGGGGGACGTGGCGGACGTGGCTTGCTTGCTGGCTCCACGGCCGGGTACTTCGTGTGACCGAAACGGCTCCACGCAGTCGCTCTCGCCTTCGAAACTTGGCCCCAAACTTTCCTTTGTCCCTTCCGATCCGCAAGGAGTTCTCTGCCGCTGTGTGCGACAGGTGGCAGATGCGATAAGGGCATATCGGCTTCACCCCGATTCCAGCCGATTTAGGACTGTCGCTTCGTTTGCTGATTGGCCAGCGCGTGGCTAACAATGAGGGCTTAGTTTTGTTTCATGTAAGAGATCTTTTAAAACTGGAAGTTGCTTTTCCTTTTGGAATGCTGCCTCGACGACTGGACTGCTTGCTTTATCTTTATACAATGTGTTTGTGTTTCAGAGTAAAGAAATTTCCTAAGATATGGTCGTGAATAGCCCCAATTTAAACGAGGATCAACTATGAAACTGCTTAGAAGGCTAGCTCAACTCTGAACCGATCCCTGTTTGAAGTACAGTATGCGGAATTAGAGGCAGTCGCTTCTTCCCCATACCTTGTAATGAAAGTGATTTATGTGAGCATGCTGTCTAAATGTGCTTCCCCATTTTATATTACAAGCCACAGTCTCCAAGGAAATTGGGTAGTAAAATGTCCAACTGTATGCAAACCTTTCCATACATTTTGACAAGGATTGCAGGAACATTTGGAGAAAATGAAGACAGTAGTACACACGTTAACCAGGGTACTATTGCAAAAAGAAAATTACTTTAAAAATTACTCTTACAGTCTCAAAAACAGAAAAAGTAAGGCACTTACAAGCCTTGCATTACCTTTATTCCTCTCCTCACCAAGATTGAGGGTGGAGGTAATGGTTCAGGTAAGCAGTTCTTACAGAAATGCAAGAAAAACTCAGATTTTACATAATCCAACTAATAGAGGCAAAGTAATGTTTGCTGTTGCTGTTACCTTAATGTACATTTTATACATAATTTCCAAGGGTTCCACCTTGCCTTGCTGGCAAAATTCTGAAATTTGTATTACAGAATAAAATATGTTGTTGTTATCTTCCCAAAAACCTTGAACAGAAGCTAAGATTGGAAAGTCCTGTCTACCCCAAGACATTAAAGGAAACTAAGACACTAGAGACATTGAGGAACCTGGAAAAAGATACTGTTCCAACCTGTAAATAAAACGGAGGAGGCTCATTAATATTAAGATAACCACTAGTGAATTAAAACATTTAGATGCCAGAACTGTATATTCTATTTTCATTTTCTCCCTATTCCCTTTCCAGAAGCAAGGCATTTGACTTAAAAGTAAATTAAGTTTTTACCACCTGTCTGTCAATTTGTGGTGTTACAACGCTGTTGGGTTTGCTGTAATGCTGATGATACTGATAACTATGATGCTGGTATTTTAACTACCAGCAGGGTTGCCTGTGGTGGACAAGTTTCAGCACAGCTTTCAGAGTAAGACATATTTGGAAGAAAGAGCTAGCAGTTAGTTTCCAAATTTACCCAGGGAGAGTCTTATGGATCACAACAGAAGATTGCTCTAAATAGGTGAACTCCCTAGGTTGGAAGACACTTAAAATACACAGGAGTCAGAACAATGAACTCAGGCATGCTAAAGATCATGAAGGTGACATGGAGAAAGACTAGACAATGTTGTACATGGGGCCACTATGAGTAAGAGCGGATTCCGTAGCAACAACTATTTAAAGGGAGGCACAACTTGAAGTTTGTACTAACCTGTGCTAAGACATAGATATGCTTCTAAAATTAAGAGGTTTATACACCTAGCAGCAAGTCAAACTTAGTTCTTCCTATGGTGTCTCAGTTCCTTCAGTCAGAGTTTTCTCTGTGACCTAAAAATTCCTGCATTGATTGGCCTCCCACGTCCCACCTCGCCCCCCTCTCCGACCTCATTTATCTCAAGCACTGTTCTACCTGCACTGCCCTGTTCCATGCTCCTGTCATCCAATGCATAAACACCCTCAGGCCTTTGCATGTACTGTTCTCTGTCCTTTCTCCAGATAGCTGCATTCACTACTACTTTCACTTCTGTCCTGTGCTTGCTCAAGTATAATTTTTTTTCAAATAAGCCTACTTTGACCACCCTATTTTAAATATTGCCCCTTTCCCAGCACCCTCCCTTTTCTTGATTCAGGTTTTTGTTCTTTTACTTCTTTTTCTTTTTTTAAAAAATTCTTTTTTCCATAGCATTTAGATCTAGTAAATTCATACAATTTTTCTTCCTTATTGTCTGTCTGGCCCCCTTACTAGAAAGCAAATTCCAGATGATGGGAATGTTGTTCCGTTTTATTTGATAGCGTGTCTTCAGCATCTGGAATACTGGAAATAATGCATGGCATTGCTTGTTATTGAACTCAACTCAAACCTACAGGACAGAGTGGTAATCTTTATAAGAGCAGATTGAAAGACCTTTTCTCTCAGAGAGCTACTAGTGGCTTCAAGCTGCTGTGCTTTTGCTTAGTAGTCAGGTGCTTAACCATTAACTTCTTGCAAGGCACATAAACTCAAACTCGCTGTCGTAGAGTCAAGTCTAACTATACGACTGTGTTTCTAGGACTAACTCTATGGGAATAGAAAACCTCATCTTTCTCCCACAGAGGCACTGCTGGTCTCAAACTGCAGTGGGCACTTATTATTTGAGTGAACGAAGCACCTCTGTTTAAATGACCCCCAAAGAAATAAAAAAAGCCACAGCAACCCTATGGCTTCTAAGGCCTGAAATCTTTATGGGGGCAGAAAACCTCCAAAACCAAGCTCACTGCCATCAAATCCATCCTAAGTAATGGTGACTCTATAGGACTGTGTGGAACTGTCACTGTGGATTTCCCAGGCCCAGAATCTTTACAGAAACAAAAAGCCTCATCTTTCTCTTACTGAGCAGCTGGTAGCTCCGAACTACTAACCTTGCAGTTAGCAACCCAAAGCATGTACCGCCCATTACACCACCTGGGCTCCTTAAGGGGTAAAAGGAAAAAGACCTACTTAAAACCAAAGCAAAATTACTGATGTGAAAACACTACATTGTTTTTTAAACTTGTCCTTTGTCATTATGGGCACATTCTACTGCCACTAGAATACTAGACATTTATGACAGAATGTTGAGCTATATCTTCCCCTTCACCTTATAGGAAAATAAGTAAAAAGTACTAGTTCATATACGCCTGGTTTTATTGCAAATGAGATGTATTTCAACATGTCTGAAATCAGTGGATGGCTACAGACGAGCTCTCTCTGTAATACCCGTGATTTACTCTCACTTAGAGACCTTCAAGAAAAGGTTCAAGGAGACAGTGGCTTTTAAGGGGATCTTTGTGGCCAAAGGCAAGGCAGAGAGGTCAGTTTAAAGGTTATAACTGTTGATAGATTTTCTCCCATAACAAACACAAGAGATCACAGGTACTTATTAGGAAGAAGTTCTAAAAAAGTGGGAAAGTGTTGGTGAGAAAAAGGCCAGGAAAGTTGCACTGAGGACTTGTTTTTGTTCATAATGCACCTGCTCATTCTTCAAGGGCAGCTATCCTGTGAGACTTCATTGGGGAAACCATACCCCATCCACTCTATAGCCCTGTGGACTTTTTGTTTTTCATTCCCCAAAATCAACATTGAAAAGGAATATCATTTGAGCCTTGTGAGGTTGTCAGAAATGCTGTTGACATGATGTGAATCAAGAGTGCAGAATTCTTGGGGAAGAGACGAAAACACCACCTTTAGAGGTGTGTAGATGATGAGGGTAATGAATGTACAAATGTGCTTTATACAATTGATGTGTGTATGGATTATAGTGAGTTGGATAAGCCCCCAATAAAATGTTTTTAAAAAGTGTCTAGAACTAGATGGGGACTAGATTTTTTTTAAAAAATAGCTTTACATTTTGATATTTTTGTTTAATGGTATGTAATTATTTTGTAGCAATACTTTTTGACTTTATAACACCACTGATATTTTCTACAAGAGTGATAGGAGAGGGGGATGGGGATAAAATATTGAAAACAAAATCTCTTAGACAAATCTTGAGCATGAGACAAAATCAGTTTGATAGCAAGAGAAGCTGCAAAATGAAAAAAAGGTGCGATAGCAGAGTGTTATGGAAATGGAGATGTTATATAGTTCGGAAAGAAAATGCTTACAGAAGCAGGGAGCTAAAAAGAAAAAAGTGCCTAATTGGGTATAGATTGCCATTTCACTCTGTGGTCTTCAAAAAGTGTATCCCTATCACTTGTTATAGAGGAAACCTGGACAGGATGAGCTGAGATGTTAGGTTCTTTGACTGTGGCTGAGAAATTAAAAACAAAACAATCCATCTTCAGAAACACATGACAAGGATACATCTGTGACTGCCATCAGAACAAGTTTAATTCCCTAAAAGCATTGTCCAGTCTTTCTGAGGAACACAGGAAAGCATGATAAAAAGAGGTCAGAGGCAAAAATTAAATGTATGATACTTTATTTTACAGGATAAAGCGGGTGACTTCTCAAGATACAGAATATCCAGTTTGCCCTTTTTAAAAAAAATTTTAAACCATACATATTTGAGTTGTCACAAATTAACTCTGATTCCTTTTGAGATACTAGAGAAGTATGGTGTCAACCTTTCAAGCAAACTGCATCTACCAAATAGTTGTTACATTTAATCTTTGGGTTCATAAGCCTTTGCATTAATTCCAGTTCTGTTATAATACAATCTTATTAGTGTTGTCTACCACCTCTACTGAACACTGAATACTATAGTTCATTAAAAATGTCTGTGTCAAAGTCAGTCTGCCTTGAAAGTGCGGTGCCAAGAGTCATGCTAAGAACGGACAACAGCAGGATATGCCATATTTTGTTGTTTTCGGGTGTTGTTGTTATTGTTAGGGTTTTAATAGGTCAACAGTAAGTAGAAAGTGCAGGACATTTAAGAGTACCCTGAAGTCTAGCTGCAAATAGCCCACATGCAGTTTGTTTGTTGTTTTTCTTGCATAGCACTTTCTGGGAAAATAGAGCCACAGGCAAAAATAACGTTAGCCTTTGTTAATAGCATAAGCGAAACCAAAACTAAACTCACTGTCACCAAGTCAATGCCTACTCATGATGACCTGAAAGGGCCCCGTGGAACCGCCCCATCTGGGTTTCTGAGTCTGGAAGCCTTAGGGAGAGTAGAAAGCCCTGTCTTTCTCCCTCAGAGTGGCTGGTGGATTTGAACTGCTGATCTTACAGATTGAAATCTGCAAGAACACTCCTGCCCAACACATAACCACTAGGATTGCTAACCCCAAAGTTAGTGGTTCAAACCCAACAGCCACTCCTTGGGAGAAAGATTAGCCTTTCTGTTCCAATAAAGATTTACAGCTTCCAAAACACACATGGGCAGTTCTACTCTCATATAAAGTTACTGTGAGTTGGAATCAATTTAACAGAAGTTTTGAGTTTTATTCCCCAGAAACAATTTTAAATCACTAGTCACTAAATTTTTCACATAGTGATTTTATAACTTTTGTAAAGAAGGTAAACAAGTGGCCATCTAGCTCAGAAGCAACAAATCCACATGGAAGAAGCACACCAGCCTGTGGGATCATGAGATGTCGAAGGGATCAGGGATCAGGCATCATCAGAACAAAAAATCCTATCGGTGTGAATGAGGGGAAGTGGGAATAGAGACCCAAATGTAGGCAATTGGACATCCCCTTAGGAAGGGTGGTGGGGAGGAGAGGAGCCAATCAGTACAGTGTAGCAACGATGAAACATACAACTTTCCTCTAGTTCCTACATGCTTCCTCCCTGTACCCCCAACTATCATGATCCCATTTCTACCTTAAAAATCTGGCTAGACCAGAGGATGTACACTGGTACAGATAGGAACTGGAAACTCAGGGAATTCAGGACGGATGAT
>NW_022103920.1:74813684-74815840 GCF_000313985.2 Echinops telfairi
TACAAATGTGCTTTACACAATTGATGTATGTATGGATTGTGATAAGAGTTGTATGTGCCCCTAATAAAATGATTTTTAAAAAAATTTTGTAAAACAGTTAACAAAACATTGCTGGGTAAAAATAAGTTCAAATGTCCTACTTTCAGCGTGTTTTATTTCTTCAGCACACTATGACAAGGATTGGCTTTGCTCACCTGCCTACGGTCGTGTCTGTTTCTTCACTACACAGTTACTTTTGCTCTTCCCATTTTCATTCTCTAGATTATGAATTTGGGAAAGAAGTCTAGGTGCAGATCATATTTAAGGAATGGAAAGTTACATTTTGTCCTCTTGAAGATAAGAGTTGCTACATCGATTATTTGGAATTCTGCATGGGATATTTATCTCTTCTCGGCAATTTAAAAAAAGTTTATTCAGTCACTAATGTATATCAGAATGTACTCATGGATATTTATTTTGATTCTTTTTACAAACCAATATTACATTGTTTAATCTGTTGCTAAAATTGCCTAGCTTTGACTATTGGGAGCCTTTTTGTTTGTTTGTTTTTATTTTTCAGAACTTCCTTACTTTCTGCAACTACAGAGTGCTCCAAGGTCATCTTATGCACTTCCTGTCCCACTTCTAGAATCTATCATTTCCTAGGAAGCCTTGGCTTCTTTGACTGGGGACAGTGCTATACAGGTTTCTCATTTTCAGAGTGACTTATGTCAGTAAAATTCACTCATTTTTTTTTAATACCATTGGAGTATCCTGTCTGTATTATTTTCTGGGATCTGCTAATCACCTAAAAGAGTTAATTTTTTTTTTAAGTTTTGCATGCATGACATGTTATTCTTTGTGCTACAAATTTGTATGGGTTTTGATAAAAACAATATGAATCTCATGTGCCTACTGTTATAGTACTAGACACAAGTTTCACTGCCCTTAAAAAAGGAAGTGAATATTGAAATTACTTTCATATATTTATCTATAAACCTGAGCAATGAACAATTTTATAGAAGAAACTTTACTTGCTTCTTCTATAGATGAATTTATAAAGTGAACTATTTAAACCTATAAAGAGATGTAGATTTAAAATAGCAATTTCTCTATGCTGCTAATATATATTAAGTACTTATTGTCTGCCAGGCTCTGTTTTAAGCTCTTAACAATTCTATGATAGCAACATATGTACAAATGTGCTTGATACAATTGTATGGATTGTTATAAGAGCTGTAAGAGCCCCTAATAAAATGATTTATTAACAATAAAATTCTATATGATAGGAACTATCCTCATTTTATAAGGGAGCAAGAAGAGATACAAAAGTCAATTTCCTCCTCCACATTTACACTGCTAGCAGTAGACACAAATTTTTAAGAAAAGCTTTAACTATACATACACATATGTATGTGTATATGTACAATGTATATCTACAAAGACAAGTGGTGGAAGATTTTCAGTGACTCCTTCAGTTCCTCTGAGGTGGGCAGTTGAGTCCTTCGGTGTTCCCTATTCTTAGTCTGGGAGGTGGGCAGTTGAGTCCTTCGGTGTTCCCTATTCTTAGTCTGGAAGCTCTGCTGAAACCTGTTCATTTTGAGTGACCTTGCATTTGAAATACTAGCAACATAGAGTTCAACGTTAAAGCAATATACAAGCCACCACCTACAAACTGATTGACATGTTGTCAGGTGATACCTGTCCCTGAAGGACATCATGCTTGGTAAAGTAGAAGCCAACAAAAAAGAGGAAGGCCCTTGACATGATGGATTGGCACCATGGGTGCAACAATGGACTTAAGACTAGGAACAATTGTGAGGATGGAGCAGGGCAGGGCAGTGTTTCATTCTGTTGTGCACAGGGTCGCTATGGGTCAGAACCAATCGATGGTCCTAACAACAACATATCTATATAATCAAGAATTGTGTTCATATATACACTATCTTAAAATAGGCTAATTAGGCTAACTTAAGAGACTAAACAATTTTTTTAATCATTAGGGGCTCATACAACTCTTATCACAATCCATACATACATCAGTTGTGTAAAGCACATTTGTACATTCATTGCCCTCATCATTCTCAAAATATTTGCTCTACACTTAAGCCCTAGCATCAACTCCTCATTTTTCCCCACCCTCCCTGCTCTCCTCTCCCTCATGAGCCCTTGATAAT
>NW_022103920.1:74817136-74826084 GCF_000313985.2 Echinops telfairi
TAAGAGGAAATAGAGGAAAGAGCTAGGAGGTACAGGGCATTTATAGAAGTCTAAATACAGGCATATACATATGTAAATATATTTATATATGAGGATGTGGAAATAGATCTATGTGCATATATGTATAGATTTAGTATTAAGGTAGCAGATGGACAATCGGCCTCCACTTAAGTACTCCCTCAATGCAAGAATCCTTTGTTCTATTAATATGGCATTCCATGGTGCTCACCTTCCCGACACAATTGCTGAAGACCAAGCGGGTGCATAAGCAAATGTGGTGAGGAAAGCTGAGACTAAAAATTTTAACTGCATTTGTCTCCAGTTTTTTACATGAATAGTTTCAGTTGTGATAGACCTCTGATCTTCTGTTTTGCCTTCAGCCAAAGGAGGAAGTGAGAAAAGGAATCAGTTCTCTGAGCTAGGACCTGATGTGTCTTCATGCTTAAAGCTTAGTTCAGCTAAGTTCCATTTCTCTAGAATAAGGGTGAAATCAAAGACTGCCACTCTACTGCTTCCTATTTTTTAGCTTAACAAATAAACTAAAAAAGTACATTCACTGTGGTTTCTAAGTGGTAATGAATTAGATCAATTGGACCTAGTGAATTTAATACTCCTTCACTTTTTCAGAATCAACTTGACAGCTGTGAGTTTTCTTCACTTCATATATTGTAATCTTTTTGCTTTCAGTTTGCAGCTAGCTATTTGTAATGTGTGCACACACAATTAAACGGAACAAACATAGAACTTACTATAGGCATGCTATTGACTATGGAATGGAAGGGACACGAGCCTGGGTTGTAATGTGAGCAGACCTATGTTGGGGTTCTGTCTCTGCTGAAAGGACCTGTTGAGGTGAAAATCGTCTTGCTCAGCTTCCATGTCCTTTTAAGTTAGTAGGTTAAAACATATAATCAGATTAACAGTGATATATTCATAGCATACATATAATAGGTTGTTATATTAAATATAGGACAATTCCCTGTGGCTCAAGATAAGCCCTAAGGTTTCTTCTAGTTTTAACACTGTGATAACGAGTAAATTGCAGTTCATTTTCAGAACACTGTCCTCCAACAAGCATAATATTCATCTTTTTCAAAAACCTTGCTGCAGAGCAATGGTACCAAGTGCTCTGAACCCTTTCACCTATAATAATGATTCTTTGACCACTGTCCACGTAAAATGAGACACTTCCTACCTTATAACGGCCACATGTGCAAACAGCTAGGAACAGAGCTATCAGTAGAAATGTCAAGGAAAGGTCTAGTGCATAAAACAAACACATTTTAAAAATAAAAAGCAAGTTGAAACCAGACTATTTATTCCAAAATCAATAAGACATTCATTTCATTTGGATATATAGGATTTAAGATTTATCCTCCCTGTTGCTCACTAAATCTGCAAAATGCTGAGGGCTACGCATTTCATTTTTAAAAATAGATGTCCTTTTGGGTTTTCCTGTCTCTGGGGAAGTGTTCTTTCTGTTGCTTACAGCAAGCTGAATGCTCTGCTTTGAATGGGCGTGTTTGTTTTTATTGGTAGAAGTGGCTGAAAGGAACCATTTCTTAAACTGTGTTTCTGTACTTGAGTTGCCTGACTTGTGAGTAAATGTACATGATTGGCTATTTCCCAAAGAATCCATTAATAGAATCATGGAATTTGCTCACTGGTTTACATATTGTTTCATTTATGGAATCCATGTCAGGAACATTTATTATCACTTAATCCCTGGTGGGATGGTTGTTATGCTGTTAACAGCAAGTTCAGCAGTTTGAAACCATCAGCTGCTTCAAGGGAGAAAGATGAGACTTTCTACTCCCCTAAAGAATTACAGTCTTGGAAACCCATAGAGGCAGGTCTACCCTCTCCTATAGGATCATTATGAGTCTGAATCAGCTCGATGGCAGGGGGTTTGAGTTTTGCTTGAATCATTAGTGATTGGAAAGCTCAGAAAAGACGTAGGTCTTCTTTGCATTTTGCCTGATGTAATTCATTCTCTTTATAGCCATCTTTCCATCTGACATCAATAATGATATTCTTTGTTTCACACCCTTGTCTGAATCAGTCTTGAATTTCTGACCATTCCTTATTGAGGTATTGCTGCAACCACTCTTGAATTATCTTAAGCAAAATTTTATTTGTGTGTCATATTGATGATATTGTTCAATAATTCCTTTATTCTGTTGTGTCACCTTAATTTGGAATGGGCAAAATCAGGTTCTCTTCCAAGTGATTGGCCAGATATCTGCCTTCCAGTTTTCTTGGCTTAGACTAGAGAATGTTTCCAGGGCTGCATCAGTTTTTTCAACCATTTCGTTTGTTATCTCCTCAATTCCTGGAGCCTTGTTTTCACCAATGTCCTTAGAGAAACTGAGACTCCTTTTTCAATCCACTTTTCCTTGATTTTATGCTACCTCTTGAAATGGTCTAATGTTGACCAGTTCTTTTTGGTTCAGTGACTCTGTGTAATTCCTTCCATCTTCTTTGGATGCTTCCTGAATAATTTCATATTTTGTCATAGAATCCTTCAATACTCCAAATTAAGGCTTGAATAGTTTCCTCATTTATTTCCACTTGATATGTGCAAGAGTGTGTTCTTCTTTTTTGACCTTCTAACTCCAGGTCTTTGCATATTTCACAATAATATTTTGCTTTGTCTTCTTGGGCTGCCTTTTGCAACTTTCTGTTTAGCGCTTTTACTTCATCAGTTCTTTCATCTGCTTTAGCTCCCTTACCTTCAAGAGCAAGTTTCAGAGTCTCTTCTGATATTCACTCGGGTCTTTTCTTTCTTTCCTGCATTTCTAATGATCTTTTGCTTTCTTCATGTATGATGTTCTTGATGTTCGTGATCTCACAGCCCTTCTAGTCTACAGTCATTAATGTCAATGCATCAAATCTATTTTTAAGATGGTATCCAAATTCAAGTGGAATATACTCAAAGTTATATTTTGACTGTCAGGGACTTGTTTTAATTTTCTTTAGTGATATAATCATAGTTTCAACCTCACAAATGAGCAACTGACAATCTGTCTACAATTGGTATCTTTGGTACTCTGTAAAAGGACCATTGATTTTTTTTAAGCAGGAAATTTTACTTTCAAGTTCTATCAATTCCTTTGTGTGATTCACTAAATTTCTATGATTTGTTAAATTTAAACTTCGTGGTTATAGTAGATATTTTAGTCTCAATGATATTTGGTGGTATGAAAATATAACTGAATTTCTGTCTTCCAGATTTTATTTTTGTCTTTTGAACAATTATTGTTACTCTTTAACCTTTCAGATCCCCATGAGTTGAAATAGAGTCAATGGCAGTGAGGTTTGGTTTATGAACCTTTGGCTTTTAGGCTTAGATAACTATTCATAATATCTCTTTAAACTACTCTGTGGGCAGGGCATTACTATGTGTTCACCAAATCATTTCACTTTCCTCCTGGCCGTGTAGAGGGAGATTATATATCCTGTAGCAAGTGAAAAGGAGCTCTAGTGATGTAGTAGGTTGTGAATTGGGCTGCTAACCTCAGAGTTGGCAGTTCAAACCCACCAGCCATGCCAAGGGAGAAAGAAGTGGCTGTCTGCTCCGGTGAAGATTTACCACTTCAGAAACCCAAAGGTACAGTTCTACTCTGTCATATAAAGTCATTATGAATTGCAGCAGTGGGTTTCGGGGTTTTTTGGGTTTTGTTTGGGTATCTAGTTGAGGTCCTGTGACCAACTCAGACCAAAGCTATGTAGTGGTTTTCTCTCCACCTTCCAGGATGCTCTAGAATGCTACAGGTTAAGCTAATAGGGCCCAGTGGAAGGAGCCAAACAGGAGAACCCATCTGAGAGGTCAAAAGAAATATTTGGGGGGGGCCTTTCCTGAGTGATAAATTACTATAGCAATACATACTCTGAATAAAACTTTCTCAGAATCTACATACTGAGTTGAAAATGTCTAACTTGAAACCTCTTTCCCCTAAGTTATTTCAAATTATATTTTATGTACTGTTTTAAATGTTATTGCTTTAAGAAATCCCCAAAGAGTCTTTAAGGATTACTACTTTTAAAAGTCATGACCCGAAGACTACAGACTAGACCGGGGGTGCTCAATGCGTCTAGTCTGTAGATCGCATAGCCTTAAAAAAAATAGATTTAAGCCTATCATCAATCCCGTCATTTAACTGATACACAGCACAGCCAATCAGATGCAATCTTAGGTGTCAAATGCATGTGCAAACAACTGAGCTAAGTGCAGCAAAACTGACAAGCTAAGTTATTGCCAATTTTTAGACCTTGTTTTTTTCCTCTTAAACATAAGAAAGGATATTAAAATGAGTGAGGGAGCTGGGCCAAGTAAGTAGACAAAAACGTATCATTTTCATACGGAATGGGAGATTTTGACACTACAAGCCGACATTCAGCTGAAGTGCAGAGGGCGTGAACAGTTCTGGAACTTACTCGCAGAGGTAAAGTCCCCAAACATGAGAAAATGTGCTACCTCCCTGACTGCATTATTCAGCTCTCCTTATTGATGTGAGTCACCCTTTTCCCACAGAAAGATCATTGAGTCCAAGTACCATGACTGATGATCATTTGGAAGTGTGCTTGAGGCCGGCTGTCAGCAGCTACCATCCGGACTATGCATCTTTGGCTCATTCCATTCAGTGCAAGTCATCAGAGTAAACTCAGGTGATGACCCAAAATGTACATAGTTAATTGTGTTGTGTTGTGCAATATGGACTCATGCGGTTATGCAGGGTACAAAAACATACATTGTACAAATAAAGAATTCTCAATGCATTTATGAATAAATGTAATAAATAAAAATAAATATATGTTTTGCATTTTTGTAGTGGTAGATCTTTTTGACTTGATCACTTTATAAATAGCTCGCATGCTGAAAACATGTGAGCCCCCGGACTAGATATACAGAAGCATCTGAAGGTTTGAACAGTGGAGGTTCGGGGTTATGGGGCAGGAGTTCGAGGACCTGACTAAGTCAAATTAATCGGGGGTGTGGAGGGATGGAGGGAGGCGGGAGAAAGCCAGGTAAGAAGAAATCAAATGGGACCAGGGGTGTGGCTAAGAGAAGTGTGTGGAACAGAAGCAGAGAATTATTAAACTGAACCTCCTGAGAGCTTTTGTAAAGTGTGCCAATAACCATTGTCTGAGGATATAAACCATTGTCTGATTGGGAAATCAGATGGAGAATACATTGAGGTGTTTGACTCAGGAATCTGTGCATCAAAGAATGATTCCCTATGCACCTGGACTGTTGGCAGGTTGTGCCTTGGGGATGTCTTCCAGGTTCTGCTGCCCTCTGACAAAGAGCCTCCCCCACACACGTTTCCTCAGAAAAATGAGGTAGCTAGATATTTGTTGAATGACTTCTCTCTAACAAGTGCATTACAGACCTTATTACCTTATAAGTATTGTTGGCCCTGCTTAAAAATAAGGAATGAAGTCATAGAAGATAATTTAATTTGCTTAAAAATGCTAAGTTTATACATGTCAAATCTTGTTCTCTCCACCACCACCCCTTTTCTACCACAGGCTCAGCCTCAGTCAGGACTTTAGGGTTAATACACACTGTGGATGGCCAGTCAAATCTGTCTCTTTGTCTCAAGTACTTTCTCCTTTCAGGCTTCCGATCTCGTGAATTAAACTATCCATCCAGGAATGATATGTTTCCCAGTTAATCCACCTTTTTTCCCCTCTTAAAAGTTACAAGGGTATGTGCCCCATTAAAGTTGTGTCTGATTTCTTTTGTTATTTTGTAGAAATCTAACCCAAATTCTACTCTAATGTAAACAAACTCAACCCAATTTATTTTAAATGTTAATATATTAATTTATTGTACGTGGATCAAGAGGCAGTTGTGTGAACAGAACAAGGGAATGCTGCATGGTTTAAAACCAGAAAAAAAGAAAAAGAAAAACAGGAAAGATGTGCGACTGGATTGTATCCTCTTCCCATACTTGTTCAATCTGTATGCTAAGTAAATGATTTTTTTAAGCTGGCTTATATGAAGAAGAATGTGGCATCAGGATTGGAGGAAGGCTTATTTGCAACATGCAAGTGACACAATCTTGCTTAATGAAAGTGAGAGGGACTTGAAGGACTTGCTGATGAAGACGAAGGATTGCAGCCTTCGGTGTGGATTACAGCTCAATGTAAAGAATACCAAAATCCTTACGATTGGCCCATTCAGCAGCATCATGATACATGGAGAAAAGTTTGATGTTGTCAAGGAATTTGTCTTGTTTGGATCCACAGTCAATGCTCATGGAAGCAGCAGTCAAAGTAACAGAAAATGAGTTGCATGAAATAAGGCTAGAGTCATGCAAGCTGGATGAACCCCTGATATTATTGCCAAGAAATACACCCTCAACCAAAAATATCTCTGTGGGTATTCTTACAACTAAGCACAACGAATAGAGAATGTCTGCTTTGGACATTGTACTCCTTCCAAGTCTATCTATATGGGGTCAAGGGGACAACTTACAAGATGGAACAGATACGTAGCGGTCAGTGAGTCTATGTTAATGGGGGAGCAACGACTAGGAAAAGAAGGGGGAGATTAGCTACACAACTCCAAGAGTGTGATCCTGGCCACTGAATTATACATGTGTAAATTGGTGAATTGGTGTCTGTGCTACTCTGTATATTCTCAGCAATCAAAATAAAATAATATATATTAATATGTTTATAGAATATATGTAGATATCATTTTCCTTTCAACGCTTCCATTTTTAACTGCCAGAATACTAATGTAAATTTATTTTTAGTCATTGTTAATTATTTTCTCTGAGGCTCTACATTATATTTTTCTTATTTTATTAGCCTCATTATCTGCTTTCTCTTTAACCTACTCCATAGAAACAATTTTGGTTCACTTTAACTGGCTTAATTGTATGTTTTTCTTTGTATGGTTTATTTCAAGAAATAAAGACATTAAAATTAAAACATACCACAAGAAAACAAATAGATTCATGAAAGTGTACAATATTTAAAAGAAACTAGTCCATACTCAACATAACATCAAAGACAAAATAATTACTAAATGAGACAATTACTATCCAGTTTCTAACTTAATTTACTCAGCAGTTATTCTAATTTATCTATTTCTCCTATTGCTTAATAAGAGGTTGAGTTGCAGGAAATCCACCAAGCAAACACTTCTAGATTTAATCTTAAATACATATAAGTAAAGGAAAATATTGTTTCTCACTGTTATTGTTTTTTTCAGTCCTACTAGCTTCTTGCCAAAATTATATTCACTAGAAGACAGTCATGTATTCTGAGATAAATACCATATTCCTAGTGCGGATTGTCCCACTTTATTTTGAACAGGTGTTTGAGAAAATTATTAGAGTGTGAAAAAGATTCTGATAGAGTTCATGCTATGAAGAAATAGAAGTCATATTTTAATCACACACATCAACGAAGGGCTAGAAAGAGCTCAAAAAGATACTGTTTTTCCTTCCTTTCTAGCTATCATATGAAGCGGATGGAAATTATCGTTTTGAAAATGTGACAGAAGAGTTTCTCAATCACTTGCAGTAATAAAAGAAAATGGATTTGAAAATCTGAAATGGAGAACATCCTTTAACATTTTAAGTTATAAAGTAAAACCATTCAAATGCGAGTGTCCTTGGCATAAGATAGTGTTGTTCTTATTAGCTACCCTTAGGCTAGTTTTGATTCATAGCAATTCTTTGTACCGGAGAACGAAACACTGCCAGACCCTGCACCTCCTCACAGTCTTTGCTACGTTTGAGTCCACTGTTGCAACCTTGATGCCGATCCGTCCCACTTAGGGTTGCTTCTTTTCTGCTGAACCTGTACTTTACCAAGCATAATATTCTTCTCAAGGGAATGGTTTCTCCTGATAATATATCTGAATATGTAAGACAGTGGTTCTCAATCTTCCTAATGCTATGACCCTTTAACACAGTTCCTTATGTTGTGGTGACCCCCAACCATAAAATTATTTTCGTCGTTACTTCATAACTGTAATTTTGCTACTGTTATGAATCATATGCAGGATATATGTTCATTTATACACATTGAACATAATTAAAGTATAGTGATTAACAAAAAAAATATGTAATTATACTGTGAAATATTTATTTCTAAATACAAATAAATGAAAGTTTGTCTTGAAGCATGGTGTAGCATGTGTTACAGTCAATATAACAACAGTAAACTGCATTGCTACATTTTGCGACAGTATTCATAAAAAGCCAACATCACTGCAAAGGCTGAGATAGCTTTTTTCTCACCAGATCGGCATATCTGCATGTGGACAGACTCACCAGGAGATGGATAGAGGAGCAGTGTCTCGGTTCCTAAGACCATCTGAAATATGTGTTTTCTGATGGTCTTAGGCCACTCCTGTGAAAGGGTCAGACCCCCCAAGGGGTCGCGACCCACAGGTTGAGAACCCTGAGATAAAGTCTGACTATCCTCACTTCTAAATGGCAGTATGTCTATCCTTTTTCCAAGATAGAACTGTTCATATTCTCCAATGTTCTTCACCAGTACTATAATTTACATGCACCAGTCCTCTGGTCTTCTTTATTCATTGCCCAACTTTCCTATGCATATGAGGCACTTGAAAATATCATGACTTGAATTAGGCACACCTTTGTCCTTCAAGTAACAGCTTTGCTTTTTAATGCTTTGTCTTAGGCTGGGTCCTGTAGTCAAGCAAAGCCAGTTAATGCACACACACACACACACACACACATATTAAAAACGAAAAAACAACTCACCACCAACCAGTGGATTCCAGTTCATAGTGACCCTATAAGATAGAGTACAGGGTAGAATTGGCCCCATGGATTTCTGAGACTCTGTTTATGGGAATAGAAGGCCTCATATTTCTCCAGTGGAAGAGCTGGTGGTTTCAAACTGCTATGTAACTATGTAACCTATGATACTATGCGTGTGTGTGTGTGTGTGTG
>NW_022103920.1:74826184-74855373 GCF_000313985.2 Echinops telfairi
GTGTGTGTGTGTGTGTGTGTGTGTGTGTGTGTGTGTGTGTGTGAAGGAAAGGCATACAAAGTTGTAGAAGCAGGAAAGTCCAAGTTTGGGAAGGCTCCAAGTCCATGGGTCACATGTAAGTCTAGAGGCCTATCCTGACTCAAGTACCCTTGGGGACCAGTGATGCAAGGGCCAATGAATCCATGATCAGCAAGAAGGCAACAGGCTGCAGATTGCAGAGATGAATGAATACAAGGTCCTTGAGTCAAGTTCAGGTGGCAGGGTCCTGATGACTCTCAGGATTGGCCATCGACCGAAATCCAAAGAAGTGGAAGTAGCAGATTCAGAATCCAGATCCATCAAAGAGTAAAGCAAGCTTTTCCACTCCCTCACAAAATAAGCCTAATGCTATTGAGTTGATTACAACCCATGAAGACCCTAGAACTTTCTACCACATCCATTGACATTGGAAGCGGGCCATACCCCTCAACAAACTTGGTTTTAATTACATCAGAACTGTAACCTGAGTAAAGGTGTTTGCATCCTGCCATAATCTTCTTACAATAGATTGGCTGCTTATTGTAGATCCCATTTTGGAAGTCATGGAAATTGCTAGGTTAGGTCAGGTCATGGGAATTTCCAGGTCTCAACTGCCAAACCACAGAGAAACTGGCCCAGCTACGCTGACACAAAACCTAACCGAAACACTTTAAAAGCATACTTTGCAGCAGCCTGCTCAGTGCAGTATGCTATTTGTTTCCTGACTTCCATGGGCAGTGACTGTGGATACACGTAAAATGAGGTGTTTCATAACTTCAGTCTTTCCTCTGTCTACCATGCTAGTGCTTTTTATTCCAATTGTGGGAATTTTTTTCTTTGTGCTGAGTAAGGACCTAGTCTTTGATCTTCATCAGTAAGTGCCTAAAGTCCTCTTCATTTTCATCAGCCAAGGGGTGTATTCATCTGAATACCCCAGGCTATCGAGTCTTCTTCCAATTCTTATGCCACTTTTTTCTTCAGATAGTCAATCTTTTCAAACGATCTAGTAAGCATCTAGATTAAGTATGGTGAAAGCGCATGATCCTGGAGTAGTACATCCTTCTTGATATTCAACTTCACATTATCCCCTTATTCTGTTTGCATGACTGCCTCTTGGTCTATAGAAAGGGTTTGCATGAGCACAATTAAGTGTTTTTGAACTTGTATTATTTGAAATATTATCTATACTTTTTATGGCTGACACAGTCAAATGGCTCTGCATAATTAATAAAACACAGGCAAACAACTTTCTGATATGCTCTTGTTTTTAGCTAAGACCCCTATGATGTTAGTTAGCAAGGGTCTCCTGTGTTCCATGCCTTTTTGTGAATCTGGACCAAATGCTGGCCGCTTCTCGCCAATGTACTCCTGCCATCACTTTGAAACTATCTTCAAACGTTTTTACTGGCATGTAGAATTAATG
Organism: Echinops telfairi; assembly: GCF_000313985.2. NCBI lineage: Eukaryota > Metazoa > Chordata > Mammalia > Afrosoricida > Tenrecidae > Echinops > Echinops telfairi. The sequence continues at coordinate 74,827,626 of NW_022103920.1, forward strand.
ACGTTATTTGATAATTTCCTTATTCTGTTGAATCAGCTTTCTTTGGAATGGATATACACAAGGTTCACTTCCGGCTGTTTGGCCAATTTGGTCATCTTCCAAATTTGTTGCCAACGTTGAATGAGTGCTTTCACTGTTTCATGTAGTTCATGAAAGAACTAAATTGCTATTCAGTCAATTCCTGGAATCTTGTTTTTCACCAACACCTTCAGTGCAGCTTGGATTTTTGCCCTCAGTACGATCATTTCTTCATCCCATGTTTCCACCTGAAATGGTTGATCACTGATTAATTCTTTTTGGTACAGTTACTCTGTTGTTCAATAGGAGCCGTGTGGTGTGGTGGGCTATTCATCCAGCTGCTGATCACAAAATCAGCCGTCCTAACCCATCAGTTGCTCTGCAAGAGAAATATGAAGCTGCTTATTCCTGTAAAAATGTCGTCTTGGAAACCCGAAGGGACAGTTCAACTCTGTCCTCTAAGGTCTCTATAAGTAAGAATTTACTTGATAGCAATGAGTTTGAGGTTTTTGAGTTTCGAGCTTTGTTCAATGTTCAAGAACAAGTTTCAGGTTATTTCTGACATCGATTTTTTAATCTTTTATTTGTTTTTCTTTTTTTATAATGAACTTTTCCTTTTTACATGTAGACTATCTTTGAGATGGTTATTACATTCATTGGGTGGGTACTCAAGGTCATGCTTTGGCTCTCATGAACTTATTTTAATTTTTTTAGCTTCAACTTGAACTTGCATATAAGAAATTGATTGCCTTGCTCTGACAGATGATATTGAGTGTCTGCATCATCTCTTTTCACAGATGGCATTACTTTTATTCCTTAAGTGTAGGCCCACATGTATATTTGCTGTGTATGTGATTGAAAAAGGGTATTTGCAATGAAAAAGTCATTGATCTTGCAAAATTCTATCGCACAATCTCTGCTATCATTTTTATCAGCGAGGTCATTTCCACCTAGTGATCCTTCATTTTCAGCTTTCATTTCTTAATCACCAATAATTATCAATGTATCTTGCTTGCATGTTTGCATGTCTACAATATCAGACTGTAGGTGTTGGGGAAAATATTTCATTTCTTCATCTTTGACATTAGTGATAAAAACAAAGACCAAACTCACGGGCATCGACTCAAGGCCGACTCATAACGACCCTCTAGGCTAGGGAAGAACGGCCTCTGTGCGTTTCCAAGACTGTAACTCTTCATAGGAGTCGAGAGCCTCTTCTTCCTCCCAAGGAGAGGCTGATAGTTTCCAACTACTGATCTTGTAGTTAGCAGCCCAACACGTAACCACTGTACCAGTAGAGTTCCTGGCGTTAGTAATGGGTGCAAACATTTGAATACCAGTCATATTTACCGGTCTTCCTTGTAGGTGTATGGATATTATCCTATCATATTCAGTGTGGTATCACAGGATAGATTTTGAAATATTCTTTTTGATGATGAATATGACAATATTCCTTTTCAATTTGTCATTCCTAGCATACTAGGCCATAAGACTATCCAATTAAAAATGGCCAATTCTGACACAAAATGCTCACTATATCAATCTTTATGGTTTCACACTGTGATACGCAGGTTTATTGTGCCAACATGGCCAATAAACACATGTGGGTTTAATTTAAGGGCGGAGAGATAAATGACTTGGGGAGCCTTGCCTTTATTGTCTCTTGCTCTTTGATCATCGGACCAGTGTGCGGCTGCCTTGCTTGTCTGTGCCTCAATTTACAAGCTACACTACCTGTGGGACAGCTAACCCATGGACTATGTCGCTATAATTTGCGGTTTCTTCAAGATCTGCTTCGCCACACTACTGGAATATACATTTCTTGAGCTGGGGACTGTCGGACCCTGTTATCTGGCTGACTGTTGGTGACCTGCCTAGCTGTTTGCTGCCTGTGGCCAGATAGACAGAATTGTTCTAAAGAGGACTACCCGGCGGCCCTCAAGACTTGAAGGACTGCCTGTGTACTAGCTGTCTCACGGAAGTGAGTTGCATTGAGCCACTTCTACTGCTTTGTAGGTGAATTAACTTTTTATTTCTTATGTTATCTATCTATCTATCTATCTATCTATCTATCTATCTATCTATCTAAATATATCAAAAGTTATTAGTGTCCTGGTTTTGTTTCTTTCAGGAACCCTGCCTGACATACACATCATTTTTGATAACTTCCAGTTTTCCTTGATCCATATGTCATGCTTTCCATGCTGTGATGAATAAATGGGTGTTTGTAGATGTTTCTTTTCATTCTGAGTTGAGACCTATTTTAAAATGAAGGTCTTGGGAGCTTTACTCCATCACTAAATTGGACTCCAGTTTGAGGAGGGGATCATCCCCATTGTATTGTGAGCACCTTCCAGCCTGAGCAGTTCATCTTCCAGCACGTTATCAGACGTGTTCTGTTGGGAATCAATAGGGTTTAAGTGACAATTTTAACTGAAGTCGATTTCCAAGTCTCTTTCCTAGTCTGCCTTAATCTGAAAGTGCTAAGAAAATCTATGCACGATATCTGACTCTGCTGAGCACCAATTGCCTGTTTGTTTGCTATACAGTGGTGACTTGTGTGTCCTGTATTTCAAATAACAGCAAGGTCTTCCACAGTGACCAGTGGATCCAAAACCAAACTCACTGCCATGACATTCATGCTGATTCCTAGTGACCCTTAGTGCTATCTGGTGAGTGTCCGAGACGGCATCTCTACTGCAGTAGAAAGCCCTGTCTTCTCCCGTGGAGCAGCTGGAGTTTCCAACTGCTGACTTCTTAGCAGCCCGAAATGCAGCCACCATACCACCAAGGCTTTAGGATGTTGGATGGTCATCTAAAAAACTATGTTGTTTCTGATAAATCATTGTGATGCATGCGATGACAGAACTGCAATTGAACATGTCAGCTTTCTATATTACAATGACCTTAACAAGCTATCTCTTAGGTAACCTTTTTTTATACATGTATATATAGAGAGAGAAAAAATAAAGCATTTTTTAAAATTCATTTTATTGGGGGCCCATGTAGCTCGTATCACAATCCATATATACATCCATTATGTCAAGCACATTTGTTGTCATCATCATTTTCAAATATTTTCATTCTAGTTCAGCCCTTGGTATCAGCTCCTCATTTTTTTGCCCTCCCTCCCTCATGAACTTTTGATAATTTATAAAATTTTCCCCCTGTCTTACACTGACCGATGTCTCCCTTCACCCACTTTTCTGTTGCCCATCCCCCTGGATGTAAATATGTAAAGCATTGTGACTAGTTCCCTCTTTCACACCCACCTTCCCCTTCCCCTCCTGGTGTCAGTACTCTCATTATTGGTCCTGAAAGGTTTATCTGCCCTGGATTCTTTGTGTTTCCAGCTCTTATATGTACCCATGTACATGCTCTGATCTAGCCGAATTTGTAAGGTAGAATTGGGGGGGAGGGCATTAAAGAACTAGAAGAAAGTTGTATGCTTTGTTGGTGCCATACTGCACCCTGACTGGCTCATTTCTTCTTTGTGACCCTTCTGTAAGGGGATGACCAGTTGTCTACAGATGGGCTTTGGGTCTCCACTCTGCACTCCCCCTCATTCACATTGATACAATTTTTTGTTCTGGGTTTTTGATGCCTTATACCTGATCCCTTCGACACCTCATGATCACACAGGCTGGTGTGCTTCTTCCATGTAGACTTTGTTGCTTCTCAGCTGGGTGGCCACTTGTTTATCCTCAAGCCCTTATCTTTTGGTAGCCGGGCACCATCAGCTTTCTTCACCACATTTGCTTATGAACCCTCTTTGCCTTCAGCAATCGTGTCAGGAAACTGAGCATCACAGAATGACAGGTTATTAGAACAAAGTGTTCTTGTGTTGAGGGAGTACTTGAGTCGAGGCCCCATGTCCATCTGCTACCTTAATACTTAGCATATAAATATATGTACATATATCTGTTTCCCTATTGTTATATATAAATATATTTACATATATACCTGCCCTTATTTAGACCTCTATAAATGCCCCTTGCCTCCTAGTTCTTTCTATTTCCTTTTACTTTCCTCTTGTCCCACTATCATGTTCAGCCTTCATTCGAGTTTCAGTACTTCCTCTCAGTTACATTGCCCCTGATCAAACCCTACCAGGCATCCCACACCCTCCTCGACATCAATTTTAGATCGTTTGTTGTTCTCTTGTCCCTGGGTTTGCTAACACCCACTTCCTTTCCCCTACCTCTCCATCTCCCGTGTTCCCTGGAACCATCAGTCCTGTTGTTTTTTCCTCTGGATTGTTTAGCCCTCCTATCATGTCTAGCTAGACATGCAGAGACAATAATAAGCACAAAAACAAGACAGAGCAAAACTAAACAACAAAAGAAAACAAAACAACAAAAACCAACGACAAAGCAAAGAAAAACCTATAAATAGTTCCAGTACTGTTTGTTGGCCTTTAGGAATGTTTTCTTGTTGAGTCTGATGGGGCGCCACACTCTGGCCCCAAAGTCATACAGACCATTTTTAATGGTGTGCTGGAACTGGTGTGAACCAGCTTGTGAAGGGCTGTGGTTGGTATTCCCGGATTTTTGTTAGCTCACTGCTAAATGTAGGCACTAAGGAGCCTTGTTGGTATAGTAGTTTTGAATTGGGCTACTAACTACAAGGTCAGCAGTTCTAAAACTCTAGCTGCTCCATGGGAAAAAGATGAGGTTTTCTACTTCTGTTAACAATTATAACCTTGTAAACTACAGGGGCAGTTCTCCCCTGCCCTATAGGATCACTATGAGCCAGTGAGCAAACACAGTCAGGATTAGAAACATTATTTAAGTGTAAAATTAATTTACACAAAATAAAAAGAACACTCAATCATCTTGGTTTTCTAATTGCTTTACCGCCATTTACTATCATCTATGTTCTTGAGGTTATTTACATCTGATTTATGCTAAAAACTACTATAGAATGCATATCTCTTTCTGTGTACATACATAAAAGAAAACATAAGTACTAATAAAAACTCTACAGAATGATTGATTGTATGCATCTCTTTCAAATTCTATGTTCAATAGGGTCATGTTGGTAGCTTAAAACCAGCTGTATTGGAAGTAGTCACACCACAGAAATTATCAAATACTACAAATCAAGCATTGACTTGTTTTGTTAGTTCCTTTAGTTAAAAAGATCAAGGCAAATGCTAACAATGTGGATTAAATTAAACATTTAACATGATCTGTCATTACATTGCATCTAGATTTTTTTCCCTCAGAAAATTAAGGAACTATCTTCACACTGTTTAAAAACTATTATTTAAGCCAAAATGTCTTTCAAGCAATTGACAATTAAGTGAAGTTCTGACATCTTATTTGTTCATGAAAATGAAATTCATGTTGAAACTGCATTTCCTCGTCTATTGCAATTATAGGTTAGCTAGCATAAAATACCAGTAGTTAATAAGAAATCAACAAAATTACTCTGGTAGAATCAATTGACTATATGAAAAAATTTTTAAATTAACACCTTATCTTTTCAAATAAAATTTGGGCCATCCGTCCATCCTTTATTTATTTATTTTTAAAGATCATTTTATTGGGGAATCACAGCTCTTATAACAATCAATGTATCAAGTGTACCTAGCATATTTGTACATATGTTGCCATCATTATTTTCTAAACATTTACTTCCTATTTGAGCCCTTGGTATCAACTCCTCTTTTTCCCCTCCCTCATCCCCTCCCACCCTTATGACCCTGTGTTAGTCTGGGTACTTTAGAGAAACAAATCCACAGAAACTCATGTATAAGAGAGAGTTTTATATAAAGGTTAAGTGCACATCAAGAAAACATCCCAACCCAGTGCTGCCCAAGCCCTCAAGTCCAACATTAACCCATTAACCCATATGTCCAACACCAATCCACAAAGTCCTCCTCTATCTCACAAAACACACACTATGATGCCAACTGCAGGAGGAAAGCTGAATCAGTGAGCATGTAAGCATCTCAGCGCTGGCAGGGGTCTCCACACGGCTACTCCAGCACCCAGGCCTGCATTAGGGTAGGTCCATGTGGCTTCTCCTTGGGGATGTCTTGCAGGAAGTCAGCCTTGCCAGCTGAACCAGGGAACTGCTAAGGCTGCTGCACCCTGGTCCGACCATCAGAAAGCAAGAGACCTAAGAACTCGAAAGGCGAGGCTCACCGAGCCATCTATCCCTCCACCCTTCAATTAATCCCACATGTGTTTATCGGCCAGGTTAGCACAATAAACTAACTCAGACCCCTTGATAAATTACAAATCATTGTTATTTTCATATCTTACACCGACTGCTGTCTCCCTTCCCCCACAGTTTCTGTTGTTCATCCCCCTGCAGGTGGTAGTGTGGTGGTGGTGGTGGTGATGTGTCGATTATTGTGATCAGTTCCCTCTTCCTCCCCTCCTCTCCCCACCTTCCCCTTATGGGCCATCCATGCTTTATAACAATAACATTTATAATAGACTTATGCTGTTGCTGTGTACCCTGCAGGACTCATAGCCAACCCATGTGACAGATGAGAACTGCCTTATAGGATTTCCTTGGCTCAGATTTTTACAGAAGCAGATGTTAGGTGCCAAGCCATGGCGACCCCATGAAGGAGCCATTGCCTGGTCTTGAGACACTTTCACAATTGCTATTATGCTTTGCGCTTCATTTCAGACACCGTATCAACCATATCATCAAAGGTCTTCCTCTGTTTTGTTGCCCTTTTACTGTACAAAGCATGATGGCCGTTTCAGGCACTGGCTCTGGTGGTGTAGTGGTTGCAAGTTGAGCCACTACCTGCAAGGTCAGCAGTTCGAAACCACCAGCAGCTAGGAAGGACAAAGACAGGACTCTTTTCTCTGCTAGAGTTACATTCTTAGAAACTCACAGGGCAGTCCTACTCTGTCCTATAAAGTTGCTATGAGTTTACATTGACTTAATGGCAATGAGGTGGCTTCTTGATTGTTTTTTTGTTTTTCAGTTTCTCCTAATAACACGTCAATCAACCAGGTCATTCAATTGCAGACCTTGTGGTGAACAGCTGTATACTTAATCATTGCACCATCAGGGCCCCTTAATAAAAAATTATATATGCACATATTAATATATCCACCACATGTCTGTTGTTTTCTCATACTACCTTGGCTTTTGTGTTGCTGTGATGTTTCAAGCTATGTCACAAGTATTTAAAATACCAGTATGGTCACCCAAAGTGAATAGTTTCCAGCAGAGCTTCCGGACTAAGAGCAGACAAACAAGAAGGAATAACTTATCCAGTGCTTAGGAATTTGTCACAGAAAACCTTATGAATAGCAGTGAGATGTTATGAAAAAATCCATTAAACATAGGAGAACGCTGTCAGATGCTGAGGAAAAGTTGTCTTCTCCAAGTGGAGTCATGAATGGAATATGTAGCTTTTGAGACCTTCATTTGCTGCTGAGATTCAGCTCAAAATGAGAAGCAACAGTGGCCAACATCTGTTACTAATTGGAAATTAGAATGTATTAAGTATGAATCTAGGAACATTGGAAATCACGAAAACTGAAATGGAACACCTATAAATGGATTCTTAGGCATTTGTGAGTTTCAGTGGATGCATATTGGTCATTTTGAAAGTGAATATCTTTATTTACTACTCCAAGAATGAGAAATTCAAGAGGAAAGGTGTCATGTACATTTTCAAAAAGGACATTTCATGCTCTATCATAAAGTGCAATGTTTTAAGTGATAAGATAATATCCATATGCATACAAAGACATCCAGTTAGTACAACTATTGTTCAGATCTACACATCAACAACTAAAACTAATGATGAAGGAATTGAAGAATCCGACCAACATCTTAAATCTGAAATTGATCAAACGTGGTCAAGAAGCACTGACAAACATTGCTGGTTGGAATGCAAATGCTGGAAACGAAAAATGATGGGCCTTTACTTGTGAACGATGGCCTTGGTGATGGACAGGGAGCTGGAGAATGAATTTTGCAAGACAAGTGACTTATTCATTAAAAATTCCTTTTTGAATAACATAAATGGCAACTATATTCATAGACTTTGCCAGATGGAATACAAGAGATCAAATTGATTACATCTGTGGGAAAAGAAGACGGAGAAGCTTGATGCCATCAGCCCAAACTAGGTCACAGGATGACTGTGGAATAGACCATCAATTTTTCATAGGTAAGTTCAAGTTGAAGTTGGATAAAATTAAAATAAATTCACAAGAGTCAATATATGACCTTGAGTTTTTCTTAGCTGAATTTTGAGCATCTCAATTACAGATTGAAGAAAGAAAAAGGTCAATAAAAACAAACAAACAAACAGACAGGTAAGGATGAAAAGGCCAAAGTGGATATACGAAGAGACCCTAAAACTTGCTCTTGACCACAGAGTAGCTAATGTACATGGCAGAAATAATGAAATAAATGAGCTGAACAGAAAATTTCAAAGGGCAGTTTGAGAAGACAAAGTAAAGTATTACAATGAAATGTGCAGACCGGGAATTAGAAAACCAAAAGGTATAAAAAGTTTAGCAAATATCAAGCTGACAGAAATGAACAAATTTCAAACCTTGAATTGCAGTATTGAAAGATTCTTTTTGTGAAATATTGAGCAGGCAGGAAACATCAAAAGAAGATGGAAGAAACAGACAGAGGCACTGTACCCCAAAGGACTCATTGGCGAGATCCAGTCATTTCAAAAGGTAGCAAGCACCTGATCGAAAACCATGCTACGAATGGGAGAAAGCCAAGGTGCACTCGGCTCTGGGGAAAGCAAGGCTGTAGGGACTGGTGAAATAGTAATAGAAATGTTTGAACAAGCTGGTAAAACGATGGAAACTCACTAATCTTTACCCAGAAATGTGGAAGACAACTAGCTGGGCAACCAACTAGAAGAGATTCATATTTGTACTCATTCCAAAGAAAAGTGATCCAACAGAATGCCCGAAGTACTGAACACTATTCTAAATATCACATGCAAGTAAAACTGCTGAAGAGCCTTCAACCATGGTTGCAGCAGTACACAGAGGGAGCTGCCAGAAGAGAACTTGGAGCAAGGAATGTTATTGCTGACAGCTGATGGATCTTGGCGAAAGCAGAGAACACCAGTAAGATGCTTACTTATATTTTATTGACAAGGCAATGACATTCGACAGTGTGGATCATAGCAAACTATGGATCATCTTGAGAAGAATGGGAATCCCAACACTTCCCCAGGCTCATACAGAACCTGTACATGGATCAAGAGGCAGTCATTCAAACTGAGCAGGGGCATTTTCTTCCCCTGCTATGGAGTTGATTCTAACTCATGACAGCCCTATAAAACAGGCTAGGACTACCCCTGTGGGTTTGCAAGACGGTAACTCTAGGGCATTGCTACTTCATAACTGTAATTTTGCTACTGTTATGAATCGTCATGTAAATATCTGATATGCAGGAAGTATTTTCATTGTTCCAAATTGAACACAATTAAAGCATAGTGATTCATCACAAAACAATATGTAATTATATATTGTGAAATATTTATGTGTTTTCTGATGGTCTTAGGTGACCACTGTGAAAGGGTCACTTGACCCCCCAAAGGGATGGTGACCCATAGCTTGAGAACTGCTGCTCTAGGAGAATAGAAATCCTCATCTTTCTCTCTCAGAGCTGCTGGTGGTTTTGAACTGCTGACCTTGTGGTTAGCAGCCCAATGTGTAATCATTTACATGGTTTAAAATCAGGAAAAGTGTGTATCAAGGTTGTATCCTTTTCGCCACACTTACAGAATCTATATGCTGAGCAAAAATTAATCTGAGAAGCTGGTCCAGGTGAAGAAGAATGCAGCATCAAAATTGGAGGAAGGCTTCTTAACAACCTTCAGTGCGAAGATGTCACAACCTTGCTGGTTGAAAAGGAGGAGGACTTGAACCACTGGCTAATGAAGATCCAGGACTGCAGCCTTCAATGTTGATAGCAACTCAATGTAAACAAAAACAGAACCAAAAAACCCGAATTCTCCCAACTGGACTAATAAATAGCATCATCATAAATGGAGAAAAAAGATTGAAGTTGTCAGGATTTCATTTTGTTTGAATCCAAAATCAATGCTCGTGGAATCAGCACTCAAGAAAACAAACGGTGCATTGCACTGGGTAAATCTGATGCATAAGGCCTCTTTAAAGCATTGAAGAGCAAGAGGTCACTGTGCACTAAGGTACACCTGACCCAAAGCATGGTATTTTCATTCACCTCATTTGTAGGTGAAAATTGGGCATCGAATAAGGAAGATCAAAGAATATATGCATTTGAATTATGATGCTAGCAAAAAATATTGCGAGTACCTTGTACTGCCAGAAAAACAAACAAATCTGTCTGACAAAGGGCATTACATTGGTCAAGTAAAGTGAAGCCGCAAAGAGGAAGATCTTCAGTGAGACGGATTGGCACAGTGCACATCAATAGATTCAAGCAAAATAATAATTGTGAGGACAGATTAGGACCAGGCAGTGTTTTCTTCTGTTGTACATAATATCACTGTGAGTGGGAAACATCTTGATGGTGTCCAACAAAACAAGGAATGAATAGATACATCTCTTTTCTCACAGAGAGCCGATTTATCAGCATACCACAATCTAGCACCGACAATCTCTGACCGCATCACAAAGCCTTGGTTTAGCTGTGGTCTACCAGCTTCCTCCTCTCTCCACCTGCCTCTCTTTTGTTTAGTTATAACTTGAAAAGAACTTTCAGGTAAAGATCAAGAAAGGCAATTTCTTAGATGTCTGCTCTCAGATTCCTGTCACAGCAATGCATGAATACTGTTTGGGGTATTTCATTTTTTCCTTCTAGTTACAGACTCTGTGTCCCTTACCTTCCTGACATAGAGGTTTTCATGGAACTCAGACTTGGTTAATCAAAGCAACAGTGATTAGTGGACTAGCAAGTGGTTTAAGTAGAGAGAGCATCCTTCCTTGACTTTGATTCATAGGTGTGCATGAAAGCTGTTTCTCCTGAGATTGCTTATCTGGTCTACTAGCAGGTTTGTCCTCTACTACAAGGAAAAAAGACTAATTGCAGAGGATGAAGGTAAGAATAAAATGCCAAGAGAAGTGGAGATTAGATGAAACGCAGGCAGAGACTCTGTCCTGGTGATTTTGGGGAACCAGTTCCTCCCACAGGCCTTGCTCCCTAAAACAATGATGTCATTTGTATGAGTCAGCACAGCCTCTTACCAGGTGTATAGGGCAATGGTTTTGTCTTTGCCTTCAAATGATAAGTAAGTGTCTTACTCAAAGCATTAAGAATCCTGATACAATCCCAAGGCAGTTAATTGTGTAAGGCAGAGTGGGTCAGTGAAAAAGAGGAAGCCCCTCAACAAGAGGAATTGGCACAGCGGCTACAACAAAGTGCTCAAAGAGAGCAGCAATTGTGAAGCTGGCTCTGGGCCAGACCATTTTTCTTTCTGTTTTATAAAGGGTCACAAAGAGTCAGAACTGAGAAGAAGGCACACGAAAAACAGCAATAGCACACAAGACATGGACAGGCTTCAGCAAGTCTATAAAGCGCCTGAAGTATGCAAGATTCTGAGGGTATTTAAGTGTTTTGTTTTTTCTGAGAATAGGATTCATAGTATTCCTTAGGTTCCTGAAAAGTCCGTGAACTGACATAAAAGGATTCAAAAGAAACGAAATATCTTTCTGTGTCGGACTGCTCACCCTATACCACAACCACCTAGTATAGGCTACCATCACTTGGGTCATTAGTTTGAGTATTTTTGCCTGATACGTTTGACCTATGTTTAAATGCTTGCTAAGAGTTTTCAAATCCAAGACAGTTACTTTTAATCTTATTTCTTTGCTGCTGTTGCTTTCTTCACATCCTAGCCTGTTTGTATTTGTGTGATGTTGTCAGCATATTTCTCAAGAGAGACTAAAACGGGAGACACTTTCTATTCATTTGATTGAGGAAGCCTCAAGGAAGTCGAACATCTAGTAAGAAGCTGGTCTATATTTACCTAAACATTTAAAAATAATTTTTATTTGTATCTTCAAGAATAACTTTTGAGGGCAATAGTATCAGACTTAAATTGAAATTTCATAAATATTTCTTAGATGTTTTGAGTTTACTTTCAAAGAAATTTCGACCTCAGAAGCCAATGAAATTATATTAGAGGGTAGAAGAAATCTTTATGGGGAGCAGATTAAAACTTGACTCAATATAAATAAGAAAATGCTGGAACATAGGAAGCCTATCTTGTTCTCCTGTAATGTTAGCTATCAAGTGGAAAATAATTGTATTTGATGAAAGGCAAAATAACGTGTTCCCAACACTATGCATTTAATACCTTTATTTCAGAAAAAGCTAAAGCAATTTCAGGAGAAGATTTTTGTCTAGAAAGGTAATTTATTGCTTGGATAACCATGGCACGGAAGGCTGTGCGGGTCCTGTTCTCCTCACTGAAGCAATATTTTGCCAGCCTATGTTTGGGGTTTTGGTTCATTGTACCTATTACACTGCAAAAAGGAATACTATTTCCATCTTCTTGAAAATTTGATGGCCACAAGTATATAGTGACAGACTTCACTGAAAAGATATTCAGGTGGAAAATTTATATATGGTGTATTTAAGATTCTAAAAGGTAAAAAGCAGTTTTCATCTGAACCAACGGAAATCATTACAAATATCCTATCAAAACTACAGTAATAGGAAGAAGCTTATGCACGAGTACAACTAGACCAACTGCTAGATGAATGGCTAAATCCCATAGTGGTATGTCAGGAGCGAAAGCTACAGAATTAGCTGGGCTATTTTAAAGATAATATTACTATATTTAAATATGTGGTTTTAGTTTAAATTTAGCGCTGCTTCTCTAACTCATATGAATCATAACTGATGTGCAGAAAGAAATCCTATGCTTAGTTCTAAGCCTGCAGTGGGTTTAGTCTAGTAATGGGTGATTGGATTAGTCTGAACTTTCAGGCTAAATCAGATCCTTGGAAAATAAAATAGTCTTCATGGAAACTTCTTATGCTATTCTCTATTATGTTCATCTAAACAATTACCAATGTAGATAGAAAGGTGGAGAAGCAATGTAAAAATGACAAAGAAAACTATGAAAGCCCTGTTCAGTACATTGAAGCCACAATTTTCTATCCTTACATCAAGATATACATTTGTATATATAAAAGTCTGGATGCAAGAATATTAAAGAATCAGTCCCTAAATATTTCTAACCATAGAACTCAGATGTTCTGATGGTCATTATCACAGAAGTTCACATTAAGAGAGCTCTGTATGTTCAGCTCTGTGCTAGTCTGTGTGCTCTAGAGACACAAATCCACAGAAACTCATGTATAAGAGAGAGTTTTATATAAAGGGTAAGTGCGCATCCCAACCCAGTGCTGCCCAAGCCCACAAGTCCAACATTGGCCCATATGTCCAACACCAATCCACAAAGTCCTCCTTTATCTCACAAAACACACGCAATGATGCCAACTGCAGGAGGAAAGCCGAATCAGTGAATGCGTAAGCATCTCAGCGCTGGCAGGGTTCTCTACCCGGCTGCTCCAGCACCCAGGGCTGCATCAGGGTAGGTCCATGTGGTTTCTCCTCAGGGATTTCTTGCCGGAAGTCAGCCTTGCCAGCTAAAGCACGGAACTGGCTAAGGCAGCTGCACCCTTGTCTGACCATCAGAAAGCAAGAGACCTGAGAACTAAAAAGGCAAGGCTCACCGAGCCATTTATCTCTCTGCCCTTCAATTAACCCCACATGTGTTTACCGGCCAGTTTGGCACAATAAGCTAACTACCTCAAGCTCCAAGAAGAAAATATTAAAACTAAATAAATGAGGTTTGCAGCAAATGTCAAAGAGCAAACTGGAACGTATGTGGAAAATTGGAGTTTACTAAAGGTACCACAGAATCCAGTATTAGACAGTACCTAGTGAGGATTCATCAACGTGTGCAGTGAAAGGAAATTTTCATAGAATGTAAATTCCAAGGATTCAGGAATTTATAAGAAGATCCTGATTGTCTGGTATGTACAAAATCAGGCTTTAAAAAACACAATGACAAGACCCTCGAATATTATTCTGCTGATTGTTAAGTTTGAATCATTTAACAGCGTTTTCTCTGGATATTTCAAGGACCAGCTTGAACGAATGCTCTTCCTGGGTGTATGCTTGGGGAAGAATAGCAAAGGGGGAAGAAGGGGAACACAAGGCTTCCTGAGGTTTACAGGCTAGTTTTTGTTTTGTTTTGTTCAATCAGCTCAGAATAAGCAATAAAAAACTAAACTCACTGCCAACGAGTCAATGCAGACTCATTGCAACGCTGTAGGACAGAAGAACTTGCCCTGTGGGTTTCTGAGACCGTAAAGGGAGTTGAACGCCTATCTTTCTCCCAAAGAGTTGCTGACTGGTGAATTCAAACTGGTGACGTTGTGGTTAGCAGCCTAATACATAAGCACTATACCACCAGGGCTTGTGTTAGTCTGGGTTGACTAGAGAAACAAATTCATAGAAAGAGTATACAAGAGCAATTGAATAGTGGGAAAACATCCCAACCCAGTCCAGATCAAGTCCATAAGTCCAATATTAGCCCATATGCCCGATACCAATCTATAAGTTCCTCTTCAGATTCACAAAACACATGCTATGACATCGAATACAGTAAGATCACAGGCCAGTGGATGGAAAGTCTTGTGGATCCAGTGGTGGTTGAAGCATATCAGTACTGCCAGGGTCTCCACATGGCTTCTCCAGCTCCAGGGCTCTAGCATAGCTGCTTGTGTCTTGTCGTCAGGTATATCTCACAGGGAGTCAACGTGTGTTCCATTTCCAGTGATCTATTTATCTTCTTAGTGCCTCCAAATGAGGTCATCAACCTGCAACCTGATTGGCAGGCTGAACTCCACCCCTTCACTTTTAAGTCTCAAATTGACAACAGATTAGTAACTACCACAGGATTCCTTAGAATATTCAGTCAACAGGGAAACAATGGAATCTGGTCTGCATCTTAAGCAGAAGACTCTCTTTAGGCCAAGCACCTTGTTCTTCTGAGTTCCTTTACCCAAGGGACCTGTTTTATATTTTATTATCTACTTACTGAAGTTATTAATTTCCTCCATAAGAAAAGCCTTACCTTGACATGAAAGGAAGCAACTTGTTCCAGAGTAAATACTATATTGTGAATATTAAGCTCATTACCTTTTTTAAGCCATTATTTTACGCACATGAAGAAACGCAGATGGAAACTAAAATGCAGAATCGGTAATGAATAGATTTGCATAGCCCCTTCTCACCATCCAAGGCCTTTGCAAGTTAGCTGATTTCAAGCTAGCTCTGACTCATGACCCTGGGCACCAAAAACCCCCCACAATGCTTCCTAAGTCACTTGGATTGATGTGATCCAAAGGGATCTCATTGGCTGATTTTTGAAAGCAGATTGCCAGATTTATTTCATAGTTATCCATATCTGAAAGCTCAGTGGAAACCCACATACTTAGGTACCCACATTTAGCACTGATAAAATTTAGGAGGTTTTCATCACCCAGGGAGAAATTGTAAGCAGTTAGCACATTTCTCCATTGTGTTTAATGCATTTACCCCCTGTGAAATGTAGAAAAACTTGTAAATAATAAAGAGGGGGAAAATAAATTATGAATTGCTTTCAAACCATTTAGGAATTTAATGTTATACTTCATAAAAGTAAAGACCAGTAAAGTACAGTACTTTCTATGTTGTCCAAGCTCCTTAGATAGCTTCATGAAAAAGCACTCGACTGTGTGGATGAGAACAGTGTGGATAACCTTGAGAAGAACAGGAATCTCAGAACATTTCATTGTGCTCATGCAGAACTTGTACATGGATCAAGAGACACTTGTACAAACAGAACAAGGGAATACTGCATGGTTTGAAATCAGTAAAGGTGTGCATCAGGGTTGCATTTTCTCACCATTCTTGTTCAATCTGTTTGTTTGCCAAATCGCCAGAGAAGATGGATGATAAGTAGAATGTGGCATCAGGATTCTAGAAAGGCTTATTAACAACCGGCAGTATGCAGATGGCACAACCTTGCTTGCTGAATATCAGGACTTGAAGCATTTGCTGATGAAGATCAAGGATTGCAGGCTTCAGTATGGATTACAACTCAGGGAAAACAAGAACCAAAATCCTCACAACTGGACCAATCAGCAACATCAGGATAAATTGGGAAAAGGCTGACAGTGTCCAAGATTTTGTCTTGCTTGAATCCATAATCAGTGCTCATGGGAGAAGCGGCAAGAGATCCAAAGATGTGTTACATTAGGTAAATATGCTGCACAAGGCTTCTGCAGATTGTTGAGTGGCAAGGATGTTACTTTGAGGATTGGAGTGCTCCTAGCCCAAGTCAGGATATTTTCCATTGCCTCATGTGCCTGTGAAAGTTGGACATTAAAAAAAGGAGACAGAAGAAGAATCGATGCATTTGAATGGTGGTGCTGGAGAAGAATACTGAAAATCCCATGGACTGCTAAAATGAGAAATCAATCTGTCTGGGAAGAAATAAGGCCAGAGTGCTCCTTAGAAGCAAGGGTAACGAAGACTTCATCTTACATACTTTGGACAGATTGTCAGAAGAGACCAGTCCCTGGTGAAAGACATCATGCTTGGAAAGGGGAGGTGCTGCCAAAAAATTGGAAGCCCTTCAAAGAGATGAGTTGACATAATGGCTACAACAATAGCCTCAGGAATAGGAACACTTGTGAGGCTGGTGCTGGGCAGGGCAGTGTTTTGTTCTGTTGCGCATAGTGTTGTCTTTGCCATGACTTGGAGCCAATTCAGGGGCACGTAACAACCGCAGCCACCCCAGATAACTTCAGTAGACATCCCCTAAATATAAATAAATAGCAAAAAATGAGAGAAACTCAGAAAAGAATACCACTAACATTGACATTTACTGAATATGGCCAAATGATATTCTTTCCATAGCTGAATACTTTTCATAGTTGACGAATTTGTGCTAGAGGACTGGTGGACTGTCGTCAGCTGGGCTGCCTCTTCTACTGACCAGCATTGGTCATTAACAAGTTATGTTCCCACAAAATAACAGCCTAGCAGTGATGAGCTCAAACATGACAATTGTGAGGCTGGCACAGGCCTGGGCAATGTTTTGTTCTGTTGTACATAGGGCCACTACAAGTTGCAACAGTCTTGACAGCACAACAGTTCCCTATGATTGTGACTACTACAATGTAACTGCCTCCTTGATGGAGTAACAAGATTACTCCAATCACAGCCCTGATGCAATCAGTTGCAAGTTTCCTTGAATTGTGGTCTGCTTGCAAGATAAGTATATACTGTGGGAAAGATTCCTTGCATTTTTCTGAGTCTGAATCTAGCTCATAGTTGCTAGTTCTTTGGACTAGAGTCAATGGATTGTCATGTTGCCTATCAATCCTGAGAATCATCAGTGGCTTGCTATTTGACCTGCAATACTGGATTTATTCACCTCTGGAGCCACCAGAGGTTTTGCCTTTTTGATGATCTTGGTTTCATCAACTTCTAAAACAACACAGGTCAGGAAAAGCCTCCAATCTAACCTCTCATCTCAGACTTGAAAATGTCATCACTTATGCAACTATGTGAGTCACTTTCTTAATATACATTTTCTCTATATCTAACTATAAATATCACTGGTTTTGCTTTTCTAGAGAACCCAGACTAAGACATTACTCAAAAAGAAACTCTTTTTTTTTGCTTTCACTGTCACTGCTGAGTTAGTGTGGGTTGACCAGAGAAACAAATCCATATACACTCATGTGTATAAGAAAACACCTTATATAAAAGAGAAATTGTATATTGAGAAAGTTTTCCAGCCCAGTCCAGATCAAGTCCATATATTAGCCCATATGTCTGAAACTAGTCCATAAATTCCTCTTTAGACTCATGCAGCACA
This sequence comes from Echinops telfairi, assembly GCF_000313985.2. Taxonomy (NCBI): domain Eukaryota; kingdom Metazoa; phylum Chordata; class Mammalia; order Afrosoricida; family Tenrecidae; genus Echinops; species Echinops telfairi. Next base: position 74,845,540 of record NW_022103920.1, read on the forward strand.
TGCAATGATGCTGAATGCAGGAAGATCACAAGCCAGTGTATAGAAGGTCTTGTGGATCCAGTGGCAGTGGAAGCATCCCAACACTGGTGTGGGTCTTCATTTCAACGCTGGTGCGGGTTTCCAGGTGTCTCCTCCAGCTCTCTGAGTGTTTCAACACAGGAAAGGGAAGGCAGAGAGAGTGGGTCTGGCCTTCAGTGAGCTATTTATCTCCATTGCACCTCCAATGCAAGGTCACCAAGCTGCGACCTGACTGGCACACTAGACTCCGCCCCTTCACTCAAGTTGATAGGAGATTATGTAACTGCCACCCTACTCATTTTTCCTCAACTTCCTCTGTCCTTTCTAACTAGCCAGTTGCTGTAGATTTGATTGTGACTCTTGGTGACCCCATGTGAGTAAGAGCAGAATCGTGCCCATAAAATTTCATTTTATTTATTTGTTTTTAACTTTTTCTTGTGAATTGGGTGAAGGTTTTACAGAGCAAATCAGTTTTCTCTTCAACAATCCATACAAATTCTGCTTCACAGCATGGATTGCATTCCCCATACTGTAAGACCACCTATCTCACTTTCTACGTGTGTTTTGTTTCCATGTCTCTTTCATGCCTCCCCTTTCTGAACTTTGGCCTTGGGTAAATGCTGCTCTTTTGATCTCAAAAGGCTGATTGTTCTCAAGTGTGCATGATTCCCTAGTGTTATTGTTCTCCTTGTATACCTGTTTACTTTTTGGCTCAAAGTTGGTCCATGAGGTGAGTTTATTTCCATATCTAAAGAGTGACTAAGAGTCATAGTCGATCTGACCAGATCAGTAAGCTTGGTCTTTCTTATAATTTTGAGTTTTGGTCCACATTTTTCTCTCACTCCATCTTCTAATATGATCCCTTTCAGAGCAGTTGGCAATGGTAGCCAGGAACCAGCTAATTCTTCTGGTCTGAGGGTTATGGAGGCTTACATTTATGTGGTACATTAGTTCATTAGATTACTTCTCCCCATGACCTACAGTTTATGTTCATAATACCATGTCTTAAACAATTCACTTCTGAAACAGAGCAGAAGATACTGTATAGAAATTAGCATATTTCCATCAAGTAGATTCTGACTCCCAGTGACCCTGAACACACACAAACAAGTCGCTACAGTGTGCTAAGATTGATAACACACCACATAAAGATTGCTAGGAGACTGAGGCACAGAAACTTAAAGAGACAAACACCTTTCCCCAGAGCCAACAGACAGAAGGCGTCTGATCCTGGAGCCAGTGCCCTAAATTCCGATTTCTTAGAGCCAGTCGCTTGTGGTGTTTCCATTAATGCAACACTAGATACCCGAGGCACCAGGTAACTCCAAAGCAGGAGGGCCCTCCAATCCAAGAGAAGGAGCTCACAGGAGGAGAGCAAAGTAATCAGACATTTAAAAGCTCAAGATGAAGTCCATGGAGGCCCAAAATGTACCCCAATGTCTCATTAAAAGAAATTACATAATTAATTTTAAGTTTAAAATCCTATCTCTTCTTTTCCCCAAAGTTCCGTCACCTTCCCCAACTCCAAACATTGTTGCTACGTTATTGCCATCAAGTTGATTCCAACTCATAGTGATCCCGTGTGAGACTACGACTGTCCCACTGAGTGGCTGAGCTGCAGCACACAGGTCTCCCTCGAACTGACAGCTGGGTGGGTTCCAATCATCAGTCTTTTGGAAAAAACGAGAGATTAACTGTTGTGTCATCCAAACCCCAAGAATTATCACCAATTCCTCTTCTTTCAATTTGAAAGTCCCTGAAAAGAGGAGAAACTAATAGACAAGGTGAAGGAACGTACGGACATCAGAGTTAGTGAGAGGAAGAAACAACATTTAAAACATTACTGTGAAAACGTGACAGTAGGAAAATGACATTTTTTATTTCAAAATGTTTATTTGCATAACATTTAACAGACAATGGATTGGTCTTTGATTGTAAAATAATTATGAAAACATCAGGAAATGACAAATGAGTTAAATTGCTTGCCATAATTTATTCAGCTACAATTTCAAAATCAGATTGGCAAAATTTCAAATGGCTGTGGGAAAACAAACCCTCTATATTGCCAGTACTTTTGGTTTCGTCTAAATACTCTTTGACTAAACTTAGATGCAGATTTTTTTCATTTCCCCCCTATATTTTGCAGTTTAAATTTTTGCATGTAACTCTGATATACTTTGAGTTAATATTTTATTATTAAATTAATAAATAATAAATAAAATTAATATTTTTATGTTGGGAAGTTTAGGGTGAGATTTCTTTTTTTTTTTAACCTATGTGTGTGCATTGCTGTAGCAATTTTCAACAAATGTTGAAAAGGCTGTTCTTCTGCCAATGAATTGGTTTTGTATTTTTGTCAAAACTCACTTGAGCATATTTCTGTGGGTCTATTTCTGGGTCATCTGTTCTGTTCCATTCACCTGAATTAATCTCTTTGCCAGTATATTATGCAGTCTTGACCATTGTAGCTCTACAGTACATTTTAATGCAGGGGAGAATAATTTCTCCTACTTTATTCTTTTTGCTACATTTCTTTTATGCTGTGGTTATTTTATGGTCTGTAATTTTCCACATACATGTTTAGGTAAATGTGTGTATGGCTACGAAAAAACAAAACACTTTCTAGGATCTTCATAGGACTTGCATTAAACCTATTGATTAATTGGCAAGAGTTGGCACCTTCATTATGTTCAGTTTTCCAATCTGTGAGCACTGTTTGTCTAGGTAGGCCCTTTTAAAAAATTTTCTTAGGTCAAAATCCATAACTTTCAGCATATGTGTCCTGTTCATAGTTAAATATTATGCTAAATTTTAAGCTGCATGTCGTGCATATTAAAATTAAATTAAAAAGAATTGTACAAATTGTATTGACCAGAATCTAAACAGAAACACAAGAACTTAAGTACCTATCAAATTAATTATATATCGTGGATAGAAAAGAATTCAAGTAACATTTCAATATGCATCCTTTAGTCAAAGGAGCCCTTGTAGTACAATGGATTAAGTATTTTGGCTACTAACCACAAAATCAGCAGTTCAAATCCACACACCGCCCCTTAGGAAAACAATGAGACTGTCTACTCCTTTAAGATTTACAGTCTCAGAAAACTTAAAAACCAGTGCTACTCAGTCTTATAGAGTTATTATGAGTAAGAATTGACTCAGCGTCAGTTGATGGATTATATACATTCTAAATTAAGCATGAACTGGAAAGAATTCTTGACTTAACAGGCTTATTCTTAGTGGTGGTATTGATTGGTAGGGTAACTCTTAACAGTACGTTGTGTACATTGTATAGAAAGAAACAAAAGGAGGATACTGCTTTCTTGGGAAACAGATTTTTTTAGTTTTTGGAAATGGATTTTTAATTGTAGAAGGGAAATACAAAAAATAAAGAAATAAGAAATATACTCACATTTCCTAGCTCTTAGGAGCCCTAGTGGCATAGTGGCTCTTCACTCACCGTGCTGCTAACTACAAGGTCAGCTGTTCAAACCACCAGTTTCTCATCCAGAGAAAGACAGGCTTTCTACTTCCGTGAAGAGTTAGTCTCAGAAACTCACACAGGCTGTGCTATCGGGTCGCTATGAGTCAGCACCGACTCGATGGCAGTGAGCTTGGGTTTGTTTTTTAGTTGAGTTCCCTAAACAGATTTGTAAGCAGCGACATCCCTGAAGCAATGACCACACTTAACATTCAAATTATAGTTTCAAATTGCCATTTACCAGTGAAAAGACAGAGGTCCCTTTGAAGAAATCACCAAGCCCAGAGCCCAAAGCAGTGAGGAGCTGAAGAACCCCAAGTCACGTACCAACCACACCGACGCTGTCTTCAGAAGAACTCTCACAATGGACGTGTGTGGCACGCCTACAATGTCACCAGGGCACTGTTGAGAATAAGTGATGCTGCTATTAATAATTATGCTGTAATAGCAGTCTTAAACCAGCGCATGTGATCACTCTCATGATAACATCCTCAGCTGAACAGCAACAAAAGAAATCTATGAGAAAAAAAGAGAACATTTTGGAGGTGGGGGATGGAGAAAAGAGAAGTTTCTTTTTACTGAAAAAAAAATCAGCTAATACATGTAGAAAAACAATGATGAGTTTTACAATTTCAAATGTATTGAATTGATGCATGAAAATGAATGTTAAAATCATTGGATGGAAACTGCTAGATGGGGATATTTACAGGTCTTTGCACCTCAATTGCTTGCTAATCACAAAGGGGAAAATGTACCATTACAACCCAAAGTTGCAATGATCACCTTTACCAAGTTGGCAAACAGTATTATCAATACTGGGATGGGCTAAAATGAAACAACTTAAAAATGTTTAACCTGAATTTTCCCTAAGGAAACTGTCAAATAAATCCAGAATGTTTAGTAACCTAGAAGGCAACTGGCTAGGTCTCTTCATTAGAAACAAGAGAAAGTGAAGAGACTGTTCTATATCAAGAGGCTAAAGAGAAACATCAACCAAATGCAATCCGTGAATCTTGATTCCATTCTGTAAAGACAAAGCTGTAAAAATTGTTTGAGGGTCTGGAACTGGACTCACCCCCATAGCTCAATTTCCAGCCAAGCGATAGACAGATCCAAAAGGGAAGTCATACCGGTGAGGTATGTGCATCTTAGAGCAAGCAACCCTTTAAGATCAAAGGTCAGCACCTACCAGCGACAACATTTCCGGACGGGTTAGGAAAGGAAGGAGGGAAACAGGAAACACAGGGAGTGAGTGAGGTCAATGAGATTTACAGTGAGGGACTGCATTGAACGACGTGAAGCAAGAGTCAGACTGGTATCTGCTGGGTACGCTTCACCCAAGTTCACAATAAAAGTCAAAGAAAAAAGGACATTTCTGAAGGATAATTGAGTACATTTGAATCCACACTGTAAATAATGATCATAAATAATGATTGAATGATTGTAATTTTTTGGTGTGATAATATCTATATAAAAGAATACCTCTTTCTTAGGAGAAACTCACAGGTGCAGTGTCAAGATGCCTCAAATGACTTTTAAAGGGAGAACACAGAGATCGAGAGGGACACCGGAGGGTAGGAGAGGAGAAGGGAGGAGAGGAAGAAAAAGCAGAAAAACTTGCTAACGACTGCAGAATCTCATTAAAGGGTGTCCGTTTAAGTGTGTTCACTGACTAAGCTAGCGATGTTTCCATGACTTTGAATATTTTATAAGTAGAGATCATCCCCAATTACGATGGAGTTCTGCCTCACTGACTCCGTGCTTTCTCTTCTGACATTAGCCGACTATCACAGTTTCACTGCCTGCTATATGGCAGTGTTTTGAACAGTAAACAATAACAGTAATCATGTACAAAGAAACATCAATTATATACTGCAATACTGTATATAGTACATATCACTGACGATAAACTAGATAGCAACAGATGATTTTAAGTGTGGTTCCTCATAACGCTAATACATCATACTTGTAGGAATTTTGAGGAAAAAAGAACTGATGAAAGAAAAATTAAAAGCCTCCCCTTGAGTTGCTACACCCCTGTGGCTCGGTATCTCTGGGGTTTTTGCTGTAGAGTATTACATTTAATTCCCCAGACGCAGACAGACATAAACTCTTACCTTCATTTCACAGGGAAAAAAAGACGGAAGTCTCTGGGAATTGAGGTGTCACACAACAGCAGCCTCTGACTTTGGGGCCCGTTAGCTGGAAGAATGTTTTAGTGGGAGGTTGAGTCTCTCTTCAGCAGAGCACAGAGACCTGGTCAGGAGGGTCTGGGACAAGCGCTGCAGCTACAGGAGGAGCATCTTAGAGATGCCACGTCAGGCCTTCCTGCCCTTGACGTACAGCCCCGTCTCGCTCACAACTCTGAAACTCTGCCTCTGTTTGCCCAGCTGGTGCTCCCCCAAGACTGGAGCATCCGGCTTGCCCTATTGATGCCCAGGCTACCATTTACTACACTCCTCCTAACAAAGCACCCTGCCCTATGCCCAATTCCTGTTGAAAACGAAGAACTCTTCATCAGACTGCCATCCAAATGCCTGCTTCCAATACTTCTGGTTTTGCGGGTGTACAGTTGTATGTACAGTTTGTGCACGGACTCCTCAGTTTGCCTGCTCTCACTATTATTATCACACAGTTGGCTTTCCGCAGTCATGACTCCTCTTAGAACCGAACCTCGGACTTCTTTCAACTTTGCTCTCTGACGACTGATGTTGCTGCTCCGGCTTGTGCAGCATCTTCTCCGTGACCCTTTCCTACCCAATCGCGCCTCTCTCTCTCTGCCATGCCCGGTCCTTGTTGTTAGAGTTAGCTAACTACCAGGCCTCTTAACCTTTGTCCAGTCACCAATTTCCCCCCATTTTGCTGCAGGAGCCCTTTCCATGCTCCGCTGTGATGTCAGTTCTCTTTTCACTCTCAAAACATGGTGCGTGAGGTTGCTCCCTCCGCCTGGGAGTCAGAGGTACTGTCTTAGGGCATGCTTCATTGACGCAGTCTTTGCGATTAGAGTTGATGGGGTGGTAACTTATTACTAGTGTGTTCTCCAAGGAGACTAGCAAGGAAGAGAGGAGAAAGGGATGGGAAAGAGTCGATTTCAACTCACAGTGACCCTAGAGGACGGCGTAGAACCGCTCCATAGAGCTATATGCAACAAGAGGATAATCTCAGGAACAAGTCACACAGAGGACAAGCTTCAGAAAATTCTGGAAAGTGAGCGAGGCCTCCCAGCAGTCCTAATCTCCGACAAGGGAGTTAAGTTTTTAATCTTTGCACAGGGAAGTCTTTGATAACGGCCACTTGTGTATCTGTGTGTGAAAACCCAGGTGTTTCTGGTTCCATGTGCAAAGGGTTTCAATAGCCAAAGGAAGCCCATGGAATCAAGGTCACAAGTGCTGGGATTGAGTGCATGTCACCTAGGGATCTGAGTCACTAACCCAAAGACGAATGTCATTTCTTGCGAGAAATGCTTCAGCATGGTTTTCTCCAGTCATGTTAACCTAGACGTTCTCCTCCTTCAGACACGGTAGCTAGAAGCTGGTGGAACTTTGTCAGTTTGCGTCCTTGAATTATTGGTTCAGACTTCCTTCTGGTTCGTGTTGGGCATGTACATTAGGTGAGAAATAAACTTATATGTGCAAAATCTCTCTGATTTTCGGGTTGTTGACTACTCTGTGATGTTCTATCTCCTCCTAGTGTTCATACATTTATTATTTATTCATTCTTCATTCAAAAATATTTGTTAAACACTTCCTGGATGCTGGATGTTGTTCCAGAGAACATAAAGACAGGGAAGATTGGGGTTGTTTTGTGTGTGTGTGTGTGTGTGTGTGTGCGCGCGCACGCGCGTATGTCCTTCATGACCCCACTGCTCCCCCGTTGTTGATGTTCAAGGCCATGGGGTTGGTTCTGACTCACAGAGACCCTATGGAGAACACCAGTCCTGCACCATCCTCACAATTGTTCTTACGTTTGAGCCCGCTGTCGCAGCCACTGTGTCAGTCCATCTTGTCAAGGGCCTTCCTCTTGGTCACTGCCCCTCTGCTTTACTAAGTATGACGTCCTTTTAAACCAGGGACTGTTGTCTCCCGAGTAGGAGAGTAAGAGACTAGCTCAGACAGCAGTGCGAGAAAAGGCTCCTTACAGGAGTTAACGCATGAGTGAAGTTATAGAATATGAATAGAAATTGGTTAGAAAATAAGTGGGTCAGAGATAAAAGGGCATCTTGGACAGTGAGAACATGACATAAAAAGCCCAGATTTATGAAGCATAAGATGCATCAATAATGCATTAAAACCTAACAATATGAATATTAGTAGTTTGCTAATTGTACCTTGGTCTATCAGATTGAAATGCAGACCAGGTAAATGATAGGAAGTCAATTCAAATGAAGACTTAGTTCATGGCCTACATAAAATTACTCTTTTACTTCTCTGTGTCCTGTTTACCTACTCTGAAGACAAAAGCAATGACCTGCTTATAGGAAAGCTGTTAATTAGTAACCTGAGTTGCTTTTAAATGTTCATTCCCTTCTCTAACATGAAGAACGAATACAACTACCTTGGAAGCTTGGCTGATTAAAGACTTTGGATTTTTAAACATTCAGCCTGACTCACATCTAATGAAAAAAATAATTATTGGCTCTCTTTTGTCAGTATCAGAAGATTTTTTTTTTAACTGCTCTCTCTTAAATAATTTTGGCTGAAAGAAAATGGTAAAGATAAGATGATTCCATGCATAAGATCAAGCCATTTCATAGAAGATGGGAAAGATGTCAATCAAAGTGACCATCACTTAAGTGGCTTCCAGATAATCTATTCAGATGGCCTACTTCACTCTATGAAGTTTAAAAGTAAATGATGCTGATGCTGGTAGCTGAACTTAATGAACAAATTGTAGATTCTGGAACTGTTCAAAGTGTTTGTATACATGTAATTAAAAATAATTCTCCAGGCCACACTATGCCCTAGATTTATTATTAGCTGTATTACAGATGAGGAAATGAAGGCACAAAGAGTCTTTAGTAATATGGCCAGGGCCACTCAGAAACACTGGGAGCTCAAAGGTCTAGCAGTATTTCCCAAAAGCTCTCATTTCTTCTGTGGTACATCTTTTTGTGCTACCAGTTTCCCTGTAGTTCTCCTGGCAGAACAGTATCTTTAAGATATTACCACCTTAGAGGAAAAAAAAAAACTCTTCTGCATATATGAACTTCAAAAAGTTCATGGAAAGTTCCATTTTCTACAGACTTTTTAAAAATTGTTCTCTCAACAAGATCAGAACCTTTTAATTTAAAATTAACCAATAAATCATAATTCCATATTGCATTTGAGATAATTTTTGCTTAAAAATGATATGTTTCATAATTAGCCAAAGTATATTTTAACTACAAGGGAGTTCATCCAAGTAGTAATAGAGAATAGACCACAGTATAATCGCTCCCCTAACCTAGGGGTCAGCTTTTAATGACGAATCCGTTGCCAGCAATGGACATGCAGGTAACCATCAAAAAGTCGTACATACAAATCCCCCACTGCTTCTACAAGTGCCCTTTGTTAAGTCACAGGCATAAAAATGGGGCGTTGGCACTGACTATGGTCATTATGATCCATCTTATCTTAAGAGTGGGTTTTCTACTTTACTGGCAGCATACAGCCAACTGTTTACCGAGAAAGTGCAAATCTGGAAACCAAGAGGCCACTGTAGCTTTCCACCAGAAAGACACAAGTTGTTTCCATAAAGTGATTTAGTAAAAGCTGTGGAAGGTCAATATAATCCAGAGAACCATGAAAAAATAATCAATTGACAATAGTGCACTAGATATGTTTCATGACCTTTTTTCCTCTTTTTTTTAATATCCCTTCCCCCAAACAGTCATTTCTATCTTTATGTCTATTTTCCTAACCCAGCTGATGGGAATAACACAGCGCCAAACATCCATGACTCACATTGATACTACTGCAGCTGGCAGGGCGTCTGAAGATGTTCACTGGGAAGAGATGGTGGGAATCAACAGCCAGCACCAAACCCTGCTTGCCCTCTTCTATGGGGGTTGCTGGCATGCCAGAAGGGGCAATCTGTCCTCCAAATGCAAAGCCAAACAATATAGGAGGAGAGAGGAGCAGACAGGAGAGGAGAGAGGAGCAGACAGGAGAGGAGAGAGTACTCTAACAATTAATACAACAGGCCATAGACCTTCTTGGAAAAAAAAAATCTCTGTCATTACTATCAGTAAGCACATTTCACTTTCAATTTCTTTTCTCTAGTTTTCTTATTCAAATATTATCTACTCAATTTTTTAAAAAGCCTAAGTAGCACAATTATCTCAGATGATCCAC
>NW_022103920.1:74858847-74864813 GCF_000313985.2 Echinops telfairi
TTCTGTTTTTCCCTGAATGTTTTTAACCCTTTTGTATACAGCAAAACGTGTAAGTGTTCAACTTTTTCATTTTGTAGACTTAGCAGCTGTCTGAAAACTATGATTTAATGATGGCTTTGAAAACATTTCTAGTCACTTGCGAAGTTCCTTCACTTTTCACTTATTTACCATAGAAAAATATCCACTACTCTCTGGAGGTTTACTTATTACATTCAGTAAATTCTATCAGAATATCTGATCTGTCGTTTAGTAGGACTAAGTGACAACAGTGAACAATTAGGACAGATTAGAAAAGGAAAAATTTAGTCTGAAGCTTGAGGCTTTTGTCAACTTCATACAAGTCAGTTCAAAGAAAGTATTAGGTTAGCAAAGACCTATGTAAGAAAAAAAGATGTTAATGTTGGATTAGAAATATAACACCAGATAAAGAGAGATCCTCATTTCCATTTCACACAAGAGGAACTTGAGAGAAGTCAATCACATAGAGTCACAGAGTGATTGAGCTAGTAATCAGATCTAAGTTTATTTGCTTCCAAATCCTTCTTAACTACACCAAACTCTTTGCCTCTGAGTTGGTTTGAACTCCTAGTGATCCTGTTGGGCAGAGTAGTGGGCAGATCCTAGTGGTCCTGTTGGATAGATCCTGTTGGGCAGATCCTGTTGGACAGGTCCTGGTGATCCTGTTGGGCAGAGTAGATCTGCCCTCTGGGGGTTCCAAGGTTGTAAACCTTTAAGGAAGCGGACTACCACTTTTTTTCCCCTGTGGAGCAGCTGGAACTGCCAATCTTTCAGTCAATGGTCAAGCAAGTGTCTTAGCCACTTGCCACTGAAACTCTTTCCTTTCCACCACCTTTCAGTTAAACAGCAGTACTGCTTGCTTCCTCGGTGCTTTCTAATGCAATAGTCTCAGGTGAGTTCACTTTCCAAGTCCCTTTTTCCAGCAACCAAAGTCTATGTTTTCTGAGTTCTTTGAAATCCATGGCTGTGGAAGTAGTTTGGAAGGAAAGTTAGAGAAAAGTGCTGAGACATGGAAGCATATGTTATCTAGTGACTAAGTCTATGAACTCTGGAGCCTACCTTTGGGGATCACACGCCAGGCTTCTGACTGCCTGTGTCACATTGGGAAAGATAATTAAGCTCTTTATGCTTTTGCTTCATTATTTGCAAAATGGAGATAGTAAGAAAAACACCTATCTCGTGGGGATTTCTGAAACGCAATCAATGCTGCACGCACAGAGAATAATGCCTTTTGTACAGCAAGTGTTCAGTACATGCTGCAGGGTTTGTCAACCGAAGTGGGAAGACAGCGTTATGGTTGGACATGGGGCTGGAAACGATGACGCATTGAGGACTGGCTTCCTCTGAACTAGACTGACTGCCACCCACTGTCAGACTCACAGCAACCCCCTGTGGGTTTCCAAGACACTAACTGTGCATGGGAGTAGAAAGAATGGAAAGCCCAGTCTTTCTCTCAAGGAGCTGTTGGTGGTTTTGAACTGCCAACAATGCGGATCACAGTCCACCACTTAACCACTACCCCAGCTGAACTAGACAAATATGGCTTAAGGAGGTGGAGAAGAGAGAAGGTACATAGGTCCTGGTAGGCTATCTGGCCAAAGGACTAACGAGAAGTCAAGCAAATGCCACTTAAAGAGGCAAACATTGCTACGAGTAAGGGGGAAGACCCCCTTGCTTCTTTTTTGGCTGATTGCAGAAGCACTGGGGAAGACAGCTTCATAGAGGTGGTCCTAAGAGATGCAGCTATCAGGGGAATGCTTAAAGGAGAGGAGGGAAACCTTAAGAGATAGCACTCAGCAGATTTGCTCACAGTTGACTGGGTACAGAGGCCACAACTAGATTAATGGAAATAATGGGGAAATGAGTCTTGAAAGGGAATTTTATGGAAGAAAATATGGATAATAAATTTGTGCTGAGAATGTAGGTGGGGAGAATAAGAATGAGGAAGTACAAGGGTGGGAAAAGGAAGTAGAATATTATCAAAATCAGATAAAATCAGTAACACCCTATTCTCCATACACCAAGATAAACCAGGATCACGGCCAAGGTTGAAAAGGGAGGGGAAGCAGGTGAAAAGCTACTCATACAATTTGGTAGGTCAAAATGAAAACTGACTCATGGTCATTGAGTTGATTCTGCCTCATAACAACCCTTCAGGACTGGGTAGAACTGCCCCTGTGGGTTTCCGAGGTTGAAACTCTTCACAGGAGTAGAAACCTCGCCTTTATTCTCACAGAGAGGGCTGGTGGTTTCGAACTATGGACCTTGAGGTTAGCAGCCTAACACATAACTACTAAATTACCAGGGCTCCCTTGATAGGTAAAAGGTTAACCAATTTCCATTGAGTAGATCTAATTCACAGGGACTTCATGTGTCACAGTAAAACTGTGCTACGCAGGATTTTTCACTGGGTGATTTTTTGGCAGGAAATCACCAGGAATTTCTTCCTACACACTTCCAGTTGGACTCCAACTGCCCATTTTTTTCATTTTGAGCCCAACACTTCATGGGTTGTACAATCCTGCAAATGATTTTAAGCACTAGCTTAATTTCAAACCCTCATCTCATAGATCCTCTGAGCTTGTCCCAGAAAATTCAAACTCCTGGTATGAAACACAGACACCGAGATAAGACTTCATCCATGTTGCACACGGACTTGTTGGGGTGTAGGAATCTTTTTGAAATTTGTGGTGTGTTCCAGCTCGGTCCTATTATGACCACTCCAAGGATTTAACATGTAACAGATACGAGGTGAGAGCAGCTTAATTAAAGAAGTGGAAATAGCGGCTTTCCAGACCTTAGAACAATGAACCGTCAAATGGAAATTTAAATCATGCAGATGACACCGATTCTCGAGGGCAGTGAAAAGCACTCCCATGGTGTCTGTAAAGAAGGCAGAAAGGTGAATAGGCTATAAATAAAAGAATTGGGTTGACTCTACTTTGTTCCGGAAATTTGTAATGCAAGACATTTAAAATAATTTTAAAGTTTTATCATTGGAATGTATATATATTCCCAAGATAAATAAATAGGAAATGGATCTGAATATGACCTAGATCTAGATACAGATCTAGATATAATTATAGCCCTGGGGCATGGTGGTTATGAGGTGGGCAGCAGTTTGAAATGACCAGCTGCTTCAAGGGAGAAACACAGGGCTTTCTACTCATGTGAGGAATCACAGACTTGGAAACCGGCCAGCAGTTCTAGCCTGCCCTACAGCATTGCTGAGTCAGAACTGACTCCAAGGCAGTGAGGCTAATATATAAATTAGTTTGGGGGAAAAACATTGTTGATATAATTTATACACTAATTTTATTTATTTTTTTAAAAGCATTTTATTATGGGCGTATACAACTCTTATCACAATCCATACATACATCTATCGTGTAAAGCACATTTGTACATTCATTGCCCTCATCATTCTTAAAACCTTTGTTCTCCACTTAAGCCCCTGGCATCAGCTCCTCATTTTTTCCCCTCCCTCCCCGTTCCCCCTCCCTCATGAACCCTTGATAACTTATAAATCATTATTTTGTCATATCTTGCACTATCCGACATCTCACTTCATCCACTTTTTTGTTGTCTATCCCCCAGGGAAGAGGTTATATGTAGATGCTTGTAATTGGTTCCCCCTTTCCACCCCACCTTCCCTCCACCCTCCCGGTGTCACCACTCTCACCACTGGTCCTGAAGGGATCATCTTCCCTGGATTCCCTGTGTTTCCAGTTCCTATCTGTACCAGTGTACATCCTCTGGTCTAGCCAGATTTTATACACTAATTTTTAATGAGTATGGTTAATGAGATTAACATATTATACTTTTAAAAAGTCTTGTGTTTTCCTCATAAAAAAGACATTCAAGTTCTCACAGAAGTTGCAAGCCTATTGATGCATGGATTTTCAGAAGGAAAGGCTATCCATGTACATGTTACATATGGGAGACCAGGGAATATTTCTGGCTACCACAGACGCTTTTGCATTTTGAATGGAATTCAATCTCAACTCTAGGTGGCAGTTTACTCCATCACTTCCTTGTGCTCACTTAACAAGCAGTAGATTCATTCACAGTTTTTTCCCTGAATGCATAATTTTGGTAAAAATTAGTTTCTGGCTTTCAGTAGCTGTTAAAAATAGATTTGGTTTTAGGAATAAAATCATGGTTTAGAATGTAGGATTTCCATAAGTCTTGTCATATTTCATTTCATTGAGTTTCTGGGAATGAAGCAAAAGGGAAGAGATAAATGTGAACATTTTAACCAGATTTTTGAGGAATGTCGTTGAGGAAATGAGGTGGAAGCAGCTACATCTGACTTCACCCAACTAGCGAATGGAGAGAGAGAGACGCCAACTCTGGTCTGCTCTGAGATGATTCCTATGAGCCAGGCACACCTGGCTCCTGCTTCCAACCTGTTTTATCCTGTTCTGACGCCAACCACCCCTCCCTCCCAGGGCACTCTGCTTCCCTGCTGGGTCCAATAATTTATTCACTCATCTTAGTGACCACACCGAACTCACAGACAGTACTCACCAATACCGGTTTCCCTAGGGAGCTAACAGGTTACAACAGAGTAAGGCCATAGTCCCTCTTCTCAGCCGTGCTGGCAGGACTCTCTCTGGTCCTTGGAGTCTCGTCCACGTGATGTCTTGGCCTCTGTCATGCTCCTGTAAGTGCTGCAAAATGTCCAAAGGGCACCCCACTTCGTAGCCAGCTTCCTGCAGAAAGAAACTCAGATCTGTTGGCCCAGAAACCCACCACTTTGCCACCTGGTCTCAGTGCTGTTCTTCTGTTCTGTCTCATGGTTTCCTCTCTCCCTGCTGGGATCTCAGATGGGCTTCACTTCGGGTTCTTTCTGCTGGCTGTGGGGTTCTCTCTTCCTGCTTCTGAAATCACCCAATTTCTACTCAGTGGAACAGCAGTACTGACCAATCCCCACGATTGATTTCACACACCTTATTTGCATGGACCTGCTCCAACCTTTCCTGGGTGTTTCAAAGACTATGGATAGAAGAGTCATACCGAGCAATGTTGCTTACCGCAGTCATCTTCTGAAATCATGGCAACACCTCTCTGGCAAGATGATGGGGCTGGGACACAGCTAGGCCTGAGTATACATGGTTTGTTACAAGAAGACATTAATTTACAGACATATCAAGGATGTCCAAAACTGAATTTTCTGAGACTTTTTATTTTATGCTGTCAATTTAATTTTCATACAGTTTTATTAAAAAGGTAAATGATGCATATGTATGTTTCTTTACACCTCATGGAAACAGTCAAGGCTAGCATTTAATTAGGCAGTTCAGGACAAAAATACCCACAGTACCTAATTAAAAGCAACTCCTCCTCCCACCCACTCACCCCCAAACAGGTCCCTCTGAGGTGTTTTGTTTCCACATGTAAATATCCCGACAAGGTGATGTGCAGAGCAATTCCCCATCAATCACCACATAAGTAGCTGGCTACACTACACGAAGTTCACATTAAAAAAAAAATTCTAACTAAAGGGAAATTAATAGAGGTTTTAAACTTGGTATTAAAATTAGGTTTCCTTTCAAATGGCCAAAATAGGCCATGCATAATACTAGTACTTGCTTTTCTGAACTGTTGTGAGCATGAAATACACTGTTTGTGCACAATGACTGCCACCTAGCATCCCATGCAGGTAGTGACTCTCATAGGGCCTTTTTTTTTAATTGACAGAATCTCAAGGACTGGGGTCAATGTGACAAACTCCTGAAGAACTCATTCATGAAGCCTTTGGGTCCCCGGCACAGTCCCCTGCCCATATTCTATGTGTAAATGGAACAAGCGAGGGAGCCATATGGCTTGGGTGTTAGGGATGAGGATATTAGTCATTGAAATGCAGAAAGTGACAATTTACAAAATGTACCTATTTGTCTAGAAAAAAATGGGTACACAATTATATTTGACAAAATGAATTTCTG
>NW_022103920.1:74865329-74866752 GCF_000313985.2 Echinops telfairi
CCCGCTCTGAGCAGCTAGTGAACAGAGTGGACAATATGGCTGATCCCACCACGAGACATGCCATCCCTTGATGGCTCCGGGCTCTAAGGGGGACAACACTGGAGACTCAGTGTCGGGAGTGGCCCAGACTGACCCTGAGACACCGAGGTAAACCACAAAGGTCGTGCAGCAGAGCAATCATGGGAGCAGAGCAGAGAGCCCCCAAGGGAGTACAAAGGACAGATTCAGGGGCCAGAGCATGGACCCCATCGGTCCTGACTGAAGGACAGGCCTAGAGATCAAAAATCAGACCTTGATTTATTTACAGGTATTTCTTTCTGCTTAAAATTTTTTTCTTTTAATTAACTTATTCTTCTGTGGGTAATTGGTTTCCTTTTTTGTTGCCATCGCTGTGTTCTCACTGATCGCCTATCTTGCTATGGCTTGGTTTTTGTTGCATATTAGTATCTCTACAGATCTATCTAGATAAGATAGACTGGATGAACAGTCTGGAGGAGAAAACAATGGGACCAACGGTTCCAGGGGGACACGGGAGAGGGGAGTCTGGGGTAAGGAGGTGGTGCTGACTAACCCAGGGACAGGAGAGCAACAAGTAATCCAAAATCAGTGGCAAGGAGGGTGTGAGAGGCCTGGTAGGGATTCAGCAAGGGCAATGTAACCGAGAGAAATCACTAAAACCCTAATGAAGGCTGAGCATGATAGTGGGACAAGAGGAAAGTAAAGGGAAATAGAGTAAAGAACTAGGGGACAAAGGATATGTATAGAGGTTTTAAGATCGGAATGTACATTTGTAAATATATTTATATAAGAGTGTGGGAAACAGAGCTACGTGCATATATTTATAGGTTTAGTATTAAGGCAGTAGATGGACATTGGACCTTCACTCAGCACTTACTCATTGCAAGAACACATTGTTCTATTTAATTGGCATTTCAGGATGCACACCTTCCCGAAATGATTGCTGAAGAAAAATGTGAACATAAGCAAAGGTGGTAAAGAAAGCTGATGGTGCCTGGCTACCATAAGATATAGCGTCCGGGGTCTTAAAGGCTTTAAGACAAACAAGCGGCCATCTAGCTGAGAAGCATCAAAGCCCATTTGGAGGAAGCACACTAACCTGTCTGACCACGAGGTGTACAAGGGATCAGTTATCAGACATCAAAGAACTTAAATCATATCAGTGGGTGCCCGCTTTACTGACACAATCACTGAAGACAAACATGTGCATAAGCAAATGTGGTGCCTGGCAATCAAAAGATAGAGCATCTGGGGTCTTAAAGGCTTGAAGATAAACAAGTGACCATTCAGCTGAGAAGCATCAAAGCCCACATAGAAGAAGCACACCAGCCTGTCTGACATCGAGGTGCAGAAGGGACCAGTTATCAGACATCAAAGAACTAAAAATCAGATCAGTGGGTGCCCA
>NW_022103920.1:74868076-74869701 GCF_000313985.2 Echinops telfairi
TTATATTCAGCATATTATGTTGTGACCTAATTGGGATGTAGTTGGCTAGTTTTCAGAAGTAAACCACCAGTCTTTTCTTCCTCATTTGTCTAGACTGGAAGCTTCTCTAAAACGAGTTCCCTGCGGTGAGACTGCTGATATTTGAATTGCCAGTGGCACAGTTTCCACTATGATAACTGAACTCAAGCCACCACTATAGGGCATACTGACAAACAGGTGGTGGAAGACCACTCTTCTAAGGTTCTTTTTGTGTACCCAAAATAAGATACCTCATCTTCGAGAAGAATCCTGAATTTTTTGTAAGTTGCATAGTTACAACTCTTTTAAATGATCAAGACTATCTTATGAGAAAGTTATAAGAGAAACAGAAACCTCTTTCTCAAGGTAACAAACAGACTATTATTTTTTTAAGTCCTTGATTGTCACCAGGTTACCTGTCGAGTATTGAACCATAGTCACATTTTAGAATCCTGCCAGAAATTTGGATCAAATTCATAAAAGGATGTGGAACAAGGGATACCATTGCTAATGTTAGATGGATCTTGGCTCAAAGCAAAGAACAACCGAAAGATGTTTACTTGTGTTTTATTGACTATGCCAAGGCATTCAACTGTCTGGATCATACCAAAGTATAGATAGCCTTGAGAAGCATGGGAATTCCAGAACACTTCATTGTGCTCATGCAGTACTTGAACATGGATCAAGATACAGTTGTGTGAACAAAACAAAGGATATGGCATATTTTAAAATCAGGAAAGGTGTACATTATGGTTGTATCCTCTCACCATATTTATTCAATCTGTATGTTGAGCAAATAATCAGGGAAACTGGATTATATGAAGAGAGAGGCATAAGGACTGGAAGCAAGCTGTGTTAGTCTGGGTAGACTAGAGAAACAGATTCATGTGCGTATAAGAGAGAGTTTATATAAAGGGTAACTGTACATTAAGAAAGCATCCCAATCCAGTCCAGTCCAAACCCATAAATCCTATATTAACCCATATGTCCAATACCAATCTATAAAGTCCTCTTCAGATTCATGAAACACATACAATGATGCTGAATGCAGGATGATCACAGGAAAGTGGATAGAAAGTCTTTGGATCCAGTGGTGTTGTAAGCAACTCAGGACTGGCAGGGGTCTCCACATGGCTTCTCCAATTTTCAGGGATCTGGTTACATCAGGGTATGTCCATGTGGCTTCTCCAGGTCCCAGGGCGTAGCACCATGTGTCTTGTTAGTAGAGCATCTCCAAGGGAGTGAGTAGAGTTAGAAAGAGTCTGTCTCCTGCCTCCAAGGAGAAAAATCCAGGAATTCCCAGATTTCTCGAGGCCCCATTGGCTATGATCCAATTGACAGACTCGATTCCACTCCTTCAATCTTAATCCTATCAAGTCACAAACTGACACCAGATTATATATATATAACTACTGCAGACCACCCCTTGTCAATTTGGCACTTTCACACAACTCTTTAGCCATATGTAATTTTC
Source organism: Echinops telfairi (assembly GCF_000313985.2). Classification (NCBI taxonomy): domain Eukaryota; kingdom Metazoa; phylum Chordata; class Mammalia; order Afrosoricida; family Tenrecidae; genus Echinops; species Echinops telfairi. Next base: position 74,869,569 of record NW_022103920.1, read on the forward strand.
AAACAAACAATAATAAACCCATATCTGCACCTACCAGGATAAAACTAAAATGCATATAATTCAAAGTGTGCCACCCTCATTTAAACATAACATTCTATAAGTGAGCAAAACAAAAATATCCTATGCCTAACAA
>NW_022103920.1:74870266-74878082 GCF_000313985.2 Echinops telfairi
GACCCCTGTGAAAGGGTCATTCCACCCCAAAAGGGGTCATGACCGACAGGTTGAGAACCACTGCTTTAGACCATGGCCCCATCACAAATTCTCAACAAGCTTAGCCCCTTTGTGCTAGGTCATGAACTTCAGACCAGTCAACCAACTCTCATTTTCTCTAGTCTCAGTGAACCAGTTCCACAAGTGTCAGTGGCCAGACTCAAGCCATCTTTTTATTGCTGAATTTCTCCCACTTCCATTCAACAAGTGGATCCAGAAATCCTAGAAAGCATTTCAGCCTGCCCACAGGCTTCCTTTAAAGTTCAGTCCTAGAGAGGAGTTTTCTTCATGGTCCCAGATATTTTCCAACTTCTGAAAAAAAGCCACTAGAGTTCAAACTTTAAATCCAACGAGTTTATTTTTTTCTTCAATCTGCTGGTCTTGTCCCCAGGGAAGTCTCTTGGAATGCAAATGTCCTGAGTACTCCAAAATACTGGGTGGGGCTTATCTTTTCAAAGCTTTCTTTGCAGGTGTGGTTTAAACCCATCTAAAGATCAAATTTATGGCTTGAGGCAAGTGGTTTTACAAGCTCTCTATTTTCATATTTCCCAAAATCATTTGTGTAAATCCTTATATCCACAATAATACACAGAAGAAATCAGTATAAACACAGTAGAATCAGATCCTAAACTCAATTCTTAAAACAGTCAAGTTCAATCCTTATCTAGCTTATCTAAATCCTTTTCTAAACTAGTCCATTGATACAGAAATATGGGATTAGGCCTCTGAAAGTAGGAGGACTTGAATCACTTGCTGATGAAGACAAAGGATTGCAGCCTTCAGCATAGATTCTAACTTAATAAAAAGAAAACAGAAATTCTCACAACTGGACCAAAAAGTAACATCATGCTAAAAAGAGAAAAAAAATTAAAGTTACCAAGAATTTCAACTTGTTTGCATCTACAATCATTGCTCATGGAAGCAGCAGTCAAGGATAAAATGACACATTGCGCTGGGTAAATTTGTTGCGTATGATCTCTTTAAAGTGTTGAAAAGCAAGGATGTTACTCTGAGGACTCTAAGGTGCATCTGACGCAGGCCGCAGTATATTTCAATCACTTCATATGCATGTGACATTGAATAAGGAAAACTGGTAAGAATTGATGCATCTGAATTTGGTACTGGTGAAGGATATTGAAAGAACTATGGACCGCCAAAAGAACAAACAATAAAATCTGTCAGGGAAGAAGTACAGCTAGAGCATTTCTTAGAGTCAGTGTTTCACTTATTTGTCACATTGTGAGGAGTGAAATAGAGTGGTAGCAAAAATGAGGAAGACCCTTGACCAGATGGATTGATGCAGTGACCCCACAATGGGCTTGAATGTAACAATCATAAGGAAGACTCAGGATCAGATAGTGCTTCATTCTGTTTTGCAGAACATCATTGGAGTCAGAACCTAGGTGACAGTCCCTAACAACTGCAATCCATTAAGACAGACTTTGGAATATGAAGAGGAAATAAATATGACTTTCCTTCTTGTCCAGAGCATCTAATTAAAGCATGCTAGTCACCAGAGAGACAATAACTGCAAGCTGTAATGCAGCCCCCCCCCCCCAATACACGAGATGCATGGTTTCATCCAGATTTATCGCAAGGACTAGCATTTACCCAGTACAGGGGTTTCTTATAGTTGAAGTTGATAAGGGATTTTCCACTTAGCAGCCAGTGTCCACTTTTAAAAAACCAATTTCACTTACAGAATAATGGAATTTTAATGCAGGTATGTCCACTTTTGGAAAGTTTGCTTGATACCACTTCACATTTCTGAAGGATCTGCATTAGTGCTGTTTACACTGATAGAAAGAAATCCTGAGAGGATTTTTACTTTTACAAAACAAGCGGGGGAGGGGGGTGGGACGAGGCAAAACTAACATTTGGCATTCATCACAGCACAGTTCACAATTGCAAGGAGTTGGAAACAACCCAAATTTCCATCAACAGATGAATGGATTAAATAAACTGTGGTACATACATACAATGGAGTACTATGCATCCCTAAAAAGCAGTGATGAACGCATGAAGCATATCACTGCATGGGAAGAACTGGAGGAAATTATGCTAAGTGAAGGAAGCCAAGCACAAAAGGACAAGTACAACATGAGTCTGCTGAGGTAAGCTTTAAAAAAAAATGCAAAGGGGGCATAGGGGAAAAGCTACTGTATACAAACATCCCTGGGGTGAGGACCAGGTAGTATGACAGGGGCCAGACCAAATCGAGGGATACATATGGTAGCCCACTAAAAAGGAGGAGGGGAAAAGAAAAAGACATGGGTAGTGGGGGAACAGGGCACTAACCCACCCAAGGGAAGGTATTGTTTATATCTCTTCAGGGAAAGAGGGACCAGACTTCAATCCAGTGCTCCAAGATGTGAATACAACATCTGCATGAAGTAGGTCAGAGGGGCCGGCCCCAACCCCAACTGCATAGACAGTCCCCCCACCCCCCTTGAAGAATTTACTTCAGAGGACAGCACTGAAGCTGCAGCTCAGGGAGAGGGACATGTCTGATCAGAGCACACAGGAGCAAATGAAGGGGGAGGAAGAGAGTGGAGCACATCCTGGCCCACCAAGCCTTGAGGATGATGTCCCTGCTCAGTGCTGCCAATGCACAGAAAGCACCATATGACCGGCCCCACTATGAGACACGACATCCCTCACTGACCCATAGCCCTACGGGGGAGACAACACTGGAGACACAGTGAGGGAATTGTGCCTAATCTGATCCCACCACATCGAGGTAAAACACTAAGGGCATGCAACAGCAAGGGGAATAGAGCAAGGAAGTCCCAAAGGAATACCAAACATAGACTTTGGGGCCAGGGTGTGGCATCCCATTAGACTCCACCGGAAAACACTCCAAACCGACCTTGAACTATTTACAAGCTTTTCTTCTTTTTGTCATTGCTTTTTTTGTTATTGTTGTTGTTGTTTTGTTTTCTGTCTGAAATTGATCAAACATATGATCAAGATGCACTGATAATTACTGGTGATTAGAATGCAAAAGTTGGAAACAAAGAGCAAGGAACCATAGTTGAATATATGGTCTTAGTGATCAAAACAAAGCTGGAGATGGCATGATCGAATTTTGCAAGACCAAATACCTTTTTTCAACAACACAAATGGTGACTCTACTAGTGTACTTTGCCAAAGGCAAACACAGAAATCAAATGGACTGTATCTGTGGAAGAGAAGATGGAAAAGCTCAATATCAGCAGCTAAAGCCAGACCTGGGGCCAACTCTGGAACAGACTATCCATTGCTCATGAGTAAGTTCAGGCTGAAACTAAAGAAAATTAAAACAAGTCAAAGAGAGCCAAAATACAACCTTGGGTGTATCCCACCTGAACTTCAAGAACAGATTTAATATGTTGAGCAGCAGTAACAGAAGGTCCGATGAGCTGTGGGATAGAGCCAAGAACATCAGATATGAAGAACGCAAAAGTCACTAAAAAGACAGGACAGAAAGAAAAGATCACAGAGAATGTGCGAAGAGACTTTGGAACTTGTACTTGATCTTAGAGAAACTAAGGCAAATGGAATTTCAGATGAAGTCAAAGAGTTGAAGAGAAAATTTCAAAGGGCATCTCGAGAAGACAAAGTAAAATACTATAGTGAAATCTGCAGAAACCTAGAATTGTTGCTGTTAGTTGCCACGAAGTCTGTTTTAGCCTATAGAGACCCTATGGCACCTCAGAAGGAAACACTGCCTGGCCCTGCTCCACCTCGAGCCCATGGTTGCAGCCACTGTGTCAATTAATCTCCCCAGGGACCTTTCCCTCCTTCCCTGTCTCCGCACTTTACCAAGCGCGATGCCCTTCTCCCTTCTCCAGGGACTGGTCTCTCCTGACAACATGTTCAAATTATGTAAGACAAAGCCTTGCCATCCTTGCCTCTAAGGAATATTCTGGCTGTATTTCTTCCAAAACAAATCACTTTGTCCTTTTAGCAGTCCATGGTACTCCCCCCTCCCCACCCCAAACCATTGTATTGGGAGCTAATACAGATATCATATCATTCCATAGTTCAATCACATCAAGTGTTATTGTACAATTGCTAACATCGTTTCAATATTCTTCTCCAGCACCACAATACAGAGGCATGGGTTCTTCTTTGGGCAACTTTCATATGCACATGAAGCAATTGGAAATACCATGGCTTTGGTCAGGCACACCCTAGTCCTAAAAGTAACAGCTCTGTTTTTCACCATTCTAAAGAGGTCTTGTGCAGCAGATTTATATAATGCAACATGTCTGTATTTTGATCTCTTGATTGATCTTTCCAGGAGCTTTGATTGTGGATCCAAGCAAGACAAAATCCTTGACAACTTCAACCTTCTCCATTACTCATGGCCCAGTTGTGAAGGTTTGGGGTCTTCTTTACATTGAGTCAGAATCCATATTAAAGCCTTCACTCCTTAATCTTCATGAGCATGTGCTTTAAGTTGTCATCAATTAAAGTAAGAAAACCCAACCTAAAGAACATGCTCAGCATATCCTAACCTCAAAGAACTGAAGAAAAAAATCCAAGCCTGCAATATTGAAATCTTTTATGGGCAAAATATTGAAGCATCAAAAGAAGATGGAAAGAATACAGAGTCACTTGTGCCTAAAAGAACTAGCCAACATTCAGCCATTTTAAGAAGTAGCATGTAAGCAAGAACTAATGGTCCTCAAGGAGAGTTCAAACTGCACTAAAAGCATCGACCAAAAACAAGGTTGTAGGAATTGTTGTAATACCAACTGAAATGTTTTAACAAGCTGATGAAGCACTGGAAGCACTCACTCATCTCTGCCAGGAAATGTGAAAGACAGCTACTTGGCCTACTAACTGGAAGAGATCCATATTTGTGCTCAGTTCAAAGAGAAGGGACACAACATAATGCTCAGTTTATAGAACAATATCATTAATATCACATGCAAGTGAAATTTAGCTAAAGATCATCCATCAATGGTTGCATCATGATAAATGGAGAAAAGGTTGAAGTTGTCCGGGATTTCGTCCTGCTTAGACTTACAGTCAATGCTCATGGAACCAGTAATCAGAAGACCAAAAGATGCAATGCACTGGCTAGATCTATTGCACAAGACTCTTTGAAGTGCAAAAGAGAAAAATGTCACATTGAGGAATAAGGTGAGCCTGACCCAAACCATGGCATTTTCGATGGCCTCATATGCATGTGAAAGTTAGACATTGAATAAGGAAGACTGGGGAAGAATCAATGAGCTTGAATTATGGTGCTGGCAAACAATATTAAAAGTGCCATGTGCTGCCAAAAGAACAAACAAATCTGTCTTGGAAGAAGTGCAGCCAGAATGCTCTTTAGAGACAAGGATGGTAAATGTTTTTCTCCCTTCTTGTGGACATGTTGTCAAGAGAGACCAGTCCCTGGAGAAGGACAGCATGCTTGGTAAAGTGGAGGGGCAGCAAAAGTGAGGCAGGCCCTTCATCAGATGAATTTGAACTGTGTCTGCAACATTAAGCTTAAACATAAGAACAATGGTGAGGGTAGTGCAGGATGGCCAGGGTTTTGTTCTCTTGTACATAGGATCATTGTGAGTTGAAACTGATTCAAGGACATCTAATAACAAGAACATCAAAAGTATCTTTTGTAGTTATATGTGTTCTCTGAGGCCCACTTTAGTGGCCAGTACAATGACTGCCCCTAATGTTTTTACCTCCCCTCCTCAGACCAAATTTCAATTTCCTCCCTACAACCGGTCTTTAAGTATCACAAAGAAAGCAAGCTGATTAAGTTAGTTGAATTCTGGTACCAGAGAGTAAAAGCATCCTAGTAGGAGCCCAGATGCTGTGGTGGGTTAAGCTCAGGCTACTAACCACAAGATCAGCAGCTAGAATCTACCAGCTGCTCCTTAGGAGAAGAGGAGGCTTCCTACTCCCATGAAGATTTGCCGTCTGGGAAACCCACAGTTCTATAGGGTCACTTTGATTCAGGATTGATTTGATGGCAGTGAGTTTCATCTTACTTTTGAGTTGTGTTGTTGGTTGTCATTGAGTAGATTCCAATTCATGGCAACCTCATGTGCACAGAGTAGAAAGTCAAGGGGTTTTCAAATGCGCGACTTTTCAGAAGCAGATTAGCAATCCTGTCTCCTAAGACATCTCTGGGTGGGTTTGAACTGCCAACATTTCTGAGCTAGTAATTGAATGATTCACCATTTGAATCACCCAGAGATTTAGCTTTCAGCAATTCTAGTTATTTATATTATTAAAGGAGAATGCTTGCTGCCTAATAAGAATAGTTAAATGATAAGGCTTTCAGTCAGGACTAAGAGAAATAAAATATTATTCTTACTATAAAATGAGGGAGTTAAATTGGATGACTTTTAATCCCCCTTTTAGCCATGGTCATTTAATTTTCCAGCTACAGAAGGGTTGTGCAGAGAAAAGATCTTTTTGGCTGTACACTCTCTGGTTCTGGTTCTCAGATTCTACAGCCTTCTTCCTCCCACAGCTGGGTTTCTTCCAGCCTCAGCTCAACTGCAGTTTTTAGGAACAAACTGGATTTTAGGATGCAAACATTTATGGTGCATTGGACCAGCATGACCCATTATATCTATAATGTGAGAGACATAGGCTATGGTGTGAGGCCAAGTGCTCCTCAAAAACAAACCTGGTGATTAAACATTCATCTATGTTTAAGAAAGAGCTCTGTATCAAGAAGTTATTACATATAAAGAAGGCACCCCATGCCAGTCCAACTCAAGTCTATAAGTCTGACGCTAGTCCTTAAGTCCCTCTCTGGACTCAGGTAGCTTTATGCCAATGATGCAGAAAGGTGAACTGAATCAGGAAGAAGTAAGATCAAAGGCCAGTGGGTGCAGAGTCACATGGATCCCAAGTCAGTGGAAACATGGCTGGTCACTGGCAGCTCTCAGGATCAGGTGGCTCACATGAGTCCACCCTTCTAGACAGGTGGATTTCTAGCAATCAGGAATGTGGAGGGTCAAAGAGCAAGATCCTCTCTGCCTGTCTTTCTTTGACAAAAAAAGGCTTAGGACATCAAGGAAGTGTGATCAGACTGAAATTTGATTGACAGGTTTAACTCTACCCCTTGCCAAAAAAGGCTAGTTGACACAATCCCTAACTACCAGAGTTATTTAAATTTTTCTAGTAGCCATATTTTAAAAAGTAAAAAGAGTCACATAAATCTAGTCCTATGCTTCATTTAACTCAATATTGTCAAAGTAGTAACATTTTGACTTGTAATCCATATAATAAAATTTATTAGCACATTTTGCATTATTATCTTCACAATATGTCTTTGAGGTCTTACAGCCCTCTCAGCTCGGGTTAACCATATTTCAGGTGGCTAATGACTACAGTATTGAACAGAGCAGTTCTAGACAGCAAACCTCCTCCTTGACTGTGTATTTGTCATCTGGGGGCTTTAGAAAAGCAGTGCTGTCCAAGCCACACCCCACGTTCATTCAATTCAAATCTACCAATGTATATCCAGCCCTCAGTATCAGAGGATTACAATTGGTAATCAAAGTTGACAATGCCCACTCTAGACTTAGGACACATGGATAATTTTTGTTATAAATAGCAATGCTCAAGTGCTACCCTCCCCCCACCCCCCCCCCCCAAGATTCTGGACTGGTTATCAGACAAATGTGTGTGTTCATATTTTCCTATGTGTTTCACTGTCTTGTGCACAGGGTCATGATGAGTCGCAACTTACTCAATGGCTTCAAACAACAACCAAGTGATTTATAGGGAATGAGTGGGGTGAAGAAATATTTAATGACCCTCT
>NW_022103920.1:74878968-74887286 GCF_000313985.2 Echinops telfairi
CTCATCCTCTTATTTCCCTCCCCCACTCTCACTCCCTCATGAACCCTTGATAATTTATAAATGATTATTATGTTTTCATGTCTTACACTGACTGATGTCTCCCTTCATCCACTTTTCTGTTGTTAGTTTCCTTAATGACCTTCTTAAGGTAGGACTCTTTCAGCTCCTTTCTCCATGATGTTCAGCACCATTTCTGACCACTATTTGGCATTGTCTTGTTTCCAAGACCCACTTCTCAAACTGGACCCTCCACCTTTGTTTTAGTTTTCCTATGTGGAGTCTAAAGTTAATGTTTCATTTCCTGTAGATCCCTTGGCCTGTTAAATTTCCTTGCCGGCGCTGGAATTCTCTCTGCATAATTTCACTCAGGGAATGCTCCAACTGCTGACAGACTTCTTCAGGAACGGTTGTCTACCTATAGGTACCCGGACTAACTCTTTTAACCTAATGACCCTAAGTAAGTTCAATAACACTAAAGCACTAACAAATAAAGCCTGTCCAGCCATTATCACTATCCAACTACCATCATTGTACAAAGAAGACCCACCTACCTTATCCTCACAAAAATAACTTTCCTGGATTCTGTCATTGTGCTTCATTGCCTACTGGGCATTTTCCTCAGACCACATAGGTTTCCTATTACCAATGACTTGCCTCTACTACCACCCATTGCCTCTTTCTATACACTCCAGGTACCAAGGGCTCAAATACGAAGTAAATTTTTAGAAAACAATGATGGCAACAGATGTACAAATACGCAGGGTACAACTGATGTATGGATTATTATAAGAGCTGTAAGAGCCCCCATTAAAATGATTTTTTAAAAATTTACAGTCCTGGAAACCCAAAGGGGCAGATCTCTTCTGCCCTATGGAATTGCTATGGGTCAGAATTGACCCAGTGGTAGTGAATTTGAGTTATCTTTACTATGAAGAGCCCTTGTGGCACAGCCAAGGTTGAAACTCACCAGCCCCCTCCTTGAGAAAAAGATGGGGCTACTTGCTCCTGTTGTCTCAGGAAAAGTACAGCCAGAATGCTCCTTAGAGGCAAGGATAGTGAGACTTCTCATGTACTTTGGATATGTTATTAGGGGAGACAAATGCCGGGAAAAGGATATCATGCTTGGTAAAGTAGAGAAGCAGTGGGGAAAAGGTAAGTCCTCCACATGGACACAATGACTGCAAAAAGGGGCTTAAACAAAGGAGCACTAGTGAGGATGGCCCAAGATAGGGCAGTGTTTCATTCGGGTTAACATCGGCTCACCATGGGTTAGAACCTGCTTGACAGTATCTAACAACATTTCCTCCTGTAAAGGCTGACAGTCTTGGAAACCATATATAGTGATATGATGAATCAAAAACGTTTTGGCAGTGTGTGTGTATGTGTGTGTGTGGTTTTGGTATGCTTACTATCTTTTATGCTTCTCCATTTGCATTTGAGTTAGGCAGCTCAGATGCCACTAGGACTATCTATACGTACATTGTTTTAAAAGCTAGGAGCCTTTGAATTACCCTTGGCTCTTTTCATTCTCCAACTTAATGGATTATCTAGTTCTCTTTTATTTTATCAACTATTTCTCTAGGTGGTGAAATTTCTCCACTGTACTTATCTTTCAACAATAGTACATATGTGCTTAAAATTTCTGCTTTGAAAGTAAGTGTTTAATTTACTTAGAGGAGAAAGGAGAAGGACCAGGAGGAAGAAAGGAGAAAAACCAGCAGAAGGGAGAAAACTATTGAAATGACAAGAGTAAGAGATTTCTACTATCATTTCTGCACATTTGAACAATGACTACACATTTTAAACTTACTACATTCAACTGCCAAAGTGATAAACTAGTTAATGACCCAGTGTGTCTCCCATCTTCTATGCCTGTCATCAGCAGAGATGTTCTGCTTCACACACATAAGATGAAAATCGTGCCATTCTTCTTGCCTAAGGCCAGTCAGCAGGAGGGATGCTGCACCAGCCCCTGATGATGCTCTTTTGAGGCAGCTAAGGACACTATGGCTTCCAGACAAAGGCAAGCAAGAGCAGGAAGACCCACTGTGGTCACTGTTGTTAAGCAGGAATTCAGCCCTGTTCTAGAGGAGAATCTGAAATGAAGAATTTTGCTGGAATCCTGGGGCAGGGCAATAGCCAGAGCAGGATCCCCAAGGGAAGACACTTACAAACCCATTGTATGGTGACAGGGTAGGGGATCAATGCTCAGTGACCAGAGAGAAGGCCCCTGAGGCCCTGAGGGTTGTATTCTAGCAGATTAGGAGCTAGTCTGAACTCCGGTTAGTAGCAACTGGGAAGTTGACATTATGTGGATTTTGTTCTCCGATATTGAGCTCTTTCTGGACTAGTCTTACTGACTTTTAAAGGCACACAGCTTCCATATGAACAGACCTTTGCAAGGATCTATAACTCATGGTAAGAATACTCTGCATTCTTACCAACCAATGTCTTCCCTAACTTCTACCATCTTCTCTGTTGCCCTTCAACCTCAAGCATACCTTCATTCTCATAATACCTTCACTTGTGTTTGATACCTGCCACTATTGTTGCTTCTCTACAGACCCTGTTCCTCATGGTACATGACAAATCACCTCTCACTGGCATCATTAAAGGTTCTTTGGCTATCTCTGCCCTGAACACTCTGAATTGATTACCTAACTTGTTCTTTCTCTATTTTCCTGTAAAATTTAGGCTGCAAAGCATAGCTATCAAATCTATCTTCCTAACTATACATGATGGAAACATTCCAAACCCTTGTATAGGTTACCCAATCTCAGTAGGCTTTTAAATATCGTATTTAAAATTCTTTAAAACACGTCATGTGTTGATATAAATTGCAGGAAGTTTTAGGTTAGGGTTCAAAATTTTCTAACTCAATAAAGTACATTTTAACCACTAAGCGAATCTACATACTTCTCAAACAACTCCATTCTTCAACCCCACCTCACCCCCCACCACCAAATCGGTTTCCCTTAAATGAATTCCAACTTCCAGCAACCTTTGAAGGCCGAGCAAAATGGCCCATAGGGTGTCCAAGACTCTAATTTTTACGGGAACAGACTTTTATCGCTTTCCCCCAAGGAGCGGCCAGTAGGTTCAAATCACTGACCTCTTGGTTAGCAGTTCAGTATTTACTGCTGCTCCATCAAAATCCTGCCGTCTTTTCCTGAAGTTCCCTAGTACTCCTGCTCTTCCATTGTTTTCAGAAGTCTTTGTTTCTCATACCAGTCCTGGAGTGGAGGTCCTAAGACCAGAGACTCCTTCCTCTGCCATTTATACCACTTCTATCCATCACAGTGTAAGAAATATTGATTCCAACTTCCTTGATTTTTTGGGTCAGGTTTGACATGATCATTTGTTCGCTCTTCTTCGGCTTTAACTTATTTCTTGGCTCTTTCCTCACAGACTATAAAAATAGTCTAAATTTTCTCATGTGAAACAAACAAACAGATTTCGCCACTCCCTGTAGCTACCTCCGTATTTTATTTTCACAGTTAAAGTCTAGGAGCAAATAGGGCCCCCGATGGCAGTGGGCTCTGCATTGAGCTGCTAACTGCAAGGTCAGCAGTTTAAAACCACCAGCGTCTCCACAGGAGAAAGTAGAGGCTTTCTACTCCCTTAAATAGTTTTAGTCTTGGAAAACCCACAGGGCCAGTTCTTCTCTGACCTACAAGTTGCTGTGAGTCAGTGAATCAGTTGCTATGCATCAACTTGATGGCAGTGAGTGGCCTAGTCTCAATTCTTAAGATGATGATATCCTTAAATATAGAGAAGCTGTCTATCTTGCATATTCCTCCACAACCCAGCTAATGCTAAACATACCTCCTAACTTAAAGGTAATTTATGAAAGTTTTATTAAATTAATAAATGGGTGCATGAGAAAATGGAAGAAATAGATAAATTCTTCATCTTTACCAAGTTCCTGAAAACGCTGTTAGGCTTATTCATTTGGAACCAAACTCATGCCTACATCTTCTGGAATAGCTTCCTTTTCTTTATACCAGTTACAGCTTTTATATCAAACAAACATACCTTATGTTGTATATTCTTAAAAATATTTATATCTGCCTACCACTCCCCTTCTTTAATATTTTCTGTAGGGATAATCTTAACCCTGCCCCTAAGTAGAATCTAGAATAAGGTCCATGATTTTCTGTTCACATTTAGTGACTAGATACACCACAGCCCTGAAGGCCCACTTACTGATCAAAAGTATTCACACAACTAAAGTAGCTCTTCCCATAAGGAGGATTTTCTGATCGACAGCCGGATAACAAACAAACATAAATGCATGTTGTTATATCTGGGCTTTCATGCTATGTTCTTAATTGTGTGGAATCTGACTTCTCCTTTTCACCCCTTTCACTCCTTTTAATGTTAATTTCTCTGCAAGACACTATTTCCCATTTGTCTGCTTTTGCTATGTGCATCCAAGACTATTACTTAGTTCCAATCCATTTCCACTTTTAATCATGAAATAACTAGGCTCTGCTCACCTTTAAACGGGGTGTGATTTCCGCTCCTTTGGGAGCTGGAATCGGGAAAGGAAGGAGTTGACTCCATGGCACTGAGTTTTTAGGGAAGGGACCCCACTTGCCCTACCCCTATCACAAGCAAAACACTTTTAACTGCCTTCCTGCTGTCACAATGCAATCCCTTTTTGTTTCAGTTATCTACTTCTGCTATACCAGAAATACTCCACCACCACCCCGCCCCCCTTTTAGGAGCCTTAAAGTCCAAATTCTTGGTGTTGGCTGTAGGGGACCACTTTCTCCTTCTGCCTCTTTAAACTTCCGCTCCTAGGTAATCCTCATGTAGTTTGGCAACTCTCTTTTTCCATCACTGCTTCCTTCACATGGTTGTTTCATTTCTTGTATAGCGCAAGAGGTTGACTTCAAACACATCGACGACACTAATTATGTCTCATTAGCATGACAAAGACAACTGTTTCCCAGTGGGATTGTAACCAGGGGCATAGAAGTTAGGATTTATAACACATGTTTTTTGGGAGTTCACAATTCAATTTATAAAACCATTCTCCACATGTTCTTTAGAACCCAATAAGATAGAGAATCCTAAATTGTCAAGTCATATATCTTATGTCAAGCCAGACATCTTAAACATGACACATAAGATTGAATTATACTCAAATTATACTCCTTGTCTCTGCCATGGGGTGCCACAAATTCAGGACCCAAATCTACAATGATCAAACTCTGAGTTTCGACATTAGAATTGTGTGCAGTTCCCCCCACCCACTGCTGGGCTATCTTCTTACTCTTTGCCCATAGCACCACCACCATCCCTTTTCTAAGTCCCTCTTGTAATTTACTTTTTGGCATGAGCAACTTGGCCTCTGTTTGTGCTTGGGTTCATTATGTGGCAGCTGTTTTCATTACCATCTCATTATTTCACTGAAGGGGAGATGTTTCCATGGTGATGCTGAACTGCATGAGGAGAGATTTTACTACATGGAACTTTTATCTACCTTGTATCATTTAGGTCTAACAATTGAGCTAGAACCTTCCCAGTAGGAAAAGGGATTACAAATCTCCAATAAATCTCCTCTGCCTCCTATACCTGGCAGTATGTTTTTTCAAGGAAAATATGTTGTTGTCATGAGTTCTTAATAACAGGTTCAGTTTGATGAAGAAAAGCACTAGTTTTTGTTTGTTTCTTTTCTTGTTTTAAAAATTCCAGTTATAACTTGCCCTTTTAGTGCTCACATATCCATGAAAGCTTCCAGAATAGCATTACATAGGATATTTGCCTGGGACTATTAATATTTTCATAGACATAACAGGAAAAGAGAATGTGGGGACCCTGCAAAAGTTCAAGATAAAAACTGGGCCCAATTTCTAATTGTCTAAGCTTTGACTGCTTCCAAGTTTGTCATTACCAAAGATTACAACAGCATTGAAATCATTATTTAATACTTTCCTCACATGTTAATTAGTGACACCCAATTTTCATTAATGGCTTTGAAGTTAATCCTACATTTTCAGGGAGATATTATAAATGCATTTCTTCTTAGAAATCTTCCATAATTTGATATTCACTAAAGTAAATCCATGTATAAAAGCAAATCTTTTTTTAACACCATTTTCTTTTGGATTTTTACCTAAATCAAACTTCATTTGTTTAACACATAAGTTCTTCATTTAATATAACAATACTGTGCTAACTGAAGTACAAAAGGCATATTAAATATTTCAGAGCATCATTGACCTTGACAGAATTATTAAGGGCATTATGATGGTTAAGGTTTTACATCAACTTGACTGGGTCAGGATTCTCAGTGGTTTAGCAGTTAAAGCCTAGAAATCTTCCATGATGAAGACTAACATAATGTAATCATTTCCATGGTGAGATCTGCTATGAGCAGCCAATCAATTAGCAGGAAATTTCCTTGGGAGTTCAGCCTACTTCCAATATAAGTGGGCACTAGAGAAAAGCTTGGAAGACAACTACTTGGCCAATTGGTGAAAGAGATTCTTATTTGTACCCATTCCAAAGAAAAATGGCCCAATAGAATGCTCAAATTACAGAGTAAAATATCATTGCTATCACATACAAGTGGATTTTGCTGAAGATTATCCAACAATGATTGCTGATGCATTGACAAGGAGTTGTTAGAGGTTCAGGACAGATTCAGAAGAAGATATGGAACAAAGAATATCATTGCTAATGTCAGCACAACACAGATGAAAGCTTAGAATACCAGACAGATGTTTACTAGTGTTTTATTGACTATGCAAGGCATTGACCTGTGTGGATCATAATAAACGATGGATCACCTTAAGAAGAATGAGAATTCTAGAACACTTCATTGTGCCCATGCAGAACTTGTACATGGATCAAGAGGCAGTTGTGTGACTAGAACACAGGAATACTGCATGATTTGAAATTGGGAATAGTGTGTGTCGTTTGTGTCCTCTCACCATAGTTACTTGTATGCTGAGCAAATACTCAGAGAAGCTGAAGTACATGAAGAAGAATGTGGGATCAGGATTGGAGGAAGGATTATTAACTACCTTCTATATGCAGAAGATACAATCTTGCTAAATGAAAGTGAGGAGGACTTAAAACACTTGCTGATGAAGATCAAGAATTGTATCCTTAAATATAGATTACAACTCAATGTAAAGAAGACCAAAATTGTCACAACTGACCCAATAGGTAACATCATGATAAATGGAGAACAATTTGACATTGTCAAGGGTTTTGTCTTGCTCGGATCCAAAATCAATACTCATGGAAGTAGCAGCCAAGAGATCCAAAGATGTGTTGCATTAGGTAAATCTGCTGCACAAGACATCTTCAGAGTATTGAATACCAACGATGTTACTTTGAGGAATGAAGGTGTGCCTCACCCAAATAAATATCCAAACCATGATATTTGCAATCACTTCATATTCATGTGAAAGTTGGACATTGAATTAGGAAGACCGAAGAAGAATTGATATGTTTGAATCAAGGTTCTAATGAAGAATATTGAAAGTGCCATGGACTCCCAAAATAACAAACAAATCTGTCTTGGAATAAGTACAGCCAGAATTCTCAGAGGCAAAAGCTGTGAGAATTGGTTTAACATACTTTGGATATGTTGTGAAGAAAGATGTGTCCCATTGGGCCTCCACTCAAGTACTCCCTCAAGGCAAGAACACTTTGTTCGATCAAACTGGCATTTCATGATGCTCACCTTCCCAACACGGACACTGAAGACAAAGCAGGTGCATAAGCAAACGTGGTGAAGAAAACTGATGGTGCCTGGCTATCAAAAGATATAGCATCTGTTGTCTTAAAGGCTGGAAGGTAAACAAGCGGCCATCTAACTGAGAATCAACAAAGCCCACTTGGAAGAAGCACACCAACCTGTCTGATCACAAGGTGGTGATGGGATCAGGTATCAGGCATCAAAGAACAAAAGATCATATCGTTGTAAATGAGGGAGAAAGCAGAGTGGAGACCCAAAGCCCATCTGTAGGCAACTGCACATCCCCTTACAGAAGGGTCACAGGGAGGAGACGAGCCAGTCAGGGTACAGTATAGCACTGATGAAACATACAACTTTCCTCCAGTTCTTTAATGCGTCCTCCCCCAACTATCATGATCCCAATTATACCTTACAAATCTGGCTAGACCAGAGGATGTACACTGGTACAGATAAGAGCTGGAGACACAGGGAACCCAGGACAGATAAACCCTTCAGGACCAATAATGAGAGTAGGGATACCAGGAGGGTAAGGGGAAGGTGGGGGAGAAAGGGGAACCGATCACAATGATTTACATATGACCCCCTCCTTGGGGGACGG
>NW_022103920.1:74889924-74896109 GCF_000313985.2 Echinops telfairi
TTATTCTGTTGTATGCATGTTGTATGTTGCTACAAGTGAGGACTGAAATACCAGTGCCTGTACAAAGCATATAAGGTTCACTGGTCTTGCTTATATAGAGAACCCAGTGTAAGACAGATAGATACCTATTAAATAAATGCATCCCCTCCAAAAGTACACTGACATAATCAAACCAATTATGGCATAGAATTCAGCTTAACAAATTTACATTTTGCTCTGATCCTAGTGAACTTTGAGGATTAGAAGACAGTTGTTTTCACTAAGTTACCATCATGGTGTTACTACTGAGATTTTCCAACCATGGCTCCTTCTCACTACACAGTGAGCAATAGATTGTACCTTGGGATTCAACAACAGCATTTCCTGAGGAATTTTTGTATGTAGAATTTTGTATGTATGGTGACGCAGTGGTTACACATTGAGATGCTAATCACAAAGTCTGCCCTTCCAAACCACCAGCTGCTCCTTTGGAGAAAGATGGGGCTTTCCCCTCTCATCAAGAACGAGAACCTGGGAAACCCACAGGAGCATTTCTACCTACCCTACAGGGTTGCTCTGGGTCAGAATCAACAAGACAGCATTGAGTTTTGTGAGTTTTGGGTGTGTGTAGACACTATGATATCTTTTTTTTATATGTTATCTAATTTGTTTTTTTGCTGCAACTGTAAGAGGAGATTGTTACTCCTATATCAATGATGGTGCCGCCAGTTTGGAGGGTGTAAGTAACTTTTCAAATATCGAGCACATAGTCTGTATTAGGACTGTGATTCAAATGCTAGTGTGCAAGTCTGTTGTTTCTTCCACCTCAACGGCAGTAATTATGGAATTACGATAGTCAGCATCAATTTCTAAATTATCTAGGGGAGGTTTTTTGAAGGCACCTTGTAAACAATTATATGGTGAGACCATGATGGAGAAGCACAGATAGTTAAAATCTAGCACAAAACCCTATTTTGATCAAAATAATTTGTTTTAATAAAGAGCATTTAGCAATTCTTGGACACTGAACCACTTATTAAAAAGTGAGGATTAAGTGAGGTGCCATTCAAGTGTTAGCGCATACTTTCTCCTTCCTATAAATCTTTATTTCAACTAAAAGTGCATTAGAAATGTTCATCACGATTCATTGTATGCTTTTTCTATTTCAAACCAAAGTTACATTTTTAAGAGAGAAAAGGGTCTCTTCTCTAGTGTGAAGAGTGTTCAGATATAACCCAGAGAATTCCATCACGCGTACATTTAAAGTAAATGTAGAGTCAAGACATGATGGTCTTGCCTTAATATCCCCTTTGGCATTCAATGTTCTATTTCATTAACCTACTGAGCTAGATTAAATTCCTTGTTTGCTTATGAGAATGTTTGTATTTACATCCCTTGAATTTCCCCCCCCCAAAACTTTAAATCAAAAAAGAAATTTGAGTCAGTGGTTAGGATGAGGAAAAGACAGGATATCCTCTGGGAAGGATAGTTCTAAAATATACAAGATGAAATTAAAGCAACCAAAGTGTTCAGTCAAATGTTTGTGAAATTGAGTCCTTTGAAAATTGTAATTATAGTCAAAGCAGAGCTCCATTTGACTGCTAGCCAAGTATCACCTGGTACTATTTTTGTACAGTCTATTATTAGCAAGACACGTCTTCACAGAGAGTAGAAGCATAATGACCTTTCAGCCCCCCAAATGTGGATAAGAGCTCAATGTCAAAGTGCATTGCTATGCTTCACCACATTGCTCGAAAGAAAATTAATCAAAATTTTATGTGTGCAGATGGAAATGCTTAAGCCAGTTTTACAAACCAATTACTGTTCAGTTCCAAAAACCTGCAACTTATTCAAGATTTAATATACACTGAGCAACCTCAGAGCTCCTTGAAGAATAATAATTCAAACTTAATGCAGAATGTAAGTTGCCAACTACTTCTGTGTTCTTCGGTTTCTATATATTTACACTTAAGGTAAGCTATAATTCAGGGTGATGCAGAAGGTGTGTTCTTTTATAGAATATGTGTTCTGTGGACTGGCTTTTTTTTATAAAGATTTATTCAGAAAAGTTTATGGATACATCATTGTAACTGTTATGGGGCCTGATTCTGCACTCCTTGTTCAGGATAAGTGCTCTGAGATTTAGGATCAAAAAGAAATATTTTGTTTTAATATTTGTCATGGCTAAAGCTCTAAAAGTGCAGTCAATTAACTTAATTCTGCAGGGATTTGTTGTTATTATTATTTGTGTGGTGCATTTTGCTTGGTTTTGTAAAGATGTTTATATCCAGACCAAAATTAGACTGTACTGTGGTATTTTAACTAATCTTTTTATATAATGTAAATAATATATGATTGAGGTATAAAAATGAGCAGAAATATAAATAAAAATAAAACTACTCATGATTCTACCACCCAGAGATAATCATTATTAATATTTTAGTGTTTAACTTTACTATTATAATCATATTAGCATATTTAAATAATCAATATATTATGGTAGTACTATATTAATAACCATGCATTTTATATAATCATTAGTTGCATTCAATTCTTGCCAGAAGCATATATTTTAAAGGCATACAAAAGTTTAACCCCTCCAAAAGTCTTTAGTTTTGATTATGTCTCTACAATTAAACACTAAAATTTTCATAGGCAGACTTAAGTGATAGGCAAGTAGCGATGAGAGCATAATATAGACAGACAGTGTTCAACCCAAACCTCTTGCTTAATCGATTCAAAATCAATCCCATGAACATAAAGTTTTAAAGAACGTCGGTTCCCCATTGTGGTATCCTGACATGTTTATCTGTGATGTAATATGTAGATGTAGCTCTCATGTCTTGTGGAAAGTTAGGCCAAAATTACTGGTTAACATTACTCTGGAAGAATCATGTTCATGGGAAATAGAGGAAAGAGCTGGGAGGAAAAGGGCATTTATAGAGGTCTAGATAAAGACATGTACATATGCAAATATATTTATATGAGGATGGGGAAATAGATCTATGTGCCATATTTATAGGTTTAGTATTAAGGTAGCAGAAGGACATTGGGCCTCCACTCAAGTACTCCCTCAATGCAAGAATACTTTCTTCTATTAAATTGGCATTCAATGATGCTCACCTTCCCGACACAACCGCTGAAGACAAAGCGGGTGAATAAGCAAATGTGGTGAAGAAAGCTGATGGTGCCCGGCTATCAAAAAGTATAGCGTCTGGGGTCTTAAAGGCTTGATGGTAATCAAGCGGCCATCAAGCTCAGAAGCAACAAAGCCCACATGGAAGAAGCACACCAGCCTATGCAACCACGAGGTGTTGAAGGGATCAGGTACAAGGTATCATCAGAACAAAAAATCTTACCAAAGTGAATGATGGCGGGAGTGCGGAGTGGAGACCCAAAGCCCATTAGCAGGCCACTGAAGACCCCTTTGCAGAGGGGTCTCAGGGAGGAGACGAGTCAGTCAGGGGGCAATGTAGCAACGATGAAAAATACAACTTTTCTCTGGTTTCTAAATGTTTCCTCCCCACTCTCACTATCATGATGTGAATTCTACCTTGCAAGTCTGGCTAGACCAGAGGATGTACACTGGTATAGATGGGAACTGGAAATACAGGGAAGCCAGAGCGGATGATCCCTACAGGACTAGTGGTGTGAGTGGTGATACTGGGAGGGTAGAGGGAGAGTGGGTTGGAAAGAGGGAACCGATATATGTGACCTCCTCCCTGGGGGACAGACAACAGAAAAGTGGGTGAAGGGAGACGTCGGACAGGGCAAGATATGACAAAATAGTAATTTATAAATTATCAAGGACTCATGGGGGCGGGGGAGCGGGGAGGGGGGGGGAAAATGAGGACCTAATGCTGGGGGCTTAAGTGGAGAGGAAATGTTTTGAGAATGATGAGGGCAATGAATATACAAATGTGCTTTACACAATTGATGTATGTCTGGATTGTGATAAGAGTTGTATGAGCCCCTAATAAAATGATTAAAAAAAAAAAGAATCGTGTTCATTTCAGCATGCCTTTGAACCAGCTTGAATGTACTTGTAGTTGTCCTTCAGTTTATGATGCTGAACATATGGCTCTCGGGTCCTGTAAGAAAATAACAAAGATGAGATTGCCTTGTAGTTTCATTTAGACAGTTAATTTTATCTTTGTTTTCTAAGTCACATTTCATTGTGCTTCTCGATGGTGCAAAACTAATTGGCTCTTATCACAGTTACATTACCTTCAAAGGCAGATAGAATTAATGCAAAGTAAATGGTAATCACAATCAGAGATCTCTGGTTAAAAGGGAGACAGCCTTGCATAAAGTAGCTCCACAAGCCACAGAGGACTAGTGCAGAATAATAAACTGTGACTTCCTCCAGGTTATCATCTTGTGCTCTAATTCATTATTTTGTTTCATTTGTTTTAACCTTGGAGTGTCCCGACTACATCTGCTCTGCTGTGATTAATTCTGCTGATGGAAATCCTGTCGAAGGGCAACGTCGTATTGCATGACTAATTAGCCTACCGAATTATGTCCATAAATTAACATTTTGTTTTTATTCATTTAAATAAATCAAACTTGTCCATACTTATTTTGTAGAGATCACTCTAATATCAATTTATTTTGTAACCTTTTAGTTGCATCAATTTACTTACTATTTGGTCAACCAATTCTTAAATGGTTTCTTACGCTAACTTTTCAAAAACTGAACCCAACCCAGCCCACTGGCACTGACTTGTTTCCAAGTCACAGAGACCTCAGAGGACAGGGTACAATCGCCTTTTTGGGGTCCCCAGTCTGTAATCTTCACGCATCTTCCTCCCATGGAATGGCTCTTCACTGCCTAGCTTCCAGTTAACAGCGCAATGCTTAACCCACGACATCACAAGGGGTTCTCTAAAACTACATTGACTTAGTGTCCGCTTGAGGAACAGAGAAGAGTTTCTGAGTGAAGCTGCACTCTCCAGTAGGCTCTCCATAGCTCACTTTCATTCACACACACCCCACCCCCCCATGCTGGAATCCCTAGCGATCGGCCCTATCCTCTGTTTCTAGTGGTTCTCGACCCTTGTGAAAGACTGCACTCTTTTCTCAACAATCTTTTAGGAAACTTTCTTTCTTTTCTTCAGAAACACGCTAGTGTAGAAATTTTCACTGATGTTTGTATACCTTCACCCAGAACAGTGGCTGGCACCAAGCAGGCTCTCAGTAAACCCTGAAAGTCCTGTCAAAAATTCTACATGAAAGGATATTATTAGCTACAAAGTGGGATTATTACAAGGACAGAGAAGACAATGGGAAATGTTTCTATATATACTTCAACACCAGGTTGCTTGTCTCCAAAGACTGTTTGCAGAATAGGACAGCCTTTCTGAAACCCTCTTTCATTGGTTATATTTTAATAAAACCAACCAGGCTGTTCTCCATAAGGGATTCTCTGCTGGTGACCTGAGAACACAGAATGTGAGAGAAGTTGCCAGCCTTCACTCACTTCAGAAAGTACTCCTAGTTGTGTCGTGTGTGTGTGTGTGTGTGTGTGTGTGTGTGTCTGTGTGTGTGTTTCCCCAGGCCTATATTTCTTTTTATAAATTACCCCCTCCCCCAGAGGATTAGGGTTAATCCTCCTTATGACCCCACAGACATAACAAAAGAAAACCCTATCTCCTATCAAACAGGGTCATACTCACAGGTACCACTACAAATCACGGCTGATTTGGACTCATCCCACCCTATGCAGTTTCCAAGCTGTCAATCTTCACCACAGCAGTTAGCCTCAGCTTTGTCCCGAGGAGCACCTGGGTGGTCTGAAATGACAGTCTGCTGCTTAGCAGTCCACTGCTTACCAATGAGGTCACCAGGGAGCCTTATCCACAGGGTCAGAGGTAAGGATTACAATTTATCTTTCTGGACTGAGGGCGGGGAGGAGAGGACACAATTCAAAACACAACAGCTGGGCTAAATTTGCAGTAAAGAAGAAATGATGAAATAATTAAATACTCAAGACAATGTGATAGCTACCCACAGTTATCGGGCCTCCCTCCACAGGCTCACAGGACTTCTTGGAAGTGAGTAGACACTGCAAGAGTCGGGGAGGAAACAGTGGTGTGACACCGAGCATAGTGGTTGAGCATCTAACTCACACAATAATATCTGTAATAAGAGCCTGTATTAAGCTTTTTTCATATTTTAGCCTACCGATACAGGTTTTGAAAATG
>NW_022103920.1:74896209-74908321 GCF_000313985.2 Echinops telfairi
GAAAAGAAGAAAGGGAAAAATTTAGTGGAACTAGGAGTAACAAATATGATCAGGAATTGAACTACTCTGCTTCACTTGAATTTTGAATTATCTGAGAATTGTTTAGAAAATTATTTGAGGGGTGGACGATAATCTTTCTCTCTGAAATATATATGGCAGGCTTCAAAAAGTTCATGGAATTAAAAGAATGATATCGTTTCATGAACTTTTTGAAGTCCATCTGTGTGTGTGTGTGTGTGTGTGTGTGTGTATTAGGTTACCTCTCCTGCCTCAAGGGGGGGTAAGCAATATTACCTCATTACTACCTAATTTCACTTCAGTCATTGAGGGTTACACATAAATCATTGTTGCTATGCTTTGCCAAGAATTAGAAGTGTAATTTTTAGACAATTTTTTATTAACTCCAGGATACAAGGTCAGTTGCATTTTTGCAAATCAGGTCCAAGTGAGCTTGTTTTATAATCACCTGTCTGTGAAGCTTCCATAAATGGTACCAAAAGATTAAGAGGGGTCCATCTAGTTGAAGGATTTGTGATTTCCTTGCATATGGAGGGCATAGAACCATATACATTTAAGAGACATTAATTGAAGAATTTACTTGAGTACATACTAACTGTTGAACTTTGAATAAATCATATTTTAGAGTATTTCTTAAAATGTTCATGTTCTACTGTGCAGATTCTGTTACCTAGTAGAGAAACACAGGAAAATGTCTCATAAGCAAGTCTATTAATAGAGAGGAATTTGCATTCCAAGCAAAGGAAAGAAGGAAATCTAGGCTTTATTGAGCGCACACAATGTGATCAAAACGGTTCGAACTGCTCCACAACATGTTCTCATGAAATCACAGCAATCATGTGAGGAATCTTGTCTCCTTATGGAGAGGAAGAATCAGAGGTTCAAAGACATATATAACCTGCTCAGTAATATAGCTGATAACGAACACAGGTAGGGTTACAATTAAAGTCTATCTAGCTCTGAATCGTCAATATGTTTTTTGTACATAACTTTTTTTATAAATGTAGTCCATTTTTTCCTGCTCAGATACCACAGTTGGGATATCAATATAATTAGTGAGCCAATAAGGAACACGGGTCAAATACATTTTTTTCTATGTAATAGTTCCATATTAAAGGATCCCTGGAGGTATAGTGGCTAAAGCGGCCAGCTGAAAGCTCAGTGGTTCAACCCCACCAGCTGGGCCTCAATAAAAAGATGTGGCATTTTGCTGCCTTAGACATTCACAGCCTGGGAAGCCCAATGGGGCAGTCCAACTCTGTCCCACAAGGTAACTGGGAATTGGAACCAACTCGAGAATAGGAGGTTTGCTTGTTGAATTCACTATCGCTCCAAACAAAAAACCAAACCTAACGAAACTCACTGCCTTTGCGTTTGTGCCGACTCATAGAGACCGGATAGAACTGGCTTTCTAACATCCAAACAAAAATCACCTTAAAAGTCTTCCTGACCTACAGATAGCCACCCCCCCAAAAAAACAAAACCACAAACCATATAAGTTTCATATTATATGCCAGGTCTTATCATCCGGTCATGACTGCCTGGATTAGAAGGGAATCTGGGCCCCATTAACAATGAAGACCACAGTGGTGGGAGAGGAAAATGCCAGCTCTTATACTACGCACCGACCAGCACGTTCCCAAACAGTAGTGTGTGGTTTGGAATGCATCACTGCCAAGCCGTCTTCCTGCGCTCAAGATCCCCGCCATGATCTCAACGTAGGGGGAGTGCCTTCAAGTGTACCTGATGAAAGAATCAGCTAAGCTGTATTTTTGTATACTGTTTTCTTAATACTGCTTTTGAAAATCCTGTTTCCTGGGTATCTTTTAGGTCAAAGTTACAAGGTCAAGAACTTTATGATCTGGCAAATGTGGGAATATTCCAGTTGCTACTGCATTCAGAAAGTCCCTTTGTAGGACATTCTCTTACTAATCTGTAATAATTTATGACATAATTTTCTGAGAAGACATGAGCCCTTATAGGATAGGGTCTAAGAAAACACCCTATCTAATGGTGACAGATCAGTGTTCAGGTAAGTTGTGAGCTTACTGAACTCAGTGAAAGCTACCTACCATACCACCTTATCAGACCCTGTTCAAGTCCCTCACTTACTCTCATCCTGCTAACCAATCAGCATCTACAGCTGATTTTAAACTCATCATCATGTCTTTGCATATTTATAATACTTAAAAAAAATTCATTTTATTGGGGGCTCGTATGATTCTTATCACAATCCATAGATATAGCGATTGTGTCAAGCACATTTGTATATTTGTTGCCATCAGATAATACTTATTATGATCTGAAATGATTGTATGGATCTGTTTGCTATGTCTCTCCCCTTTTGCAAGTACATAGATGCCAAGGCTTTTCTGTCTTACTCACCACTGTCTATGCATTTCTTACAGTAGCTCGTAGCACATGGTGAAAACTAACTGGCACCAACTCATGATAGCCCCATGTGAGCCAGCGTAGAAGCGTGTTCTACAACATGTTCAGTGGTTGATTTTTGGAAATAAATCTCCAGGTCTTTCTCTGAGTGGACTTGAGCCACTAGTTTTTTGGTTATAAGTCAAGTGTATTAACGATTTGCACCATCTAGGAACTCCTTAATAATTGTGAAAAAAATTCCATTCAGAGCATAATTGAGAGGGATGTGGGTGAAGAGAGTCCAGAGAGCCCAAACATAGCATTCTTGAGGTCAAGAAGAAAAGTATGGGAAAGGTTACAAAGAAGAGAGTAAAGAAGAGAGTTGGGAAAAGTTGGACAATGTAAGACATGACAAAATAATAATAATAATTTATAAATTATCAAGGTTTCACGATGGAGGGGAGGGGAGGAATCTGCTCAATAAATTCTGACTCTACCGTCAATTCAGCTTCCCCCGTTTCCAAAAGTCCATTTAAAGAGTCTCGGCTAAGTCTATGATAAGTATTTCCCAGTCTAATGTTTCTCTTCTGGAATGGAGGATGTAAAAAAATGAACTGTGATGCTGTGTTATGAAAACTAAAGAGTAGAGATATTACCTTAATTTGCAAGGACAATTACTTTAGTGAGAAAATATTAGTCAGTTTCAAGTTTTCCCATTAATTTTTTTTCTTTTAAAAATAATTTTATTGGGGGTTCGTACAACTCATCACAATCCATACATACATCTATTGTGTCAAACACACTTGTACATTTGTTGGCATCATCATTCTCAAAGCATTTTCTTTCTACTAGAGCCCTTGGCATCAGCTCCTCATTTTCTCCCCTCCCTCTTGAACCCTTGATAATTTATAAATTATTATTATTTTGTCATATCTTACACTGTCTGACATCTCCCTTCACCCACTTTTCTCTTGTCCATCCCCCAGGGAGGGGGTTATATGTAGATCCTGGTGATCAGTTCCCCCTTTCTACCCCACCTTCCCCTTACCCTCCTGGTATCGCCACTCTCATTATTGGTCCTGAGGGGTTTATCTGTCCTGGGTTCCCTGTGTTTCCAGTGCTTATCTGTACCAGTGTACATCCTCTGGTCTAGCCAGATTTGTAAGGTAGAATTGGGATCATAATAGTGGGGGAGAGGAAGCATTAAAGAACATTGGGCCTCTACTCAAGTACTCCCTCAAGGCAAGAACACTTTGATCTATTAAACTGGCATTCTATGATGCTCACCTTCCCAACAGGATCGCTGAAGATAAAGCAGGTGCATAAGAAAATGTGGTGAAGAAAGCTGATGGTGCCTGGCTATCAAAAGATATAGTGTCTGGGGTCTTAAAGGCTTGAAAACAAACAAGTGGCCTTCTAGCTGAGAATCATCAAAGCCCACATGGCAGCAGCACACCAGCCTGTGTGATCACGAAGTGTCGATGGGATCAGGTATCAGTTCTGTAATGCTTCCTCCCCATTAATTTCTTTAAAGTGTTATGCTGCCAGTGCTTATCATATTGTTGTTAGACACCCTTCTGTTAGCTCCTACTCATGGTGACTCTATGTACATGCGGCCATCCCCATACATTTATTTTCAATTTAACACATAATACTTTCTGATGATCTTTGAAGTGAAATAGGATATTTAAGAACTTTTCTCAATATAATTTAAAATTTCCATCTCAATATAGTATAACAAAGAACACTGAAATATATTCTTGCGATATTTTAAAGCAATCATAATCATACAATTTTAATTTTAAAATTTTATGAAGTTCTTATTAAAACCACCTGAAACTCTTGCACTATTTCAATAATAATAATAATAATAATAATAATAATAATAGTTCTTAGCTATAACCATAACTGAGAAAGTATGCAGATGCTTCCAAAGTTCATGGAACAAATTCCACTATCTTTCATTTATCACAAAATTTTCCAAGTGCTCTGTGCAATATATTCAAATTTAGTTTTCTATTAACTATGATGGGTTAGAAATGGCTTGCCTGAGTGTACATAGACTTGCAAATTCACAGGGTACTCAAACTGGAAAAGGACCGTTAGAAATAAGTGGAGAGGTAAAGTGGGTATAGCATCACAACACAAATAATTTGAGAAAGAGACATAGTATCCAGATTCTATGTAATGATGCATTTGCTGTTATAGAAAGTATTAATCATAACACACTTTTTGACCACTGCTGATAGCTGTTTGGAAAGATAGATACAAGATTTATAAAAAAAAACTACCCAATTCTCTGACTTTAGAGCTAGACTAGTTATCTCGTCCCCTATGTTTGACTGACAGTAACAGAGGCTTAAACAAATAGGGAATTGTTTCTCTCACATAGCAAACAATTTGGTAGTAGGGGTTGTGAGTTCAGAGGCTCACCGGTGTCTCTAGGACATAATCTTTTCCTATATTTCTATGTTATCATCTTCAGTATATTATCTTTTCATTCTTCTATTTGTGAAATTATTGTTGCAAGATGACTTCTCTGCTGTAGGCAGTACATTCACCCAAAGTTAAACAAGAGGGAACGTGGGACTTCATCTGAATCGTTCATAAGAAAAGCAAAAGCCTGTCCAGAAGCCATGTGAAGTAGTTCCTCTTAGGGATCTTTTAACCTGGTTCATCAAGCCAATCAACACCAATGCCTGGCAAAGTCCCTGCAAATGTTATGTGATGACTGGCGATCTCATTTCTTAAATCTAGAGAAGGTAGCCTCCTTTTCACAACCATAGGTGGCCTCTGCTTGGTGGATAAACGGTGACTAGTATCTGTTTCAGGGGATGAGTAGTGGGCTCTCCTTTGTCCTCGTTGCTTACTACTGGGGTTGTTCGTTGAATACCCTTACAATGCCTACCAAACAAAGGAAATCAGGATGAAAAAGAAAATCATGGGTTTCTTACAAAAAAAAAAAACAGAATAAAGGAAACAAAATAAAAAAACAAAGAAGAGACAGTCACTAGTTGTATAATAATTAAAAACCTGGCTAAAATGTATTATTGAAACCCATTCAATCACTGATTTATCTTTTCTGTTCTTACAGGGTGCTCAGAAGTATAATCATCTGACTGTATCTTTGAAAGAGCATTAGGATTTGGGAAGCATCTTAATAAACACTAACTGAAGCTACTCTGAAGAAAACATCATTAATCATGTCATCCGATAAGAGATTCTGTCAGCGTTATGCTTAGAAATTTATACTCAGACTGAATTCCAGTAGACAACCCCAGTGTGCATTAGGGATTATGAAAGCGAAGTCTTCTTTGTTTATTATAAATATTTTTAAAATACTGTGTAGACCTAATTTCTCAAATTGGAACCTACCCAAACACATTTCTTCTTGTTACTTTTCTTTGTGATATGGGTGAAAGCTTGCCTAGGAAATTGATTTTCCATTCAACACTTC
This sequence comes from Echinops telfairi, assembly GCF_000313985.2. NCBI lineage: Eukaryota > Metazoa > Chordata > Mammalia > Afrosoricida > Tenrecidae > Echinops > Echinops telfairi. The sequence continues at coordinate 74,902,055 of NW_022103920.1, forward strand.
ATACAGACTTGGTTTTGTGACTCTGGTTGCAATCCTTACACTACACCAGTACTCTTCTTACCCTCCCCTCTGTCCTTCTGCCCTACTCCTTCTTACCCTCTAAGCCTTATTCCTGGGCAAATGCGGCCCTTTGTTCTCATACTCACATCCTTGGTTCTTCCACCGGTTGTCTAAGTGGGCACCTTTCTGGTGTTATTGTTAACCTCATAAACCCACCCACTACCATCAAATTGATAGCAACACAGCAACACTATACAGGGTTTCTGAAGCCGCAATCTTTACAGGAGCCAGTAGCAGAGCTGCTGCATGAGTTTGAACTGGCTACCTTTTGTTTAGCAACCCAAGGCATAGTTCACTGTGTCATGAGGGCTTCTATGTTCACCTTGTGGGCCTTTCTATTGTTTGGTCTGAAGTTGCTCCATGGAGTGAGTTCAGTTTTAGGCTTGAAGGATGACTAAGGCCCATAGTGGGTTCTTGGAAGTCCCACCTAGTCACATTTGATCTCCCAGTGGCAGACTTTTCTCAAACTAGTTTATTTTTGTGCAGTGTTACTGCATGCTCTCCTGAAACTTCTGTCTTATATTTTATCAGCCACGCATTGAGAAAGCTACACAGACTTCTCATTGCATTTTTAAATGAAAAATTCTTAGATTGATATTTATGATGCCTATTTATCAAATGTTAAGTTTACCCGCCAGTGTGGTGATTAAGCAAAAGGAACCCTGGTAGTATAGTGGGTCACACGTTGAGCTGCAAACTGCAAGGTCGGCAGTTTGAACCCACCAGCTGCTGCTCCACTGGAGAGATATCTTTTGAGTTTAGGTACAATGGCTATAATAAGAGATTGCCAACTGATTCTAAAGGCGCTAACAACACGGGAAATTCCTAGAGGTAAAAGATCCAAAAAAGCCAACTTCCACAAAATAATATAAAAACCATACAACTTTTGATCCAATTCTGCTTCCCGAGGGCCCATTCTGTTGCCGAGTAGACCTCCTCCATGAAGTTTTCTTGCCTGTAATGTTCCTGGAAGCAGACTGTTAATTCTTTCTTCTGTGGTGTCCCTGTGCAGACTTAAACCTTCTTCCTTTAGATTCATAGTCAAGCACAAAGTGTTTATGCCACATAGAGACCTCAGGGGCTAAAATATAGGAGCCCCAAATGCAGTTAAGGAGCCTTGGTGGCTTAGGGGGTTATATGCTGGGGTATTCACCAAGGTCAACATTTTGAACCCACCAACCACCATAAAGATTTATAGCCTCGGAAATGCACAGGGCCTATTCTGCTCTGGCCATGGGGCTGTTCTGAATCAGAATCAACTCCAAGCTTGAGTTCTGAGAAATGAGGTTATGGAGAAAATTTTTAGAACAACTCCACAGAGGCATTTAGCATGGAGAAAGGGAACTGTGTATGAGAAACTGTTGAATTTTAAATAAAATTCCTCAACTTTTAGGCCAGTGGGCTTCAGAATTTGCCACAAAAGACCATTCATGAGTACATGTCTCAGAAATCTTTGTCCCAAGGGGAATTTCAGCATCAATTCTGGGGCTTTAGAAATTAGGTATTACCCAATTAAGTTATAAAACCCTCCCCCCAAATAGGGTATCCTTGCCCCCAGAAGGCACATACCACAGAGGAAAGACCTCCTGCAATGCTTCCTTATCACAAGTGTTGTGCATTGGCAGTGAAACAGATAATTTTAGAAAGTAGAAGAGTTTTGTAAATTACTATCTTCAAAGGGAACTGAGATAGATTACTAAAATAAAAATAATGGCAAACAACAAAAAACAAGAATGAAAAGAAATGTCATATTTGGAAAATTAAAAAGTTGGTTGCTGATACTGGAAAGAAATTAATTGGTGTCAGTAACCTCTCTGCCAAAGTAGAAAAATATGCTTAGTATATTTATATGAATGCTTCCCTGCCAACTTCCCATGTTGTGTGGACATCACTTTAATTTCCAGATTTAAAAATAATTATTTTATGTAGTAACTCCATTTTATGTGAATTTTACCTGAAATGTGACCAAAATTTTAACAATTATTTCTTGAATATGTATATCCCTATGTTTCACTTCATTATTTTTGCTCACTATTTTTCCATTTGTTCCTCTCTTCAAGTAACACTTTTAGAAAGCATTCATAGTGATAGTTTCTGAATTTTTTTACTGTACAAAATGCCTTAATTTTGCTTTCAGATTTGAAGGAAAGTTTGAGTGAGGCCAGAAATATAGGTTCAAAATAATATTCCCTTAGAACTGCAAATATTCCACTTTGCTGATTACTCAGCTGTTCAAATGAGATGTTTGATTGCAATCTGAATATTGTTTCTTTAAAGCTATCCTGTTTGTATTTTACCTTTTAGAGAATTTGGGGGATGTTTTTTATATGCTTGGTGATCAGAAATGTCACATGTCTAGGTGTAGAATCCCTGCCCCCTCTGCCCCACATCTCTAGACACTTTCTTAGTTTCCTCCAAAGAGATAATGACATCTTTTTAACAGAAATGCCATTTTGAAAAGCCAAAACAGATCCAAGGGAGGAAGATGATAAAGTTTTTAATCCAAATGAACTGCTCCCCGAAATTTGTTACTGTGGTGGTAGTAAACTAAGGAAGATAAACCCAAACCATCAACTGCAAATGTTAAATATTATTTAGCAGTAAACAAGGGTGCTTTCTAGAAAGCAAGCTTATTTGGGCCCAAGAGATGATGTGACCAGGAAACCATCAAGATGGCTGAAGGTAATACCAATTTCAAAAAGACCGGGTTCAAAGGGGAATGCAAAAAAAAAAAAGTCTCCAAGTAGGTGGCGGATTCATCTTTCTTCTTCCTCCCCAGAAGCATTTGTTCTATTGTGCTGCCTCCTATCCTGAGCTCACCCAATCAATGGCTGCTCAAGCTGAAAGCTTGCTCCTCCTGCCTTATGATGAGATCATCAAGGAGGACTAGGTTTGGGGTTGCCGTGGGCTCTAGCTATCACTGAGCATACATCTTGGGAGACTGGCAACCCATAGGAGGAATAGGAAGCTATGCGCTGACTTTGCGGCTAGTTGTTCCGAACAAAGAAAACTCTCAAGTCTTCATCATTTCCACCAACTGTATTCGAGCACCTCTCACAATACCCTTGAAAGTCTGTTTTGCAGCAACAGAATGGTAGTCTCCAAGCTGCCTTGTTCGCAAAATCACCAAAGAAACCAGATCAAGACAGTGCAGGTAGCACACCCCAGTAATTACTCCCAATAGGCCTGTCACCAATTAAAGATAAACTCCAATACACCGGAGCCAGTTTGGGTCTTGGGCTGGGTTTTTCATCAGTTACCAAGGAAAAACAATGAGCAAGATTGGTTTGATTTTTATTTTAAAATCAAATGTAACAACTCAGCAATTATTCTTCATAAAGGGACATGGCTGAACAGGTAAGAAACAGATTCCCCATTGTGAGTTCGCCTGATGGCTTCCGCAACGATCATGGAGATGTCGATCACCTGTATTTTGGGGCACTGCTTCATCTTATCATCCTGAGGTATGGTGTTGGTGACAACCACTGCTTCAAAGCACGCATTGTTGATGCGGTGGATGGCGGGGCCAGAGAAGATCCCGTGAGTCAAGATTGCACATACGCTGGTGGCTCCAGCAGAGAGGAGTTTGTCAGCGGCATGACAGATGGTGCCGCACGTGTCTGCCATGTCGTCCACGAGGATGGCCGCTCGGTCTTTCACGTCTCCCACTAGCACCATGCGATCCACTTCATTGGCCTTCTGCCGTTCTTTGTGGATCAAGGCGAAGTCCACATTCAGTCGGTCTGCAATGGAGGTCACTCGCTTAGCTCCACCAGCATCGGGTGAGACGACCGTGCAGTTTCTCCACTCAGCAATATTCTCCATGATCCACTTCAGGACGGCTGGCTCGGCATACAGATTATCCACTGGGATGTCAAAAAAGCCCTGAATCTGGGAAGCATGCAGGTCCATCGTGATGATGTGATCCGCGCCTGCGATCGACAGCATATTTGCAACAAGCTTGGCGGTGATCGGGGCCCGGCTCTTATCCTTCTTGTCCTGCCGGGCGTAGGGGAAGCAGGGGATCACGGCAGTGACGCGGCTGGCCGAAGCGATCTTGCACGCATTGATCATAATCAGAAGCTCCATTAGGTTGTCGTTGATTTCCCCGCAGCCGCTCTGCACGATGTACACATCCTCTCCACGCACACTCTCGCCGATTTCCACGCTGGTCTCCTGGTTGCTGAATTTCTTAGTCACCACCTTACCTAGCTCCAGGCCCAGGCGGTCAGCAATTTTCTGGGATAAGTCTTGGTGGGAGCTGCCGCTAAAGATTTTGATATTCGGCATCCTGATGAAATACGGAACAAGCCCTTGGCAAGGTCACCACTGCCAATGCCGAGACTGGCCCCAGCGCCCCAGCGCTAACGGTTTGTGGCCGTTGAGCCTCCAGGTCCCGCGCCGCCAGGCTCTCAACGGCCACGGGCTGGTTTTGAAATTCCTGCTTGGCATCCAGCAGACACAGTTAAACTAGAGAATCAAGTCTTCCTTCAACTCATGGAACTTCCCTTTGGCCTCTTATTATTTTCCTAAGACTGCCAGAGCAGATCCACACGTTAGGTATGCATTTGTTTTATGTGATACGTATCATTTGTATATTAACTATAAAATATGGAACAGCTACAAGGCGAAAAACACAAACACAAACCCCGAAGATTTAAAAGTTACAGATTAGAGAGAATGTGTGCAATATATATATATAAATATATATATATATATACACACACATTGTTTTATATATATATCTATCTCAAAATTCCTTCAATGGGGTGAGATAAAGACAACCAAATAAAAAAAGTTGGAAAATTATATATCATCACAGTAGGAAGAAAAACCAAGAAGCCCTTAAACATAATAGAAATCAAGAAAATGCTAGTTGTTTTCACATACAAGTGGCCAAAATAATATTGGTAATAATTTAATTGGATATGATAGAAAGTGAGGGTTGATTTTGTAAGAGAAATTTAATATGTAGCCTTTGACTGATATTGCCCACTTCTCAAATTCTATTCAAGAGAAACATTCACACACATACCAAAAATATATTGATAGGAGTGATTGATGCTAGGGAGTTATTCAATAAATACATCCTAATTAATCATTATAGATCAGCCATGGTACTGCTTTTAGAGTATGAAGTGGCAGATAGTAACTGTTCGAGAATTGTTAGTAAACTAAAATCCAGAAATCAACAAATGTGTATCAATAGATTATACAATTTATTGTATTTATACATGAAGCCATTAACAATACTGATTTATGTATAATCACATGGATTTTCCTTAGATGAAGAAAGGCAGTCACAAAAATATTCATAGTATGACATTTATATAGTTAGCAATATGTAAGACTCAAAGAATCACATTATTATTGGAGTCTTATTATGACTACCTTTGCTGGGGTAGGTTGTTGATAGGGAGGAAGAGGAACATTTTACTTGCATCAATTTATGAAGAAAAATTTTAATTTCAGTACTACTTTAATTAAGAAACAGTAAAAAGTGCACCTGATGATTACGTATTTATTTAGAAATTTTAAATATAAAGCTTCAACAGTGTATGGGGTATTGCTGCAGTTGGATAGGGAATGGAAAGGACCATAAATACATACTAAGAACTTCAGAGAATTGACTGTGTCCTAAAAATTATGAGGGTATCCAAAAACAGATCATATGTTCTTACCGGATTATTGGTATGTCTGACAATTGCATACTGTGGTATTTTGACTTAGCCTAAAAAACAAATGATCATATTTAGAAATGATAAGAATTTATTGAAAACATTTTCTCACCTACTTCTGGGCTTTCCCAAGTGCATCAGTGATGGATTGACCTCATGGATAGCATAAACTCAAGTAGGAGGTAATGAATTAGGTAGAAAACTGAGCTGGGTAAGATTTATTAATGTTTCTGAAACACCGTTTTATGAATAGGGTTTATGTATTTTTTTTTATTTAACAGTTTTATTGACATTTAATGGACATATCATACAATTCAATTGTTTAAACACGTTAAAGAGTTATGCAATCACCACAGTCATTTTTAGAATATTTTCTTCTTTCTTGTGCTAGTTATTCTTAGCTCATTTCCCCCCAAGCTACCTTTTGTAACCACAATAAACTATTAATGTAATTACTGCCTTCAAAAATTTACCTGTCCTAAGTTTCACATTAAAAACACACACATATGATATGACAAAATACCCATTT